>NW_027202493.1:37131869-37611869 GCF_024711535.1 Dipodomys merriami | reverse complement strand
TAGCTCCCAGATTGTAGCCCCATTGCCTGTCACCTTCCTAAAATTCTTAACACTTCATCAAAGAAAGTGTAGAGAACTGAACAGTAGAGTGTGTGTGTGTGTGTGTGTGTGTGTGTGTGTGTGTGTGTGTGTGTGTGTGTGTGTGGTATCAGTTCATAACAATGTCCACACATGTCCACTGTGGCAAGCTGGGCCAAACAGAATGAGGAGAAGGTGCATTGTAGGATGATCATCAAGGAATAGAGACCCCAAGTAAGTTAAAGTGGGGGTCCACGTTGAATAAATCTATGCAAGATGTTGAGCCTGACTCCGCTGAAAGGAAGCTGTGCAGGAGTTCTACTTAGTATGAGATAGTGGAGCCTTAGAGGGAAAGATGGACAAATGAAAAGCATATGCTACATGAAAGCAAGCACGTATTAAGAAGACCTCAGCTCATTTTTATGATACTTAAATATTAACCTGAGGGCATTTTAAAGAAACCCAAAGTGAAGGGCATGCTACAAGACAAACAGGATGCTGGTGATCTCAATGGCAACCAGGGAAGAAAAAGGAACTATTTAAGGTAGAAAACACTAAAACAACATACATATGTGCGTGGCACACCTTCCTGAAGGTCACAGATGCACAGCTGCAGCAACTGCAGTGAATCTGAGGATTAAGTGATGATTGGGCTCCAGAACAATGCTCATGTGTGTTAAGAGTAATACATCCATGTCTGTAGAAACCCTAACTAAAGAATTTAGAAGTAGCAGGGCATAAATCCACAACTTCTCTAAAGCAATTCAACAAAAGCTAATTCTTGTCATTGCATTGGCAACATTTCTGTACATTTGAGATCATTTCAAAGCTTAAGAAATGTATGTTAAAAAAATAATCAATATCTACAACTATAGTCAAAAATTCTATCCCTGAGTAGTGTTTTTTTCCCCTCTTCACGATCACAGTATATCTTAAAGGGTTGATTCCCTTCTTTTATTCTACAGTGCTGGCATCTGCTGATGCTGTGTTTTTAATTTTACACCCTGTGCAGACTATTTTAAATCAGAGAAGAAGGCCAAGAAAACAAAGTAGGAGTGAAATAATACACTTCAGTGCTCTTTATGGATTCCAAGGGCCCTGAAAATGCAAACACTTATTATGGTGACCTCCCCCAACTTTGCCCATAACTGAAGGTGTCATGGCTACTTAAGAATCTGGCTCAGTAATTGCTACCATAAACTATGTACTTCAGCCTCGCCAGGAAATAGTTGGCTCTGGCTGCCAGAAAGATTCACAGGAACACTCACCAGGCACCATCTGTGGATCAGTCTCTAGACAAATGTCCCATATTAGGGCAGAAATCTCGATCCTCTGAAAACAACTACTAAGCTGTTGTCTCCAAAGTGACCAGGAATCTGTGGCACAAAGACTGGCCTTAGATTAGATGCAAACACCAAACATCTCATAATCCATCCCCTCTCCTAAACCTTTTGAGCTCCTGTAGCTAAATGCCAAAGATCAGTTTGCTTATGAACAACAGAAATATATTGCTCATAGTTATGGAGGTTTGAAGCTCAAGATCAAGGCATCGGAAGCAGTGTTTAATGAGAGCCTATTGCTCATGTACAGTACTTTCTTACTGTGCTCTCACATCGCAGAATGGGTGAGGGCTTTGTCTCTGTGGCCTCTGAAGTCTCCTTAAGAACACTAACTTCATTCTATCTGTGTGGGCTCAGCAGCTATGACCTAATCGCTTCCCAAAGTCTCCAACTCCTAATATCATCACCTGAAGGACTAGGACTTCAGCATGTAAATTTGAAAGGAACACAAATGTTCAGAATATCATACTCTAAATGTATTTCTTTTTATCTGTAGAGAAACATGATGATCCTCAGCTTCTGTTGCTTCAATAACAAGGTCAGAGAAAGGTACAAGAGGAGGCAGAGCAGAACTTTGTGGCCTGGAACCTTTTAAACAGAAGAACAATTTGGCTTCAGTATTCAGAAGACAATCTGGAAATGACAGAAATGGAGCATTTAAATGAAACATCTTTAAGTCATTCCCTTAAGCACAGTCTTTGGGCTCATTGTTATTTACTTCAATTTGAATTAAATAACAAATAAAATATGATCTTGAGTTTCTGCTCTTGATATGCCCAGTCTGAAGCCACAGGGGATTCACAGATATCCGAAGAGAGTACTTGGAACAGACAGGTTATTGTTATAGAGTTGAACAGAAATGGGCTCATATCCCAGCGCTATCAATAACCTATCAAATTAAGCAATATCTTAATCCTCATGAATATAAATTTCTCCAACTATCAAACGTGGATTCCACCATTACTACTTAGTATATAGAGTTGCAGTATATAGAGTTGACATCAAATAAAACACTGGACAGAACACCTGAATTAGAAGAGGCATTCAGCATTAGGGGTTATTATTATCACTGATATTATATTCCTTTGTTAAGAATAGGGAAAGCTTGCTGTGGTAACAAATAAACTGCTAACTCTGTCTTAATTTCATAAAGGCTTATATCTCATTCATTCTACATGTGATGAGAATGAGGCTTCCTTCTCCTATGATGTAGTTGTGCCACCTGGGATATAGTCTCCAAAGTTGTTGTAGCAGAGAAAGACATTGCAGGCCTCCTCAGTGTACCTGTGTTAAAAGACACCAACCAGGCGCAGCCTCCCAAGGAAAGAGGAAAAGGTAAGTGGACCCACAGCTTCCAAAGTAAGCAAAATTAGGATTCATGACACAATGAGATCAATAAACCAAAAAAGAATCTACTGACTTAAGGACCTTAAGTATCAGAGCAAAGACCTAAGTTTATAAAAAGCCATGGAAGACAGATGAGAACCAAAATCACCAAAACAGAGAGAGTCTGGTCTGGGTGCACAGAAGAGAGCATTCTTCAGGATGGGAGCAAGAGGAAGATTTCATGGCCGAAAAAGTATCTGAGTTCAATGCTGAAAAAAAAATATGTAGGAATAGAATATAGAATCAAGGACAGGAGGGCACTCCAAAATGTAAAAGGGATGCAATCTAGACCTTCCCTTAACCAGTCACACAACTCACAATGTTTCTAAGTGGAACTTAATGTTTTGGTAGAAATCAGCAATGTCCACACAATGTCATCAACTACTAGCAAGAGGTGAGGAGCGGTGAAATGATGCTGACAGATCTAACAGACTGGGTGGAAGACAGTATGAAACAAGTTGCTCTCACATGCTATTATGGCATCTCTGGTGGTCAGGAGATAACTAGAGAGTTCTGTATGTTATCTGTGATTTGGCAAAGAATTCATTTTGGATTCATCTGCCTCCATTTCTGACTTATATACCACACACCAAGGCTACTTATTGGTATTCAGTTGGCTGACAATTTGCTCTAGATGTCCCAAAAGAGCTTCACCCAGATGTCTATCACTCTCGCAGGAACGGACAGGAGGGCTGAGCTCTGCTCAGACTGCCACCCTGGGTGGAGTGCCCATTTTGACCTTTCTAGCGTGACTACCTGGATGTAATCAGACTCTTACATGGTGGCTTGAGACCCTGAGAACCAGGTTTAACTCCCATGAGCCAATTGAAGGTTGCACGGTCTTTCCTGACTTATGAGTCTTGGAAGTTCTACCACATCAATTCACTGTGCCCTCTGGGTTAGAGCAAACCACCGCATTTAGCTCAGAATCAAGGGGATCATACTTAGACCCTGTTGATTAAAAGAGTCAAAATTGCGCAGCTATCTTTAATCAGACACATGCACTTCACTTTTTAAAATTTTGGGGGTTTAGGAGTTCAAACTCAAGACCTCCCATTTGCTAGGCCAGTGCTCTTGCCCTTGAGCCATGACTCTGCATGAGTTTTTAAATGCTTGGAAATAGAGAGATATTTTTAAAGCTACAATACAACATGATTCCTGAGCCTTCTCTAGTTATAGTGCATTGTGCTAGGAAGTAGGGTAACATTGCTATGTCCCATTGAAGCATCCTGGGAGATAAGAGTATGTGCAGATGCTCCACTGCCACCAAGCATACCATCATGGTTCCAAACAGCAGTGTAGATCCAGTCAAGTCACAGCAGTCCCCATGTGTCCATGTTATCTCTACAGTGGACAGGACAACTCTCTTCCTGCCATGACTGTATCAATAGAAGATGAATCCAATAGATGGTGAAAGCCTTGAAAAATACAGAATGCTATAACTAGGTACTGCATTAGGCCCAGTCATGCAATCTGTTCCTGGGAAACCAGTTGTCTGCTTGGAAAAATAAAAATGCATGTGCATGCACACACACACACACACACACACACACACACACACACACAGTGTGTTCACATCATGTGAACAAGAATGGGCCACGAGGCTCTGATTATAAACGTAGCAGGAAGGAGATGAGCCCCATATGAACCATGGGGGAAAGATTGTCACTGTATCAGATTGCAAAGGGATGACAGATTTGCAGCAGCAGAGGAACTCTGGGAGTCAGCCTTCTTAACATGCTCACACATGCTGTTATGTGGGTTCAGGATGATGCTACATCTGTGACTAGCTTACTAGGCTAAGGGTTCCCCAGGGCTGTGCCCATTGCTCTGCTCATCATTACCTAATTATCATCCAGCAACATCACAGAAAGTGTGCCTTGGCTGCATGCTGCCTTCCGGCTTCAGGCCTCCATGCTCCCTTGGCTTTGCGGCATTTACAGCAGGCTTCACCCAGCAAGCTCTGGAACCTCTCCTCCAGTCTTCTTTTTGATCTCTCACAGCTGCTTCTGAGTGACAGCTTCTAGTGATATCCTCACCTTTGTCTAGCACTGGAGGATCTCAGCACTTGGGAACCAGCTGCTGAGAGAGTTCTGCTGGGGCTGCCTGGTGGCCAAGTCCCCCCAGAGGGCTCTGGATTGGGCTAGAAGCCACTTGACTCTGTTTTAAAAGGAATACAGGGAAAGGCAAGTGACTGAGGGTCACCGCTTCAGGTTCTTCTACAAGGTTATCTCAGCCCATGGCAACTAGAAGTGCACATCGCAGTTTCTAAGAGGACCCGTGTTCATGAGCCAGGCAGAAACTCCCAATTTGCCATCCGAGATGAGGTAACAAATACTCTGAGAGGAAGCAAAGTGTCTCTCAAGTTGCACAACTGGCAAGTGGGGGAAATGAGAGCCCAGAACCTAATCCTTGCTCGGCTCACTATGGTGAGTTTTTGTTCTGTTCTTAGCCATCTCTGCCAAGTCTGAACTCCATGCTGAATGAATACAGCCTTCCCCTTAAGTGTCCTATTATTCTGCACCATATTTCTCACCAGTCCTCATCTCAAATACGTTTAATATGCCAGCCCATCCACGCTGAGCCAGGCACTGACAGGGTCCCTATGAAGACTGGCAAATTCTCTCGAGGTTTCTTCTCTTCTCTTCTTAAACTGAGGCTGCCTTCTGTGTGCACTTGGTGAGGGCATGCTGGGCTGATCACCTTAAGTCCTCCTGGAGAGCCATGTACCTTTGACCCTTCGAAGAGGACACGAGTGTATTTCTGACAGCCACCACAAGTGAGTTACTCCTGGTGGCTTCTGATACCCACAATCCATCTGTATCTTTTTTGAATACCATCTACTTGATCGTTTTCAAAGCAAACCTTCCACCTCCTTGAACATCACCACCATGCTCTTTACCACTGACTAGGGGGTCTCTCCATGTAGGTGCGGGTTATTCTCTGACATTTAGCTGCATGTCTGAAGATTTCTCCTTATGGTCTGAACTCATGTTGAAGTTGGATCCTCATTGTGAAGTCTTAAGACGTGCTTTAAGGTAAGAAATATTTTCAAGGTTGAAAGAGGCTTTAAGAAGGATTAATAGTTTTCTCATAGTTCCCAGAAGACTGAAATGGTTACCTGAAGAATGAGATGTGACAACATTAATCTGCACTTCCCCTCCATCTCTCTGTGTTGTTCTGTACACATTCACTTCCTTTTTTCATTTTACTACCCAGAACCGAACCTTGGCACCCTGCTTTGGGACCTCCATTACTGTGAGGTTTTTATTCTTTATAAATTTCCCAGCCTCAGGTATTCTGTGACCACAGCACAAAATAGACTAAGGAACTGGCTAAGTTGTTGTCTCTTCCTAGCATGATGGAATTGAAGTTTCAGACTAATGCCATTTTCCTGCCTGCCCAACGTATTGATTGCTACCCAATCAGTGGATGAAAATTGGAGACAAAGTTACTATCATTTTATTATCTAGGAGTGGTCATACAGTAAAAAAAAAAAAAATAGCAAAGAATGAGGAAGGAGCAGAGTTCCACAATCAGCCCAAGCTAAAGTGAGTCCTGAGGTGGGGACACTTGGAATGGTACCTTGAATTACTTTTTCCCTTTTGAATTTGTTTCTTTAGCTATAAAATGATGGGTTCATCTGTAACTATGTGGCATGGTTTTTATGCATAGTAATGGTAACAGATGGTAATTATTGCCTTGTAGAATAAGCATTCACCTGATGGGCTACAGACTTATGAAGCATTATGTCTGATAGACAAGTACCTATTTGGAAGCATAGCAGGGACCATGGAAGGAGATCTCAAGGCCCAGCCCCAGGGCAACAGCAATTGCCAACTGATCCAACAACAGTTTTTTCCCAGTTCCAACCCAGATTTCTCCCCTCCAAGTTCCTCAAGGATTCTCTCCTCACCTGTCCTCACTGGAATTCAGCAAAGAAGATGCCATCGTCCTCATTTTACAGGTGCCAGCAAAATCATCCCAGGTAACTAACTGGTGGCAGACTTGCCCAAGTTCAATGCTGCCGTGAACAGAAAGAACCAACCAGTGAAAGTCCTGAATGGCAGAATTCCTCCCAACCAGAATCACTTCACCTATCCTCCTACCCCATCATTGATACCATCTCATAGGAACTGCAAAAGTGAGCCCAGCCCAGTCACATGCCCAACTCAGTGACATCTTTGGCTATGTTTGTCTCTCAACAATGAAGTTCAGGGTTAGAGGCCCTTCTCCTGTAGCAGCCGGCACAGTGCTGACACTCACTGGGTATTTACTGGAATGAACCTGAATTAAGATTCTGCATCTCAGGTCTTGGGGTTGGAGAAGCATTGAGGCTTCCAGATCTCAGTTCTTCAGTGGAGACTCAGCTCCATCTTCCGAGTTCCTTAGGCACAGGGAAGTGGAAGCTTCCTCTCAATGCTTATTAACTTCAGTACATCTAATTATCCTCTGTTCAGTTGGGTAAGTTTGAATCGCCTGACCTCCCTCCATCACTTTCAGGGTTTTAAACGATTGACAGCTCCAATTAGCTGTAATTAGAAAGGATTAAACCCATCCATCAGGCAAGTTTTATAGATACAGCTTATTTGTCTTATATCTTCACTGAGTCGGGGAGGCACCCCCACAGAGTCTCTCTAGGTTTTCTGCTCTCCTTTTATCTTTAAAAGGGACCCAAGAGACCCAGGCCGAGGGAGTGGCAGATAAAGTACCTCTTGCTCATTGGCTGAGCCAGACCTGTGTCTGGTTGCAGTGAGGTGGGTTTGGCAACTGATAACAGAAAAAGAAAAAAAAAAGAAGAAGAAGAAGCTGAATCCTAACTACCGAACAATTCAAGTAATGTGTGGGGAAAAGAAAGAAAGAAACAAGGTAGAAGCTGTAATCCCTATTGCAGAGATTCGCTCGGAACTCAAGCATAATGAATCTGGCTCCAGTGTATTATTCTGCTTTTGTTTACCTAAGTTTGACAATGCATATTTATGCAAATCAACAGTGGGCCTGTGTTGGCTGTTCATTAATTAGCATACGAGTCCTCCAGTGTTAGCCTGGCTTCCCTTAATTTGATAAATGGTGATTTTCCCCCTTCGAAGTTTTTAATGTGGGTCTTTAGATTCCACCTAAGTGGAAGGGCCTGAGAGACTGGCCTCCCACAGGGAACCAGCGCACCCCTGAAAAGAAACCAAGGCATACAGGCCACAGGTCTGGGAGCGCCTTAGAAACAAGAGCTGGGAGGTCTATGGAGAGATCCTGAAAGCTGGTTTTACAGCCAGGATTAAGGTCCTGCCTCGTATTTAGTGTTTGGAAAGACAGCTGCTCATTTAGCTAGCACAAAGGCCTAATTAAAAAAAAAAAATCCTGGAGCAGTGTGTGATTTTTATCTTCACAATCATTGAATTAGCAACATCAACTCATTGTAACAATACACAAGCCCCAGTTCTCAGAAAGCTGGCTAGAAATGGCTGAGCTGGGATTCCTAGTACAGCAGCTTTCCTGTTCTCCTCGCTGAATATCCAAAAGACCAGGAATAGCATCCATACTAAGGGGTGGAGGAAGAGTCCCATCCCCACCTGTTAGAGGAACGGCAGCTTTGCCAAGAAGAAGAAATAATAGTGCGCTGAGAGGGCAGAGCCTGGCTGGGATTTGGGAGGGGGGTGGGCAGGAGTGCAGCTCAGGGCAAAGCTGTTGGCTGAAGGCAGAGGTCTGGTTTGGAGGGGGGAGGCGGGGAGTGGGGGGAGGGGGGTTAGTCTGTAATCTTGGTGAGTAGATACTGCCAGTTTATAGGGGTCATAGAAGCATTCCCTGGACATCTGTGTCCTCTGCAGATGCACATTTGTGCCAGGCCCTGGGAAGTGTGGGCTGCTCTGTTGTATTGTCACGCCTGACCCCCATCCACCCTCCTGCCACCCTACTCTTTTTTTAGAGCCTCGGTCTTACCTGTCTGAGACCAGTCTCACACCTACACACTCACACCCTCCTTCTGACCTTCCTCCCACTCTGCTATTCTGAGCACAGAAACCTGGCTCAGCCCCACAGCTGACCGCCCCCTTCTGAGCCCACCCCGCCCCCTCTGGCCTCTCTCCAATCCTTGTGTTATTAAGGCATCCATCCTGTATACACCAAAGGAACACAGCCATGTTGCTGTTTTTAGCCACAACCAGGAGGAAAGATGAAGAAAGCACAGAAAACCTTATCCCTGCAGGAACTGCAGGAGTCCTGCAAAGGGTGAGAGGAGAGGGGATCCAAACCTGATACCCTCACTCTCCTTTCTTTGGGCTACTCTGGGCTGGTACATTTCCATCAGAATGATGACTTGGGAAGCTACAGTCCCCATTTTGAATGATAATCATTGACCCAGCAATAGAATGGAAATGGGTTGCTGATGTTAAATGAAGCCCTATCCTTTGGCTGGGAGGCTGTGGGAAGTGCCACTGTTTTGTCTTGTTCTTGTTCATAGTATGATCACTTAATTACAGAAGGAGACAGAGCAGGAGTCAATACAACCCTACCCCATGGCAAGGCTAGGTTAGATCCACCTCTGTGCATGCACTGTCCCACGCCAATCAAACCAGCATCCTAGCCCAGCATCCTGGAGCAGGGAGAGGCAATGCTCTGCTTGTTAGCAGAGCAGCAGTTGACACCTGCATCCCTCTTACCTCCCAGTACCCACAATGCAAGGTGTCTACTGGTCCAACCAAAGGCAGCCAGGTTGGGATCAACACTTTACATTTCTAAGTGTGAAACTGCTACCCAGAGAATGAGAGAGGGAGAGAGGAAAGAAAGAAAGAGAGGGAGAGTAGCATCCCTGAGCCCTAATGCTCAGCTAGCACAAAAGTTTTGATGGAGCCCCTATTATATGCAGGATACTGAAGCTGGTATGCTCTGAAAGATTTGAGCTGGGAATTCAAACAACAAAATCCAGAAATACCTATGATCATAATCTTGCTGTGAAGATGTTTATAACCAAGATAAGCTGTGGTTACATGGATGAAAATCCAAGCTTGGAATCCTTGTTGTGCCTCTAGCTCGGAACCTGGAGCAAAGCAGACTAGGTATGATGAATCCTCACAGCAATCTAGAGGTGCTAACCACCCAGGTCCGACGGCTCCAATACCCTGACAACCCTCTTAGGTCTATCCCAGCATTTATGTCAGGTGTAGGAGAGCAGGGGCCATAGTTCCTACCATCACAGATGCTGAAACTGAGCTGGGACAGCTAAACAGTTATGGGTGCTGTTAATGATCAGAGGGTCAAATTGGCTGCCCAGCAAGTAAGTTCTAGAAGTGGGACTGGACACCCTCATGCTGGCCATCCTACAGGAGATGCCTTCAGGAGTCAGGTGTCTCACAGCTGTCCCTGGCTCTTCCTCACAGATGTTCCCCTACATTTGAGCTGTGACTAATTTGGATAGCTTCTTGTTGCTCACATCAACCCTGCTCCTTCCTGTTGCTTTCTGAGACAAGTGGCTTCCCTGGTCACATGCCCACCCCAACTGTCCCGTAATTCTAATCCATCTCAACCTTGCTTTTTCCTTGGACTCTCTGATAGCTCCATACTTGTCTTCTGTATCCATGTTCTCAAAGAAGTCAAAACTTTCTTTGAATTATTGCTTTCAACTCTGCACAAATCAGGATTTTTACTGTGAACTTCACATTTCTATCTGATCTGAGACCCTAGATCATCCCACAACCCTTTCCCCAAGTCAACGTCAACCCAACCTTTTTTTTTTTTTCCATTTCCAATGAAATGAGTCCAAGTCCCATCCTCTTGACTCCATTCTTGCATACTCTGGTTTATTTCTAACCACTTCTCCATTCTTAGCTTTAAAAATCTCACTTCTTCATCCTCGGTGTCCTTGCATTGTACTCTTATGGGACCCCACAATTCCATTCCAATATATCTAATAACTCTCTTAATGATAATCTTGTTTATTCTTCCTCCCTTAGGAGGCAATAAGCCCTACAGAGGCAGTACCAATTTTACCTGTATAACCAGTGTCTGTTACAGTCGGTGAAAAAGATTGATGAATAAATGAACATCACACTTTTTAAATCATGGAAATAAATTCGTCTTTACAAAAAGATACCCCAAAGCAAAGGAGTACTGTGATAATAGAAAACATTTTAGTAATACCTACTACATGCCACATACTGTTCTAAGCCAGCAGGTAGTTAGTTCTGTGTTGATCCAAGGGGCTGAATTAGAATGAATGATCAACTGAATACAGGGAAGTAGAATTTAACCAGGTATAATAGGAACATTTAAGATAGGCAGATAATGTCCAGCTGCCTCAGAGAGGAGTTGTCAAGTAAAGACTGGAAATGAATGGGACTCTGCAGAAGAAAGACAAACAATAAGTGGCCACATTGTCTGGGACACGTGATGGAGGTGCACATCTTGCACAGTTGGTGCATTCCCATGTATTGTGTTGAATGGTGACTAACTCTTACAGTACCGGGGCTGTGGTTCTCAATTGCCAATGAAAAGACATCATTACTTTACTATTAATGAGGCAGTGGCTTTGAAATCTTTTTCAGGAAGCAGAGTCTGAATTTTCTTAAAAAATAATAATTAAATGCTAAGACAGGTGAGTGGATTCATTCTCGAACAATTTGTAAGAGGCTAAAGGTTCTTGGTTAACTCGGATCCAATCAGAAACTCAATTAACCAGGACAAACATTTCCCTAGAATTCCAGCTAATATACTTGTTCACTCAGACCCTTCGTCTCCTCCTCTCTTCTAGCCACTTTGTCAGAGAGTGGTTAAATTCTGTATCAATTTGCATGGTTGTTTACAAAACACATCACAGACGTGGGGGGGTAAAGAAAAAAAATCTAGCGAGTCTACTAGCCTGATGTTCTTCTGCTTCTAAAGTAATCTTGAAGGTAGGAGGAGGGAGTCAGGGGAAAGAAAAAGAAATAAAAAAGAAAGTAAGAAAAAAAATGAAGGGGCTGGTGGGAGAGGCCTAAACACTGCAATTTTCCAACCATTTTCTTCCAAATTGTCTGCAATTTCCCGGTGGCCCAGGCTCCAAATTGCAAGTGAATGCTGCAGTAGCAATCCTGGCAGGAGCACCAGAACTGTCCGGGTAATAACAGCCAGACTTACAACAGAGCATGCAGGCTCACGCCCTGCAGAGTCAGAGTTCCTGTTTAAAGCAGGGTGGCTGAGGAAGCCATCTCTCCTTCTCTGGCTTCTAGAAACAGCTCTCCTCTGGGTGCACAGCAACTTGAGTTGGAGGCCTCCTTCATATCTCACACACTGCCTTCCTCCCTTCCTAGTGCTTAACAGAGGAGAGAACTAACGCACATAGATGTAGTCACTTCCCTGATGACACAGAGCTAACTTCTGTAGCAATAAAGCTGAGACATGGGGCAGTTGGTATCTTTTCTTCCTCTGTCTTATTTTCTCTGAGCAACATGGGAAAGAACTGGAGGGAAGAAACTCTTCTCTTAGCCAAAGCACCCTACTTATCCATGTGGGAATAAAAGGAGGAAAAATAGGGAGTAAAATCTAGAAGATGTCACATGCTTGTGATCAACTCCATGACCCAAGGGAAAAAATATCCATCCGTAAGTGAGAAAATAAAAAGTCACATACCTAATGAGATGTAAATATCTTGAACTATTGTAAGTTCATTAAAATTCATAATGAAGCTGATAATTAAACACATAAATACACAGTGTGGCAGGCATTAAATCTAATTATTGCACCTCTGAAAATCAATTTGTGTGCATGCAGGCACTAATGTGTGGTTGTCATTAATTACTGATGGCAGGATCAATATTCAGCTGCGTCTTGGCTGCCCGGGCACCCTATCTGAAGAATGGGTCTCCTCTAAACTCTTGGTGATTCTGAGTTCTCTGTTACAAGCTCTGTGGAGAATTTGTTCCAAGCTGTGGTTCGGAAGACCCGTCTCCTCCACCAGGGAGTCCTAACCCTAACTGCTCGTAAATCTTACAATTTCCATGTGTGACATCTGGGGACCATGTTAATGTCACCTGATGTGCTCCAATCTCTACCCTGCCAGCTCCTACCTGTGAGATTTCAGGTGTGTTACATAATCCCCAATCTATTTCCTCATGACCGATGAGAGGATCAATCAGGACAGCATCAGAGAGCATCCAGAACACACAAGACACAGAGCAGCATTGTCACTGCATAACCACATTTTATCAGCCAGTCTCTAGGGGAAAGTGAAGTTTTGCTCGTGATCATAACAACAACAAAAAGGACTATCTCTATGAACTGGAAGTTCTAACTGTTATCCTTGTTTGGCTCACCATCCTTTCCCAGTTGCTGAGCGGGTGGGGAATCCACAACAAAACGATCTCATAAAAAGTTTCTGTGCAAACTGAAAAGTCAGCTCGCAAGTGAAGATGGACTAGTTTATTCTGCTAAGGGAGGGGAGAGGGACATCTCAGGGGTCCCAGTCAGGGTGACTTTCCTTTCTGATTTCTGGGACATCCAAGGGGACCATGGCTACCTCCTGACTCCACGCACTCCCTTCTGGGAAAGCAGCCTTGAACCTGTCCTGGTGAGCCCTTTGTGCCTGGATAAGATGTGCAGTTTCCTCCCTTAAAAGACTTCACAAGACCTGAAGAGACAATTCAGACCCTAAACATGGCTTTGAAATATTTTCTAGCAGAGAACTCACTTTCAAGTTGAGACAGAAACCCAAACCATCCATGGGGCAGAAAGGTGTACTCATTCACACTTGGGTGTAAATGACTGCTCCTAGAGCTTGGAGGACTAAGGAAGCTCAGAGAAATGAACAAGACTTCAAAGAGGTAGCTGGAGGGCTCAAAACCTAACCTGCCAGCTTCGTAGTTTCGCCTGGATAACTTTCAGCAGGTGTCTACTTGAGCCACTGTAGGCTCTACCCTGGGTACACTGTTCCTTAAATAGACCAGAAGTAAATATTCTCCCCTGCCCATCCTTCCCAACTGCTCCTCCTACATCTACGCCTGTCTCGTGGACCAGGCTTCCCAGGGTGTGGCTGCCAGAGGGCGCACGTCCAAGCTAACAAGCAATGGTGTACTCAGAGCACTTGATACTGCACAGCGATCAAATTGGCTTTCCCGAAGAACCCAGAGATTAATGAAGCCTCCCACTGCCTCCCCATCACCCCCTGCCTGAGAAAACGCTGGCTTGATTGTTCACTTCAGGGGAAGAAAATGAGAGAGACGGAGCATCACACGGAGCTAAAGCACTGGTCGTAAATCATCCCCTCCGGATGCTGCTCACTGGGGCTGCACACGCCCTGGAGGACCAGAGCTCGGGCTGACACATTGTTGCCTGCCCTGGCTCCAGCCTAAAGACTCCCTCAGCACAGGCTTTTCCTTTTGGTGGAATATATTTGCCTACTGGGCGAGGCTGGGGCTTGGCGTAGGGAGGGATTGTCTTCCCAGGGCTGTTAGACAATTATCACAAAGTGCTTGGCTCTGTGAGCAATGTCAGAACCTCTCTATTTTTCTTGCTACCTGTTCACGGCTTGTTGCAGCTTATGCATCAAGAAGAGTTTCCCGTTTTAATTGATACCAAGGGGCTCTTGCTGTTGTAAAGAGATTCAGGACTGGTGTTGTTCACGAAAGAACAGAATTAGAAGGCGGGGCTGTGATCTGGCTAATTATGTCCAGCTCAAGAAAGAGGGTAAGTGAAGAGTTTCTCATCCGAGACCTTTTGCAGATTGCTAAATTAGAAGGATGTCTTGTGCAGGTTGGAGCCAGACAATGGAGCACAGGTACCAGAAGTCAAGGCTGGGCCACTAAGGCAGATCAGGGCATTTAACTTCCATCTAGGAGCTCCCTGGGAGGGGGTGGAGAAGCAGACAGAGAAAGAGTAAGTGGACCCCCCAACTTCCTTCCCACAGCTCCTAAAAGCAAGAGTCTTAAGTCATAAAACATAGATGAATCTAGAGAACAGCCTGCTGAGCACAGCCCTATGCAGGACAGGCGATTCATAATTCCTTTGGGATGAGGTACCTAAAAGAGACCAGCTCAGCCCACACACGGTGGGCTGTCATCCCGGTTATTCTGGAGATTAGGAGAGTTGCACTTAAATACCAGCCAATCTCAATCAATAAACTGGAGGTGGTAGAGCATGCCTGTCATTCCAGCCGCAGTGAAGGCAGAAATAGGAGGATTGTGATCCAAACCAGCCTGGAGAAAAATCATAAGACCCTATTTAAAAAATAACTGGAGGTTTAAAAAAAGGAAACAAAGATTCAAACTCATAAACCAAGAGCAAAATACAAAGGTGGCTGCCAGACGAAGACATAGAAGTTGCTCTCAAGCAGCACAAAGTCTCGGTTATGTGAGCCAGGTGCAGTGGTACATTCTTGTAGTCCCAGCTACTTGGGAGGCAACAAGATCGCTGCCAGTATGAACAACATAGTGAGATGGATTTAAAAACTGAAAACTAAAAAATGAAATATTTAAAATTTAAAAATAAAATTTAATTAGCTAACTAATAATTTTCAGGCAGACATGTTGAATAGATATTGGGAATTTATTGAGCAACATCATGTCTATATTAATCATACTGAATTGTATACTTAATACTTTGTTAGAAAAGCATAGGTTATATAAAAACTTCCTATTATGGTAAATTTTAAAATTCTTAGAGCCAGGTGGTGGTGACTCACCCCTGTAATGCAAGCAACTCAGGAGGCTGAGATCTGAGGATGATAGTACAAAGCCAGCCCAGAAAGGCAAGTCTGCAACTCTTAATCTTCAATGAAGCACAAAGCCAGAAGTGGAACTGTGTCTCAAGTGGTAATTACCTTTGAGCAACACAGCTCAGGGACAGCACTCAGGCCCTGAGTTCCAGCCCCACAGCGACACCACAACACAACAAAACAAAACAAAAAAATTCTTGAAGGAAAGAAAAACAAGTCAGCAAATTTTGCCATAGTGAGTGTGGCCACATGACCTGTTTTTATGAGAGTTTTTAATGATTGGAAGAAAAGCACAAAGGAGACTACTAAATATCATTTCATGATATGAGAGTTATGTGAAATTCACATTTCCATGCTAGGTGTCAAGTTTTACGAAATGAGTATTATTTCCACACTGCAGCTAAGCACAATAGAGTAGTTGGAACAGAAACTGTGGCCCTTAAAGCTGATAATATTTCCTGTCTGCCCTTTTGCTAACCACATTCAGTGAGGAGCTCAGGGTAGTTGTAAGGTTCAGACACTGCTTTGATCCTGGGGTTAAGAGGTCTGGGTTTGAAACTCATTTCTAACTTCGGAGAGGAAAATAGCATACCTCTCTGAGCATTAGCCTCCTTGTTTATAAAGTAGAAATAAACAAGATGTATTTTGTGGATGTTGTTTTGAAATGTAAATGCAATACATGGAAGAAATAACTTAGTGCAATGCTTGAGATAGAGTAGATAATAAATAACAGAATGAGTCAAAGAATAAAATTCATGTACAGCCATTATCAAAAGCTTGCACAACATTCAATCTTTCAAGATTCAATTTTCATGCCCTGTCTTCAATTAAGGTTTCAGTCTTCCCAACCAAACTTGCCTATATGACCATCCATTTCTCCGAATATCTGTCATGTCCACCAAACTTTTGTTCTCCTTTTCAGGCCACTCTACCCCTTGATGAGAGTTTCCACTGGCATCAAATTCATTGTCTCCTCCAGGCTATCAGGTCTCACGTGACACATCTCTGTTGTCTAGAAACTGGTGGAGAAGTAACATGAATGGCTTATGGTGTGGCATGCTGGCAAGTAGTACTTCAGGATTCCACACCAATACTTCGGGATTTCCTACAGTGCTAGAATTCTCAGCAAAGGCATCACCAGGGAGATGTGTTTGGAGCTAAGCTTGAGAGCATTCTAAGCTGTGAGGGTGATATGAAAGCAGAAGTGTAGAGTCTTGTTTCAGGAATGGAACAGTTATGCTGGGGTACAAGATGAGAGCTGGAGAGTTGGGATGCTTGAGGTTACAAAAGGGAGCCATGCTCAAACTAGATTAAGCCTAAGAAAAGCACATTATGCCACCTAACTAACTAGAAACCCTGAAATCAGTGTTTAAGCGCCGTAGAATTTAGCTGCTGTTTTTCATCAATTCTCTTCAGTTCTACTTTATCTCTCGTTAGGAGCTGGTTTTAAGACTTGCACAGGGTGCTGGGAAGGTGGCTCAGTGGTGGAGTACTTGCCTTGCATGCATGATGCCTTGGGTTCGATTCCCCAGCACCATATAAGCAGAAAAAGCTGGAAGTGGTGCTGTGGCTCAAGTGGTAGCCTTGAGCAAGCCTTAGCTGAAGAGCTGAGGGACAGCGCCCAGGCCCAGAGTTCAGGCCCCACTACCGACACACACACACACACACACACACACACACACACACACAAGGTTTGCACAGGGTGTCAAGGTGGTTGCTTGTATCCTCTGAAACTAATATCTTCCCTGCCTTGCTCACATCAGCAGAGGTGGAGGAAGGGGGAAAAAAATTGTTACCCCTGGAATGAAAGCACTTTTTCTACATTCTGATTAGACCAAACTAGGTCACGTGATTGGGAGCCAATCACAACATGGCATTCTGAACCAGTCTCTAACAAGAGCTGGTAGTGGGGTTAGGATGACTAATAAGGCTCCACCCAGGACCTGGATTCCTCCAATCACAGGTTGCTTGAAGCAGAGATGGATTCCTGAATAAAACTAGGATGTTGCTGGAAAGGAAGAAGAAAGGAGAACTCCATGCTGAGTGTGTTTCGATGTCCTCCATGGACAATAAATGCCTGCAAAAAATGCGTTGGAATTCAGTTTCAGATAACAGCAAATACCAAGCCCAAACTCACACACACACGGGTTTCTAAGATTGCTCCTTGCCACCATCAGTTCATACCCGGGCTTATAATACCCTGAACAAACCTACACACCTGGGAAAGGCTGATTCAGAACATTAGGAACAGAGGAGACAAAAATAAGTTGCTATAACCCAGATTTCACTTTGACTCTATACAGCATAGACAAAAAAAAAGTCCAAAAAGGGCTTTACTCAGCAACCTTGTTATTGACCCAAAAGGTAGCTTCAGTCTTTTAATTACTACTGCCTAGAAAAGTAACCCCCTCCCCTCCACCCCTGCTTCCTCTCTACAGGAGCTTACTGAGAATAGCAGACTCTCTGCTTTTAAAAAGAAAAGATGACAGAAATATTCTTGGTGCTTGGGTTAAGTAATTAAGATCTGCTGTGGGAACACTGAGGAGCCCCATAAAATGGCTGCGTGGCTTGGCAAATGAATTACTTAGTGTTTAATTACTAAAAATTACTATCAATTACTAAATGCTACTGCAAATTACTTGCAGAATAGACACATTTGTTTGTGGCTATTAATGATTTCAATTACTCCTCATAGGTAATTGGTTTCTACATACAGACGGGCACCAACTGTCGAATAAGAGCTCAGAGATAGATAGTATTCTTCTACTTGCTGCTTCTTTTAGCTCAAAGCTGAAATGTGAAAATAAACACTGCAACCACCTTTCTGTTGTTGTTTTTTCCTCCCCCGGGTTTCTCTGCTATTGCTTCCCTTAGTTCTCTTAGGACTACAAGAGAATCTTGAAGACTCTGCTCCACTGTGTACAGGCCCCAAGAAGTTAGTGGTGTCTAAAAATCACACAACTCACTAACACCACAATATAAACCAGCATCACAAGAGTCTTGCTCAACAAAATAGGCAAGTCACAAAACACCACAGCTGGCATGAGCCCATTTCTATGAAATGTCCAGAACTGAAAATATAGAAATAGAAAGTAAATTAACAGCTGCCTGAGCCTGGACAGGGGAGAAGAGTCAGGACAGGAGGAGGGTTAGAGGAGTAAAGACTGATTGCTAGATTTATTTGGGGAATAACAGCAATGTTCGAAAGCGAGATTATATTGATTGTGGTACAACTCTTGGAATATTCTAAAAACTCAACTGAATTATATAGATTTTCATGAGTGAACTTCATTGTGTGTAAATTATATCTCAATAAAGCTGTCAAAGTTAGTTGGGAGTTGTGGGTTTTGTTCTATTTTTTCCTTTCCTTTCCTTTCCTTTTTTTTTTGTTGTCACACTGTGTAGCCTGGGCTGGCACTGGATTCCCAATCTTCTGCCTCAGCCTCCTCAATGCTGGAATTGCAGGCATGAGCCACCACACCTGACAACATGGCTGCTTTAAGTCATATGATTAGATGGTAAGAGCTGCTCCAGACTCCTGCTTTGTTGCTTTGTTGCTTTTTCCAGGGAACTACCCTGCTCCAATATATAACAGCCTTGAAAAAGGTGCTGCTAAGACTCATCATTGAAATTGTGCCTTTATTTATGAAGGGCTCATTTCTAGCTATTTGTATATTATTAAGCAGGCATAAACTATGTTCATTAATGTAACATAAAATGCAACCATAAAATGCACTTAATAACAGAAAACCAAATAAAACAATGGCTTCGCTTGGGCTCCCGGGTAACACATATGACAAGGAGTTGCCATCTGGTGGCTTATTTGGGGTAGGGATCCTAGGGGAGTAAGATGAAGGGAAGGAGAAGAACAAGAGATGTAAAAAAGAAAAGAACTAATCTCAGGGGTATGTTATGATTTGACTTAATATTTGTGAATAAGCAGAGCACAATCCAGCTAGGGACTCGGAGGAGTTGTATATACCATGCTTCAGAATGATCTGAGAAAGACACAGGAAAACACCTGTGCATGGTCTCTGGGCCCACTGGTCAAGGATTTCCTGAGGTATCACTTGCCTCCTTCTTGGGAGAATTGCAGACAGTGTGCAGCCCGCAGCATCCCACAAGGCAGAGATAGAAATGCCCCCAAACAGAAACAGATAAGCCAAGACGCTCAGGTAGGCTCTTATTGTACCCCACAGGGTACATGCTACACCTGCTGCTGTAGCAACGGCCACAGCCAACCAGGAAATCAAGAGGAAGTGACATGGAGGGTCACTTGTGGCCTGTTATCCTGGAGACACTCCACCAACAACTCCACAGAGTTGGAAATGCAGGACTAGACTCCAAAATAGAATAGTATTCAACCATGTCTGCAAGATTCCAGAGTTATAATCATCTCTAGATTTCCAGCACTTTTGGTGAAGGTTACATTGGTCATAGGGTCCTGCCCATGCTTCTTCAGAAATGAGGGCTTCTATCCTCTTCCCACTCCCCTTTCTTCGGGATCCTTAAACCATTGTTGGACCAGTCTTATTCCCTGAAGGTTGTTGTTTAAATGAGTCAGTTCCATACCAATCTAGTATTTACTCACCTGCTGCACCAGTGACTCCATTTATTCTCTATCTTCTGCCTAGAATGTCCTCCTCTGTCTCCTCATATCCCTTCATTGACAGCGGTGAATATTTAGATCTAAAGGTATTGTGGATTTGCTATATTTTCTGCTCTATTGTAAGGGTTCTACACATCCTATCTGGTTTAATCCACACAAGCCAACTAGGGAAGCGCTATGATTCATCCCGTAGGACAGGATCCTGTGTTGCCCTGGAGGTGCAGTGACTTCTTCAAGATCACACAACTAGTTAAAAAAAAATCGTGTGAATGTAAATCCCAATAATCTGACTGCAGGCTCTGCAAGCTTACCACACTACTGCACTGCCCCATAGGTGCCAGGAGGAAGTAACTGAATGCCGGAGCAAAGTTGAGTGCATAGATTTTTTTTCACAAGGTATGAGCAAGGTTCAGTAAGTCTAGCATGATATTATGGCACATGTCAGAGTACCAACCAGAGTTCCCATCCCCTTAGCTCTTTGGGTAATGGAGGGGGAAGGAAACGTTAATGTAGAAAGCGACAGGAGCTGCATAGCCCTTGAGGCGGTGCATGAAGTAGATAAACTCCCCAGAAGTCATTGCAGGTGCGGGGAGAGGAGGTGGAGGGGAGAGTAGGTGAGAGACAACAGCGAAAATAAGAAAAGTGCAGCAGGAGTCTGAGATAAGATTCAAGCACAGCTCAGACTCTAACCTTCCAGTGATTTTCCTCCAGTAGCTCAGAGTTGTTTTACACTTGGGTGCATGGGGTCAGCTGCCCCAATCCTGTATCCAACTCACAAACCAAACTTACAGGCTCAGGTGTAGGATCTGTCAAGACCATCACCCCCAGCTGACATCCTCAGACATCCTCATCCTCAGCTGGTCAGGCCTGCTTGGCAATGTCCCAGCTGCTTTCCCTTCAGCAGACCTGCCTGCTCCGAAAGCTGTTCTCACCCTAATGATCTCACATACTTCTGGGGAACAATCTCTTTGAAAATGAGGCTGGCCATAGATCCTGCATTGGGAAACTTAATGGTTTCCAAAATCTTCTCCAATGCACCTCCCAAAAGGGCCTGTAAGTCTTTATTACACAGACCTACCATACATATTTTCAAGCCAAAAAGATTTGCAGGAATTCTTCTGAAATATACCTTAATATCACATAAATTTTCCTATGCTGACTTATATGAGTCAAAACATGGCAGAAATAACAAGGCAATTTGACCATCAAAGTTGTCTCTGAGCCTTGGAAATTTTACAGAGATCAGTCTCCAGCAATGATGGCTCACGTTTACCCATCCTACATGGATCTAGATCACACCTCACACCTTGTTCCAGCCTCTGGACTTTCTACAGCCCCCCCCCCCCCCCGCTCCCCGCTACCACAATCCTAAAATAAAGTGCTGGTGAGAGCCCCATTTTGTGAACAAATAAACTGAGTCCTATACTAACTAAATTAGAACTATCTTCCACATGTTGATTCATGGATTCAGATTAAGAGAAAACTATGTGAATGGGGGAAAAAAGATGATAAACTCAGTAAGGGAAAGAAAACACAGAGAAAACAGTGTTCAGAAAGCGAGTGGCAATGAGGACAAAGTGAGCAATTGGGAGAGCATGAGGTGCAGGACAACCGAAGAAGTTTGGTCCAGGGTGGTAGACATTGAGTTGAGGAGCAGAAGTAAGGCAAGGGAGGGGGCACTGTAGAATTGATGGCTCTGGCAGGTGGCACACATGGCGGACTGTCATAGAAACCAGGACCAGAGGACGTGGGCATCTGGATGAGAAGTAGTAACATGAAAGCAGGTCAAGCCTCTTGACTGTCTCCTCTCCCTCATCCCCCGCTCCCTACAGTGGCCTGCATCTGGTATACCTGTCTCTCCCTCACCTCCCTACACACACACCCAACAGTGGCCTGCATCTGTGCATACCTGTCTGTGTCTCATGTAGCTTGTAAGCATCCTCGGCACTGTCTTTCCTACCTCTCTGAGCTTTGGCCAGTCACACATTGCACACTTCCTGCTCCCAGCAGACTCTGTTGGGCTGTAAATAGCCTATTTGAAAAGTAATTGCATGTTTGGGGCTGGAGCTTGCCATTTGTAATTGTTCTTTCTTTCCCCAGCCATTTCCTCTCTTCCTGTTTCCCCAGTTTGTTTCTCAGGAAAGGAACCCAAGAGTCTCCTAGGCAAGTGACTAGAGGAGATAATGAGGCCCACTGGGTCACACAATTCAGCAGAACTCAGCTGGCCAGGGAACCACTCTGCACAGACTACCTATACTGCCTGAAGCAACAGGACAGAAACAACAGAATGGACTCACTCCCTGCTAGCCAATCCTCTGAGCACAATGGACTGGCTATAAGGCATCTACCTAGGTCCAGGGCAAATGGATGCATCCCTACTCTAGCATGTGTAGCAGCAGAAGCTAGCTGTCTAATGAAGTCTATCTGTAACCTCCTTCCAAGCCCTGTTCCCTGCAGTCCCTCAGGCATTGAATAATCAGAATTTATTTGTTGAATACCTACTGTGTGCAAGGCCTCATGCTGACACAGTTCCCTTGAAATTTAGGCAAAGTTGAGAGGCATAGAGTGCTGTTTACCCCAGGATCTCTATATCTTGCACCAGTGGCTCCATAATCTCCTCCTCTACTGGACTGGTCCCACACAGAGACAGATCAGCAGCAGCAAAAAGAGTTCTGATGGTGCCTTGTAATTTCCAAATGTTTTATGTCAAATCCAACCGTTGACACCAAAGTTTTATGACACTGCTGAAATGCGCTCTAGCTGGAAGTGAAGAGCTGCTGTATCATTGGAGCCGCCTCCAAACAATGACTGACAGGAACCAGTCTCTTACCTCCCAGGCAGTATAACTTTGTGTTGTGAATTCTACACTGGTTTCCTGACTTCCTAGCAAAAGCATGTCCCAGTTGTCTATGGTGTAAACTTAGTTGAAAACACAGTCCTTTATTGAACTTCTTCCTTTTACCGTCTACTTCTGGTTTTCCTGCCAGTTCTGCTGACAGCTTCTTCAAGTAAAATACTGGCTCCAGTTTCCTCTTCTCAGAGTCTGCTTTTTGAGAAAGCCACGTTAAGTCAGGTTGTGCCAGAGGTGGTATTAGGAAAGAGATCTTCAGAATAAGATTCTGAAATTATCCCTTTCTGGCCAGATGGTAAAGATTCCATTACTGTAACAAGACACATCATGGATGTATAAAATTCAACACCCTATGAAAGTGTTTAAAGAAGACTTTACCTTCTGCTGGTAGATAAGAGACTGCTGAAAATTTAGCTCACAATCTGATTTCTAAATGTCACAAACATGGCTAAGTACATAGCTCTGGTAATTTTCCACTGCTTGAGTCAGAAAGAAGGGGTTTCAGACACCTGGAATCGAGACATCTGGGTGGTTGCATTTGAATGTCATATGAATCAAACCTGATGAGTGGCAAATACCAAGAACTCTGGATACCTTGGAAAGAGATCCACATGCATCAGTGATTTGGAGGAAACCCTGGAAAGATCAGAAGCCTATTGCGTCATCTAGCACCTTAGGGGCCTCCTGGGCTATAGCGTGACACACCACCTTCTTCAAGGCCCAGTATTTCATAGACTTCTTTGGATTCTTAATGACACTCTTCAGGGCAATTTTAAGTGATACCCAAGTATAAGTGGTTCTAATGCTTGACTTACATGGTTCTTAGATTTCATGTTTTTTAAAATAGATATATATGGTTTGGCTACCCTGAATATCCTTTTCTGGATGTTCTATGACATTTCCAGAAAGCCTAAACTGCAGCATGTAAGACAGATCCCCTAGGGTTCTGGAGCAAGTGCTGTCCCTGCCAAAGCAGTATTCATCATCTTTTTCAAAGGATCTCCTAAGAAGTAAGCCCCCTGGTCATGGACTCTCAGTGATTCTGTTACTATATGTGCCAAAGATAAGCTAGACATTTTTAGCCATTAAGTTAAACAGTCGACTAGGCATGGTAGCGATCCATTCTCCAATGGCTGACCCCAGCTGCAGTGGACCTTTTGTTCATCTCCTACCTCTGGCTCCCTTAACTAACTGGAAAGCATAATATCCACACTGGGTTCATGGAAAGGTCAGCTTGCTATCTCTCTCTGAGTATGGAAAAAAAGGACTGCTGCTATAAAACAGACCCCCTCAGGAATAGTTTAGGGGATAGTGGTGGTGGAAAAATCCCACCAGTTGGCAGAAGTTAGAATAGTAAACTTTTGAATAATGGGCAAAGCAGTCTGAGGTAGAGGCTAGACTGTACGCATTCTCCTAAGCAGTGGCATATGGATCCCATGGTTTTTTTCATGGCCAGAAAAGAACTATTCTGAATGGTCAGAAATAAAGGGGCCTAGAAAAAAATTCAATTGGCTCACCAGAGTTCCTGTTCTTGAGGGTGGATATGGAGTATACGAAGAAAGGGACCTCATCTCGGGAGACAAAAAGGCAGGTAACTAAGAGTGCTCACCCAGTGCATGCATGGTGGCCCCAGTTCTAAGTCACTAGGTCATTTGTCTAAGGGGCACATGAGCAGAGATGGAAACGATGAATGGCTCATGAACACACTCTGGTCACAAAGCCTGATAGTTACTTCCATGATAAATGTCCGACCTGCAAGTAATGGAGTTGATACTGTCTGATAGAATGTCCTTCAAGGACACCTCATATGACTGTGGTAAGATTCTGGATCTCTTGTGACCTGAAGAACAGTGACTCCAGACAGATGTCCTTCATGTATACTTGGACATTGCATCCCTTTCCTGTCCACAGAAACCTGAAAACACCACTGTAACAAGCATTTGCAAAGCATCTGATAAAGAAAAACAAAAACAAAAACAGAACACAGAACACATAGCATCCCCTCAGACCAAGAGAGCCACATAAGGATAAAGACAGTTTGGCAATGTACACAAGACCCTGGGAAAAATAGACTGTGAGCTAACTACGTTCATCAGAGCTCCCCTCGCTGTGATGCAAACCCAAGAACAACTTGAAGGAAATCAGGATTTATTTTGCTCAGTTTCAGAGGTGTTAGTCGTGACAGCAAGGAGGATGAGGTAGAGCAACTGACCTCATGGCAGCCAGGAAGTAAAAAGAAATCCTCTATCTCCTTCCTCCCTCCCCCATTTATTCTGTCAGGCCTCCGCTTATAGGATGGTATTGTCTACAGTCAAGGAAAATCTTCCCCTCACCCTCACCCCTTCACTGTATCTGGAATGAATTATCCCTGCAAACACCCTCACAGACACATTTAGAGATGTGCTTTGCTAATCTCCTCAACAATAAACCATTAAGATTAATCTAACCAAAAGTGATATTGAGATTCTACATAGAAGATAGCCTGTTAAGGTGACAGGCAATTCCTTCTGCTGCTCTATCCACATCCAGAGACAGGACAGACCCACAGCCTGACCCACAGACAGACCCACAGGACTGACCCTGCTGCTGTACCTCACCAGTGTGAACCTGAAACCCAGGGCAGGTGTGTTTGGCCATCCCTGCATCAGATGGAATGGCTTACATTTGAAGGAGGCTGGGAGAGCAAATATGCCTCTACCTCCCACCAAGACTCAATAAGATACGAAATTCCTTGAATGTAGGGAGTGGAACTAGATTAAATAATCAAAATAAATGGCAAATGTCTAACACACATCTCCCTTTAAATGTACAACAACTCCACTGTTAGTTGTTATAAATTCCCCTCAACCTCCCTCCATTTCCTCATCTATAAAGTAGGATGGATGACTATTTCAAGGTCACATAGAAAAATGATACAGAAGGATTCAAAACATCACAGCATGATGTTACAAGATACAAATAGAATACAACGGTTTCTATAGAAAAAAATTAATATACCTATCATTGCATGTAGTGACCCATTACCTCCAACCCTTTGTAAGAGCAACTATAATCTAACAAAAATCCTGAATATAGCCAGGTGTCAATGGTCCATGCCTATAATCCTAGATACTCAGAAGGCTGAGATCTGAATATTATAGCTTGAAGCCAGCCCTGGGAAAGAAGTCTTATAAGACTCTTATCTCCAATTAATCACCAAAAAGTGGATGTGTGGCTCAAATGGTAGAGTGCTAACCTTAAGCAAAACAACTCAAGAATAGCACCTAGACCCTAGGTTCAAGCCCAGCGTGCATGTACGCTCATATGCATGTACACACACACACACACACACACACACATACACACACACACACACACACACACCACTGAATACAGTATACTATTATGAAATGCTACCCTCAAATTGTGCATTCGATCTCTCAACGTATTCATCCTAAATATTTGCTGCTTTGTATCTACTGGCTTAGGCCTTTCCTTTTCTACTCCAACCCTGGGTACTAGTGTTTTCTTCTCCTCTATTAATCTGCTTTTTCTAATTTTTTACATTAAATTAGACCTTGGATTATTTTTCCTTTGGCTTATTTTATTACCAAGCACACACCCTCTGTGTTATTCCATTGTTAGTTCTGCCTTCATACAGTCACTTTTATTTTCCTTTCCATTGAGGTTTCCTCCCCCTCTATTCTTTTATTTTCTTTCTTTATTTTTTGCCAACCCAAGGGCTTGAATTTGGCCTGGGCACTGTCCCTGAGCTTCTTTTTGCTGAAGGCTAGCGCTCTACCACTTGAGCCACAGCACCACTTCCAGCTCTTTTCTGAGTAGTTTATTGCAGATACAAGTCTCACAGACAAAAGAAAAAAGAAAAAAAAGAGTCTCACAGACTTTTCTGCCCAGGCTGACTTCCAACTGTGATCCTCAGATCTCAGCCTTCTGAGTAGCTGGGATTACAGGCGTGAGCCACCAGTGCTTGGCTCCCTCAGTTCTTTTACAAACACTGTGCTGGCCCTGATGACACATACCCTAATAGTCTCTGTGTTGATACAGAATAAATGATACAAGACTCCTCACACAGATGCTAATCACAGAGGGCCTTTGTCTCCTTGAAAGTTGGGGTTGCAGAAGAGCTTTGAGTCTGAGGTGCTAAGGCCATACACAGGTACCCAGACTTCTTTCTGGGGTGCTCTGCCCCATGATGCTTTGTGAGACTATATCCTTGCTACTTCCTTGCTACTTACTCATAAGGTCTGCAGTATGTAAGCTCTATGGGAAAGGTTCATATAACTGGGAGTGTATTTATGGCAGCCCATACTCTTTCCTAGGAAAATATTGATTTTCTAACAACAGAATGACTGTAGAGCCATTAAATCAGACTAGTCTATCATAAACTCCAGTATTAACCAAAGAGTACTTTTACGTTTCCTTTTATTCTCGCGTGAGAAATGGGGAGTCGATGTGTCCAAATATGCAGGATAGGGCCGAAGCTTGTATTTATTAGAGCTGAGAAAACGACCACCATCACTACCCCATTACCAGATAATTAACTAATCTGATCTTATTTTAAAGATTGATTGATGGAAATGAGGAAAGCGGGGTTGTATACCAAAAAAAAAAAAAAATGCAAGAGCTCCTTGGAGTTGCGTGGCTGGCACTGGCAGGGAGGTAAAGGGGCGGGAGTGGATTATGTGGCACTGGGAGCTTGCCCTTCCGTCCCTGACCGACTAGAGGATACGGGGGCTCATTATCCGCCTGTTAAAGTCTTAGTTAGAAGAACAGTCAGAGAGGTGAGGATTTCTTTTTTTCCTTTTTTGGGAAGATCTCTATCTTTCTTCTTTATTGATTGCTTGCTTTTCATTTTATATCCTTTCTCCCTTGCCTGAAATGAGAAAAATGAGCCCTTGCCACGGGCTTTAAACTTTACACCCAGACAATATCTCCCCCTTATCTAATGCCAGGCAAGAAGCTTCAGCCCAGAGGACCCTGGGTAATGCTACAACAGATTATGTCATAAAATGAAGAGATAAGCAAAAGAACCAATCTAAAAGACGCTGCAGAAATTTACCTTCCCCCTGCCTTCCTCTCCCCTCCAGAAGAAGGCTTTAAATCAATCTGTCTTTGCCATAAATTCTCTTTCTAAAATTTGATAACAAATGCAATATTTTCCTTGGAGATTGGGTTCTAACAAGATAGAGGTTAGGGGGTGGAGAGCATGCAGGGTTTAGCAAAGTAATAAAATGCCATGATTGATCCTGGTCAGTGGGGTTGCTTGGAATTACCGCTATTTTTGGCTGGTAAGCATAATCCAGCTAAGTCATAAATTTTGTTTCTTCCAGTAGACAGTCAGACCTGTATCGATCTCGATTTGTTGTTCTGTTCTCGTGTAATTGCTCCCTGTGATTAAGACTCCAGATGTAGAAGGAATTGTGGCCAGGCTGGGAATGGAAAGGAAATAACTACAGGGCTGGGGTTCATTCTGCCACCCCCAGATTGCATCCTGGACACTGGGAGAAGGGAAATACTAACTCTGGGGGCACAGAGGTTCCTGGAGCCAGGCTGGCTGGGAGCTCAATCAATCTGTGGGATTGAGGCTCCTGCTCTGCAATCAGCCCTCCTCCCATGGCTGCCTGAGGCCCACATCTCACCGGGCTTGACTACATGCTGTGCATTTACAGTGAGATTCCTTGAACACACATACAACGTGGGCCTTCTTGATGTATCTGCTGCCCTCAGTGGTAATCTTGTCATCCTAGCCACAGGCAAGAACACTTACACCTAGCCTAGTTATAAACTGTTCCAATATATACCAGGCAGAGGCACTCCTCAAGCCCAAATTGGAGCCTAGAAGAGAACCATTGAGCAGAGTTAGGACTACTAATCAATCCCAGAATTTAAAGTTTGAGTGCTGAAGCTCACTAGCTCTGAAATAGAAACTCACAGCCATCACTGACACAAGCATTCCTGCTTGTCTCCACCCACTAGGCTGGGTAACTTGGAGCAAGAAACCTGGCCTTCCTGAACTTCAATCTCCTCTTTGTACATCAGGGATAAGAATGTCATTGGCCCCATGCAGTTTTTGGGAAAATTTCAATGAGAAAGTATTTGGTATAAAAATATTTATTGTTATTGTTGTTGTTGGGTTGTTCTGAGTCGTGCAATTCATAGTACACACAAAAGCCTACAGCACCAAGATATTCTGAACCTTCTAAGCACGGGAAGCCTTTATAGTGCAAAGGAATGTATGTTTGGATAGCCTGGAGTGTCTTATCCAAGCCCTGGGAAACTCATTTAAAATAAGGTTATGTGCCTTTAAATAGGAACTCAAATAGGTTCCTGGCTCGGCACTGCCAAGCATTGGTTCAACTTTATTTAGTTCCTGAGCTTCTCGGAGATGGGAATGGGAATTCCTCACGCCACCGTGAACTCAGGGCAATCACAGGTAAATCATTTGAATGTGATCCACCTGTCTAGTGCTGGAGCTATTCGACTATACACATTAAAGAAAATATTTCTCAAACCTAGAGTTATTCTGCTGCTTCCTTCCCCTTCCTGGACTTGGAGATTTGACTGAGCTTCAAAGCCATGTGAACTGTGGGCCCCCTAACCCCCCACATACCGCCTGGGCCTGAGGTAAGGGCACCATGCTTGGGACTGGAGTTCATCTCAGTTCAATAACAAAAGGAGGTGCTGGGCTCTGTGTCCTACCCTCCCTCATCACCACCCACTGCCCCTGACCCACGGCCCAGCTCACCTCCACAGCTGTATATTTAAAGTGCCAAGAGTTCTAAAAAAGAGTGGGTCCTCCCTATAATTTCAACATTCAGGAAGCTGAGGCAGAAAGATAATGAGTTCAAGGCCAGTCTGAGCCACATCGGAAAGATCTTGTAAACCATAAAATGAATTAAATAAATCTGAGAACTTGGTGGTCCTCAATTAGGGCTAGATGATATAATTCTTATGATTATTATTATGACTCTTATCCCTTAGTGAAAACCTAACTCATCATTTGTTCTATAAACCCTAACTGAAGTTACATGTGCCAAGTATTATGCTATCAGGAATACATAGATGAATTAAATCAGCTCCCCATTTCTTGATGGCAGCTGTGACAGAGGCAGGTGACTGTTTCATGATGAAATACACTCAATGTTCTGCTAATAGAATAAAGATGTGGCAGTCCATGGAGATTGTGGTCAGTTCTGGAGGGTTTGAGCTTACTGGGCACAACTGTTTGGAATGTGCTGCCGTAGTCTATGTGGGCTGCTGTTTCAGGACACCACGCACGGTGTTCAAACCATGACACTGTATCTTCTCACAGCCCAGAAGTCCAAGAACAAGATGCCAGTCAGAGCTGGACGTTAAAGGTCCTTACAACATCAGTGCTACAGATTTCAGTAGATAGTGAAATTTAGCAAGTCTCTCAAACTTGGCAAACCATGACAAAACCTATGGCTTTTAAGATTCACTTGATAAGCAGGCAAATGATGGAAGATCAAAGACATTTGCTGTCATCCAGGAAAAAGAAGAGAATAGCCTACAAGAGGGAGGGTAGAGAAGGCCCCAAAGTAGAGACAATGATAAGGGAACTCATCCTGGACAACCCAGTGTAATGCATTCACTGAATTGACAAAGGGAAGGGATGTGTCTGGGGAAAGAGATACCAACCGTTTGGGAGATGTGATGATTGAAACAGAGATTCAGGAAAAGAGATGTGAGCTTGAGATTAAAGAGTTAACCAGGGGCAGGCAACAGAAGAATCCTTGAAGATGTGCAGGACCAACCACAAAAAAAGGGGGCCAACGTATCCCAGTTAAAGGGAGTGGGGAACACATTCGGAAGAAGACGAGGAAGGGTGGTGATGTAGAAACCTTAAAGAATGCCCAGAGATATCACAGAAAGTACAAGAACAAAGTAGCATCAGAGAAACAGGAGAATGGAGAGGTTTAGGATGACCACAACTGTAACCTGAGTGAAGACTGCATTTTGAATGAGGAGAAGCCTTTGACTTGGACAAGGAACAGGTCCTCAGAGTGTTGGCAGACATGGGAAAGGAAGTCAGACCATGACAAATTAAGGGGAAGATGGGATTAGGAAAGACAAGGAGGAAAGAAAGAAGGCTTTTTCAGGAATGTGGATAAGTAAATAAGAATTCCCACTTTTTGCCTCTCCCAATGATCCCAAATTTATCATAAACTATATCTTTCAACTGACCTTTTGTCAGGTGACGTTCTAAAAAAAGGTTTAGAAGAACTATTCTTTCAGCATAAACATTGAGCTGTTTCTTACTGCCATGCATAGGTAGGGGCTGGTGGAAAAGAGAGTATGGAAAAAGCATTGGAATTTCACGAAATGAAAATACTGAGCATTAGAAAAGGGCCTCTTCCTCATTTTTTCCCTCATCTTCTTCCCCTAGGAGATTATCTAGCAGAGTAGTTCCCAAACTGGGGTAGTTTACACAGGACATTCGAAGAAAATATCTCCTTTCTCAAATCTTTCCTTTGTTACAGATTCCCCAGAAAACCCTTAGGGAAGGTGTGCAGCAAGATCAGTAGAGGGCTGACACTTAGGGCCCTACCCCATAAATGGGTTGCTGCCATTGTTCACAGCAGTGGGCTAATGATTTCTTGTCAGTCTCATTGGAAGAGGCACAAAGTCTCTTACCAGATACTGGCCTATGCTCTGGACTTCTTCACCTCCAGAAATCATCAGAAAATAAACACCTATTTTTTTAATAAATTGAGGAAGGAGGAAGAGGAGATGAAGGAAGAGGAAGAGGAAGAAGGAAGGAAGGAAGGAAGGAAGGAAGGAAGGAAGGAAGGAAGGAAGGAAAGAAGGAAGGAAGGAAGGAAGGGGAAGAGGAAGGGGAAGAGGAAGGGGAAGAGAAGAAGAATATTTACTAATAAAATAGGACTCTGGGGAAGAATAGCAGCAATGCCCTGGAGCACAGGCTTTCAGAGACCCCATCAGACCATCAGGATCCTTTCTCAGGACCTCAGTCTTCTCAGAATGCAAACCCACCCCACGTAGCAGTGGTAAGCAGGTAGATCCCAAGAACATCAGGTGAGGAAAGTCCCAGGCATGATCCTCTCTCCCATCTATTGGCCTCCCACTCTTTCTTCTGTTCCTGTTGCCGGCCCTCAGCTGCCACTCTGCTCCCTAGACCCCCTCCACTCCAGCTCAGTACAGAATTAGGAGCCCTGGACCACTCCCTCCCTGGGTGTAATGAACTCTAGTGACTGGAGGAGTCTTGCTCTTCACACCCTCATTCTCAAGAGAAAGCCTCTAGTTTTAAGAATAAGGAGGTGCTAGGTTCCCCAGTTCTGGTCAGACTCCCTGCAAGCAAAGACTGGGCCCGATTTAGTTTGATTTTTTTTGCCACCTTCCCAAGAAGTACAATCATTTCATCAAACAAGTATTATGTTATGGTGATAGCTTAGTACAATTTCTTGCTAGGAGGCACAGTTGGTTTCCATATCCGCACCCACAGATTCAACCAATCCTAGATCAAAATTATTGGGATCAAATAAAGGATGTGTACTTGAACATATGCATTATTTTTATTGCACATAGCATTTACATTGCACTTGGACACTGTAGGTAATCTAGAGATGATCTGGAGTGTGCAGGGGGGATATTCGTGGGTTATATGCAAATATTATACCATTTTCTATGAGATTTTTGAGCATCAGTGGATTTGGGTACCCATGAGGAGTCCTGGAACCACTTCTGTGGCTACCCAGGGATAGCTATTAATCAGTTCAATTAATGAGATTTTGATCTGTGCCTTATAAAACTATAACCTTAATATTATTGAACTATGAAACAACTGGCTTCCCATAAGAGCTGAGATGTGTTGTGTTTTGGCCCTCCAGGGGTAATATGCCTGTTAGAATACCTCCACACATAAGTCTCTCCCATCTAAGTGGGAGAATAAGAGTTCCATGAACACCTGGGTCCCAAAAGTTACCCCAGATCACATAATTCACCCCAGATGGGCCCATTCTACTTCCCATAGCCCCTAAGCCTTGCCAGATGTAGTTCCCCTACTGTTGCCAGAGTGTGGCAGGAGGCAGAGTGGATGTTTTGCGCCTGGTCCTCCAGTTGGACTGCTCCTATTCAGGTCAGCCTGGTCCAGGCAGCACCACAGAAAAAGGCAACATGGCCACCTCTCTCCAATTTGAAGGCAACCATGCTGTCTTATTTTGTGGCTGAGCATTCTCAGTGAGAGGCAGTAAGATTCTGTAGACACACCCCAGCTCAAGGTCAAACTGGGCGTTTAGAGGAAGGTACAAATCCAAGCATGCCCTGGACTTTGCTCAAAATCAACTCATCATAGGCATTTACCTCAGAGATATAAACATTGTGGTCGCACAAAAGCCTGTACATAAATGCTCACAGCAACTTTGTGCATAATAGTCAAAAACTGGAAATAAGCCAAATGTCCTTCAACGGCTGAGTGGTTAAACAAGCTGTGGTACACATCTCTACCACAGGCTGGGGCTCAGCGATAAACAGGACTGGAGTGTTGATGCGGACAGCAGCCAGTCCCTTGGATGGGTCTCAAGGGAATGACAATTGAAAAGAAAACCAATCCTCAGAGCTTACAAACTATACGATTCCATTTGAACAGCATTCTTAAGATAACAACATTGTAGAAATGGAAATAGATTAGCGATTTGCCAGGCTTTTGGAAGGGGGTGCTGGCAGAAGATTAGTGTGACTATAAAACAGCAATGTGCAAAAAGTCCTTACACCACAGCCCTGTTGCGGGCCCTGGCTCTAGTATCAGTCATACAAACCTGTCAATGTGATCAACCTGCATAACACTAAACACACACGCACACACACACACACACACACACACACACACACACACACACACACACACAATTACATGTGAAATGGTGAGGTTTAGAATGGGAGTGGATGGATTACATCAGTGTTAATTCCTTGAACATGAAATTATGTTCTATAATAATACATGATATTACAATTTTTAAAAATAGGGTAATGCCATGTCTTTGTGTTACAGCCAGCCTTCAAGCCTGTGGGTCCTATTGAACTAACCCTGAATCAAAGAAGACAGAAAGACAATTCCAGAACCTTCCAAATTGCAAAACCTGAACTTGTTACATGCCTAGGACAATGCCAAATCCTCAGGAATGAAATGACATGCAGCATTGCACGTCATCTATAGATAAGTTAAAGTGCACAAGAGAATGGATGTAATATGTAAACATGATGCCATTATATGTAAGGGACTTGAGCATCATTGGTACTGGAGTGAGGCTGGAAACCGTCCCCTTCGGAAACCACAGGACCAGTGGATTTCTAGAATGACATCTACATTTCACCCTTCGCTTGACTTTAAAATACTAGAGTGGCCCTTGGTTATTCTTTCTTCCTCAAAACCTGCTGCCAGGAAGGCCACCCAGATCTCCACAGACCTCTTCTCCCTTTAGAGAGGAAGGATGGAAACCAATTCGGTTTTTGTTTGTTTTTTTTTGTTGTTTTTTTTTTTTTGCTTCACCCTAAGAAGCCCCTGGTGCTAATTTGGCTGAGATTTTCCTGTTTATCATCTGATAGATTCAAATTTAAGCTTAGAATGGCAAGAAGGACACTCCCCGCTTTGTGGAAAGCAAAATCCTGGAGATTTTACCTAACACTAAACAAAAGATGCAAAGTTGAATTATTTTACATTTGTTGTGTTTACATCCACCATTCTAGTCACTTCTCAAAATAGGCCTGTGAGGTTAGAATTGCCTCTCTGCATGATAGATATGCGAAGCTCAGAGAAATTAGTGACTTTTGCAAAATGGCACAGCTAGTAGCAGTCGGCTGCTGAATCCAGCTCTTCTAAGGCAAGCCCAATGTTTGACGTCTTCGCGCCTCAGCCTCTGCTAATTTTCATGCTTTAACATAGTTGACGTTCACCTGATCCACTTCTCCACCTACACAACAATCTCCACCCTCATGATATCTGCCTCATGAAGACCTCAGCACACCGGTGTTAGATTGAGTTAAGTCAACCTCTGTGACCTTCTGATGCTGTCCTCCATCCCAAGCCCTTCGCAGTGTGCTGATATGGCCAGCATTGCTGACTAATGATATTGAGGATGTCTGGAATGTATTCTGACCTCCGAGTCTGTGGAGGCAGCAAGGCCATTTTTCAAGAAGTAGAAGCTCTCCCTGGCTCTTTCCTTGTTTTTGTATAAAACAGCAGTGTGGCTAATTGGTCTTCATTGTCTCTCAGTAACTGAAGGTATGAGGGGTGAAGGAGGTGCCACCACTGAAAACAAGAGTCTCTGAGAAGCCAGACTATGTCCCATGGGCTGGTTGGCACCATTCTTCCCAACATGGCATTCAGAAAAAATGGCTTCAATGATACACAACTTGGGTACAAATCTAGACCCTGCCACTGAACAGTCAGGTGACCTCACTCAGCCACTTCACCTCCCTGGACCAAACAGTGACCTGTAATATGAATGTGTCAACACGGTGCCCAGCACATTCACCACTGAGTAAACCTGCTGGACTCCTCTTTCCTGAACACTTGCAAAGGGAAGATTTTTTTTCATCTTTCCATAATAAACACTCTTCTCCTGTGGCATCTTCTGGGGAAATTCAGATTGCTATTTGCAATAATCAGGATTGGTTGTTTTTGGTTTTTTTAAGTGCAAGTAGTCACTTTTCTGAATGGATCCTCGGAATCAAAGATTGGGGTATGCTAGGGACACACCAGAGACACAAGCGCCTTCCAGAAGCAGATGATCATAGCTCCTTAGCTCACCCCGTGGTCATGGAGGAGGATATGGTAGGAATAAGGCTAATATCAAAAGACATTCGTATCCATCCATGAAGGCTAGAAGGGGCCTTCTCACCCATCTGTTCTTCTTTCCAAGATCTATTCCTTCCATTGACTGAAATCCCTTCACCAGAATAACTTGGGGTCTGCAAACTATTTTGTCCTTGAGAGTTCAATGCAAATCCTAGCACCTTGGAAATGGTATCAGGGCAGGAGTTTTGAGGTTACACTGTGGATGGGGCCGAAACAGGAGATTTTGTTTGTTTCAGAGAGGATGGTGATATTCAAGTGAAAAAGAAGGAAGTCTTTTGAGTAGAAAGAGCTATGAGGCTATTTATCTATTTTATAACTTTGCCAAGAGTAAGTGCAGAAGGTGGTGGGGCCCACTGAAACCATAAGTGACGGACATTGTGAGCTGGAGTGTGTCTACTGACAAAGGAAATTTGAGAAGAACAGAACTTTACATCATTGCCCAGCAGCTTTATTAAGAGTTAGAAGTCAGTAATCAAAGCACTGCCTTCTCTAAACAGCTCTTATTTCTGTATTTTCTCTTAGAGACGTTGATTTGCCTTCCCCATCCCCCCACTCATCCATTCTAGCACTTGAACCCAGGGCCTCATTCTTTCTCTTGGCTTACTTGTTCATGGCTGGTGATCCAGCCACGCCTGCAGTTTGGCATTTTTTGATACTTAATTGGAGATCACCTCAAGGATTTTTTTCTCCCCAGGCTGGCTTTGAACTGTGATCCTCAGCTCTCAGCCTCCTAAGCCGCTAGGAGTACAGGTATGAGCCACCAGAACCCAATAGATGCACTGACTTCATTTGAAGCCTAACAAGGAAATCTGTTCCTTTGCAGGAATCCTATCCACCTTGCTCGTCTCTCCTTCCTCACACCTAACTCTCTCTAAGACAGGAGAAGCACCAGTCAGGTACTGAACTTCTCAATAGGAAAGAATGGTAATGATGATTAGCTTGCCTGCTGGAGGCCAGTCCCTGGAAGCATGGCACCCTGCATGTTCAGCCCTTTTCTGGAGAATCTTGGCTTCGTCCCCTCAAAGGCTGTGGGAAGGAAAGCCCTCAGGCCTTGGCCACAAATAAAGCACACATTGCTTTTGAGATTCTGCTGTTCAGCTCATCTCTACCCCAGCCTCTCATCCTGGACTGTGACTGTCGAGAGAGAGAAGCTGCCAGAACCATGTTGGGATGGCTGGACAGGAGCCTGGGGCTTCGCTCTAAATCATCTCAGCCAATCAAGCACTTAATGTTCTCTGTTTCTCAAGAATGTTGCACCTCGGTGCTGCCCATGCATCTTTCAAGTTTTATCTTCAACATCTTATAAATCATCCATTAAATACCTCCCAACGATTGTACACTGCTGTTGTTCTCAGCCAGGGCTGGAAAGGGGCACAAATCAGTTTTACTGCATATTAGTCCTGCCCAATAGGCTCTAAAAAATAAGAAAAAGAAGAAAGGAAACTAGAGAAGGGGAAGGGAGGTGGGCAGCTTAAACCCAGCCACTGGATGGCCTGGAGTCAAGTTGATCAAGCATCATAAAGGGACAAGCCTGCACCAGGGCCCTGCATGCAAAGTTCTGCTCTACCAATACAGTCTCCAGGGATGGTGTCCTGCTGAGAGGTGGCACATATAACAGACCACAATGTAAGACAATTGCATCCATGACCCTACTTAATTACGAATCTCCCTCGCTTGAGAATAACATCAGAGTGTTTTACATTTGCCTTGCTATTGACAAGTTATATGGTCTCTTCCTATGTAAGGTTTCACGTGGTTGCTTCCCTACCCCAGCTGTGTTCTGCAAAAGCACTTCAGAGAATTAAAGTGACTTGCTCTAATCTAGATGCTCAGGAATGGCAAAGCCAAAACTTGAGCTCCTTCTTTGCATTGAGGGAATGGATGTCTTTCTCTTGGCCCATACTCCTCACAATACCGAACTCCTTCTCAACACATTGATCTATAGTCTGCAGGTCTTTGCCTGTAGACCCTCTGCCATGGAACCATTCTTCCCTTGTCCATATGTGCATGCATGGTTGCCTTTCCTCTCCTTGATGGTGGGCCTTCTTTCTACCTGCTCCTTGTCACTCACGGTGAACACAGGGGACATCCTTGCATTGTTCATCAATGGTGAAATCCTAATGGTGAAGGGCCAGATTCTTTAAAAGCACAGAAAGTCACTATGGGATCTCAGCCAAGTGCAAGAGAGATGTAATATTTGTCTAGGAACCAGGGAATGGTGGAGTCTAGCCTATGTCTTGCCACCTTCCGACTGAGTAACCTTCTCTTTCTGCTTCTCCTTGTAGGACCTCTGTTTCTTAAATTCTTCAAATAAGCAGTTTGAAGCTCTCTCTATTTCCTTCTAAGACAAGACACCCTCTGTTACTTAATTATGGCTGCGTTGCATACAAAGGGACATTGCCAACTCAAATGTCACTGTTCCATTCAGCCCCTTTTCCTTCATCTTCATCTAAATGATACGTGCTTCCTAACTCTACATTCAGCTCCACAAAACATTCCACTGGCCTAGGCCTGTGAGATCCCAGAGTGATTGCCACCTGCACCCCCAAGATTGCAGAGATCACAGAACAGGCGCTGCTGCAGGCTTGTAGCGTTTGCACGTGCTGCCACCTCCTGGACTTACTGTCTCCGGGCAATCCAGCTGGAGCACATACCATAGCTAGCTCCTTGAGCTCCCTGGGACCAGCGATGTATCACAAAAAGAGCCCTTGCTTGTTATTTACACTATCGTCCCCAGGACCCCATCTATTACTCTGGACTCTCTTTCTGATGTAATTGAGATTTTTTTAAGTTAGATGCATGAGAGCCCCATGTCTAATCACTCACGCTGTATGCCCAGCTCCAGGCTTCAGGCCAAGGTTCCACAAAGATAATAAATACCAGGCAGTAAAACTAGCCCATCACGTCCTTGGATAAGGATGCTGGGAACCAGAAGAGCCTACTGCTGCCACCTCGAAGATTTGCTCAGGGATTTTCCTAGAGCGGAGGCTGGGGATCTTCAGCTACTTACTAGTGAACCACACCCCCTCCTCTGCCCCCACTTAGAAAGCCATGAAGAGAAAGCAACAGTCAAGAGTGCACAATCCACAGCTGCTCAAGAAGTGTCCTGATCAAATCTATACTCATCTTTCACCCAGGAAGTCCAGGCCTGGGTGTTTATGATAGGGGGATGATGGTCAGAAGAGCTGGAAGGAGCATTTGTTGAATGAAGGTGAAGAATCCTCAAGAGGCACATGACTTCCCAAGGTCAATCAGACAGTGATGTATTCAGCAGGGATGATGGCTGGAGTCACTCACTGCTCTTCTCCTGCACAAGATGATAACTTACAACAGAGGACTGGGAACCGGCACAGCAGGAGAGAAGACCCGCTGGGGAAGACAACCAAGTATCTAATTTTATTAAACAATTATTGGTGCTCATTGAATTTCTATTCCATATATGTAAAACATATGTAAGAGGAAAAAAAATGAAGCTGTTGGGTGTGTTAAAGAAAACAGCAGATACAAAACACTAACATAATGCCCTTTACATGGTAAATGTTGTGCATACATACCATACATAATTAACTCTTGTTATCTATCCATAACATTAATAAGCCCCATATCTATTTAGCCAAAAGCAAATAGGCCAATGCCTCAAAGACACTCATCATCTGGGGGAAAGGAAGGAAGTTTGAGATAGAAGCTACAGAGATCCACGTGTAGAAATTACCCAGAAAGATCACCGCTCTTCCCAGTTAACACTAAGCAATAGCACAACTTCAGGCACTGGTTCTAGCTGATACTTCCAGCCTAGGCTGATACTTTCAGCCTAGGAACTCAAACATCAAAGGCAAAAATCTATATTTAATGATCACCAATTCATGATCAGATTGGAAAACCAGGAAACTGCATTTATTCAATGAAGAACTACGTAGCACTTACTTACTATTTACCAGGCACTAATTTGAACTTCTCACAACCATTAACCATCAAAAGAAGAAGATCCTTTCACCAGTTGATTCACAACCACTATACAGGCACATCCAAAAGTGCCTACAACTCATGGCCTTTGTAGGAAGCACAAAGGTTGTGAAGGTGGCCTTACTATATCCTAGCTTATAATCATTGCGTTTAAGAACAAGGGACCAGGCACAGTAGCTCATGACTACAATCCCAGTGACTCAGGAAGTAGGGATCAGGAGGATTACAGTTCAAGGATTACAGCCAAGAATTAGGAAGACCCCAAACTAATAGGTAGGCATAATGGTGCATGCCTGAGATCCCATCTATGTGGTTTAGTAGACATGGAAAGAAAATCATTGTCTAAGGCCCGTCTGGGCAAAACACATGCTTCTATCTGAAAATAACTGAAACTAAAAAGTCTGGAAGCATGGTTCATACAGGAGAGAGAGAGTGACTGCTTCAAAAACAGAAGGCCCTGAGTTCAAACATCAGGACCATCACAATGAAAAGGTTTGAGCACATGCTGTTTTTGAAAGACACTCTGAGACAAACCCTACACTAAGAGAAAACATTCAGGCTGTGAATGTATTTGACAAAAGACTTATTTATAGCCAGAAAATATTTCTAAAACTATTTAAACTCAATAACACAAAGCAATTTTTAAAATTGCATAAAAACGCTCTATAAAATAAGACACATAAAGAGTCAAAAGAAAATGAAAAGATGCTCAACACTATTAGTCATAGATAAATGTAAACTGAGACTAGAAATCACACACTATGCATCCATAAGGATAGCTTAAATGTAAAACACTGCCAAGAAGCATGATTCTCCTAGGATTACAGGTATGTACCACCATGCCCAACCCTCAAAATGTCACTTTTTAAAATAAGCATTCTAATGGCCATGCTAAATAGTTTCCAACTCAATCCCAAGGCTTCCTACACTTTCAAAGCTGTCATTTTTCTCTTCAGTTTTCCCTGTCACTAATCTACTGATACTTTTTTCCATTGTTCGCCTCACCCCATGCACGAGTTAAGAGCTTCAAAGTCAAGAAGTTATGTGCCATGAGACCAGGTATTTGTTGTTGCTGTTGTTTTACTATTCTTTCTCTAGTGCCTGAAACAGTGCTTAGCTGTGACAGAGGTGACTGGGTATTTTCCCCCAAAGTGGACTCAGCCAGTGACTAGGCAGAGATTTCACATCCCAGCCCTTTTCCTCCAGGTATAGTGTGGGACAATTCTTGCCAACAAGTTATCAGCAGAAGTATATGCATCGCTTCTGGGTAGAAGTGGTTAAGAAGTGAGTGGGGCCTGCCTTTACCATCTTCTCTTCCCACAATCACCAGCTGAGAATAAAAGGTTTACTGAGATGTTAGTAGATGGAGCCACAAGATGGAAGGATCTTAGGGTCTTGTGTCATCTCAGGGAGAGCCAACAACGTTTTAGACTTTAGACTTGAACACTGAGCAATAGCAATCACGGCACACATTTCTAAGCTATGGAACTCATTGACTACAACAGCTGTCACCACTCTATAGTCAAGACAAGCATTTCTGAATGAACGAACACATGCCACTGAAGGACCAAGCCTAGGTGCACACTAGATCCATAATCTGGTATTAAAGCATGCTCTCCTGGGTATCTCACTACACCCCAATGATGCAGGACCAGCTGAGGACCGCACCTGGAAGGACAATTAGCAATTTCACTGTTGTTGTTTGGCTGTTGTTTGGTGAGATGCAACCACATGTGAGCTTAGTTGAAACTCAATGGCATTGTCAGTACATTGAACTACAGCCTGACACTGAGCTACGAAGCAAAAATGGAACAAAATAATTGACAATATTTCCCTTAGTTTGTTTATGGATACTATTTGCACAAAATAGAGCATAATATCCTACTCAAAACCACAAAATTAGATATCAGGTAGCAATGACAAGATCTTCAAGGCACAGATTATAATGATTTGGGGTGATGGTAGAAATGATGGGAGCGTAATTGTCTCTCCATCAAATGCATACCTTATAAAAGCAATGTACTGAGATCTGAAAAATTTGGAAGGATTTCTCACCTCCACCCTAGCACAGCCTGGCATTTATGATCTGTGTCCAAGAGGTGAAGTGTGAAGACTGTCGCATGCAAAGATTAATTGCAAAGATTTTATGACCTTTTCATTCCTACTTGAAAAAAAAAAGTTTACTGATACTCAGATCATAGTTGCACCAGATCCAGTCCTTGCTAACATGGAGATTGCTTTGATCAGATCCTCCAAAGTTGAAGTGTCTCAGAGACACTTATTCACCATCCATAATAAAGTTCTCTGGGCATGAAAAGGCTGTGGGGCCATATGGTATCACTTCTGAACAAAAGCCATAGGTCAGAGGTAATAACCCAGCCACCTGTTCTCTTACCCTGTTTGTGGCAGAAAATTGTCTTTATTCTCCAAGAGAAACGCTAACCAGAAAAATAGATGTCTGTTGTTTGTATGCCATTTTCACGAGATAGAAATAGTAATTACACAGTAGATGCCATAAATAACTTCCTCTTTTTTTTAAGATTCTCTCTTAACAAAATTACATTAGTAAATTTGAGGTCAGAGATAACATTTCGTGTTTTGTATATTCTTCTGTGATGGGTGCAATAGAAGTTTAGTACATATACAGGAAGGAATGTGCTTTACCCCGCCCCCACAACTATGCATGCTGCTCAGCTGCCAATAGCAGCTACCTACTACCCAGAGCTTAGGGAAACACACCACTTCATTGCTAGTGCTTTGGTGTGCATTTTCTTCTAATTTCTTACTTGTTTCATTAGGATCTTTGGCCTTCATCAGAGCTATCAGAGCACTGAAATATTTGTCAGGGTTGACTGTGGGTGGGACTTGTGGAGGGCCTGCATGCTTTAGTACCTTCATGGAAATGGGCAGCTTAAATTATCTGAAACTCTTCCTCTGTAAGAGACTATCCTTAGAAAGAAAAGTTCAAAAGAGAAAAAGAAAGAAAAGTTCAGTCAAAAAAAAAAATCCCAGCTCACATCAACTTGCAGAGAAAAATAAAGTCACCATAAAAAGCAAACAAATAAAAAATCCTGGAGCTCCTGTTCATCTACCCCTACCAGCAGGAAACTCAAAGGCACTCCAAAATTACCCAGGAGCCTCAAATACAGAGTTATCTTTATTTAAACACCCATGTATCAAGCAGTCACTCAGAAGTCTTTACCTAAAGGCAGCTTCCCATTCCTTGGCCTCTCTCTGGCTGCTCTTGGGAGAAGCACCCAACAGTCGCCATACTGTCTAAGCTGAGCCCCAGTTCAGGGAGGAAATGGATCCACCTACAACAACTCCATGCTTTTGGTGTTGTTGTCATCATGGTTGTTGTTTTGGCCGGCCCTAGGGCTTGAACTCAAAACCTGGGTGCTGTCACCTGAGCTTCTTTTGCTCAAGGCTAGAGACGCTCTACTGCTTGATCCTCATTGTCACTTCTGGCTTTTTCTGAGTAGTTTATTGGAGATAAGAGTCTTCTAGACTTTTCTGTCCTGGCTAGCTTCGAACCTCAATCCTCAGACCTCAGCCCCCTGAGTAGCTAGGATTATAGGCATCAGCCACCAGTGCCTGGCTTCAATGCCATGCTTTACTTTGTCCCTGTTGTCCCCAAATAGCTGTCCTTAAACTGAATATTTTTGTTTCTTAGTCCAGTTCTTTCTAGGGGTTGCCGGCTGTTTCTTTCGAGTGAGGCTAGAGGCAGACAAGATGCTATCTCTTCCTCCTTCTGTCTCAAAAGATTAAAAACTCCTCCCACTTGTGGACCATTTCACTGCCAGTCGTTGGCCCTTCCGGAGCATTTCGCTATAAGAGCAGCCACTCAGGAAATATACATATCTATGAATAGAAATATCAGACACAGTTGGAAAAGCAGTCCATTATACCTGCCAGAGGATTGGCAAGTTTCTCCACCCAAAATAATAGTCATATCTCATTGACCTTATTGATGAGATGGAAGAAATACTCTGTCCTACTAGGCTGGTTGATGCTTTGTCCCTTGTGCCTTCCTCAGTCACCTATGAGTCAGAAGATAAGAGAGGCCTCCACCGAAGTATCTAGCCCTTTAGGCCTCTTCCTAATGCATGTTAACAAATCCCCTTCGCTATTGGTCCTGGTCGGTCACTGCCCACTACCTCTACCTCCTGGCCTGGCCTGCCTGCTCCTTCAGCTCTTTCTGAGACTCTAGAGAGCTCCCTTCCATTCTCTTTTCCAGGGAAGCTGCCCCCTTCCAAGTGTGCCCACCTTCTTCTGCCATCTTCCTGGCTGTTTTTCATTGCTCTGGGTAGAAAAGCTTCATTTCTCTTCCTCTCAGTGGTTTCAAAAGTACAGTCGGGCCTTTTCTTCTTATTTACTAGAAACACTCAATAAATCCCCAATGCCTCAAATAAAGACCAGGTGCTAAACACCCTTTATAGCCAGACTCTCTTTATAAGGCTGGGCCTAGAGAGAGAATGAAGTATTTGTTGCCCCTCATCACTCTCCCTGACTTCTGTCACCTCTGTTTGATCACTACAGGTTCTATTAGATTTTCACACCTTCAAGCTCTCCCTGTTGCTTCTTCTGCAAACTAAGAGGATGTCTTTCCAAAAGACCCCTGACCCAGAGTTCTAGCATTCGTCAAAGGAAGCTCCAGTATAATTAAGTGTGGCTGCAATGGCCACAGAAGCCTCTTGCATGCATGTGCACGCACACACATACGCAGACGCTGTACAAAGCCAAGTGCCAGCAGGAAGTAAGGCTGCCTGAGTTCTCAAGTGAAGGACCATCCCTCATCCCTGACACCCGCAGTCCATTAATATCTGCTCAGGCTCTGTGACTAGGGAGAGACCATAAAGCAAAGCTGCCCTCGGTTTTGACGGGAGTATCTCTTCTCCCCAGTGCCTACATTCCTGCAAAAGGTAGGAAGAAAACAAATAGCATTCAGAGTTCTAAAACAATATTCTAAGTATTTTTCATTGGATGTGCACCATAATTCTGAGCTTTTTTTTTTTAATTTAGAGAACTAAACAGCAGCATAGCAGTGGCTTCACAACCATAGATCACTAATTCATGACTGTTAGAAGACTCTGAACCTAGAAAGAGAAGGTACTGAATTCCTATCCAAGGCTCCCTGATAGGACACAATATACCTTTGAGTCGAGTCAGACTTAATCCAGTGACTAATCTTTCACCTCTCTGCCTCAGGCATTTGAGAGTAAGTTGACACTAGCCAGTGTCCTGTAGAGGATGTCTTGATTCAAACAAATCTGTTCTATAAAAACCCAGATGCAAAAAGATGCATAGTGAACATAAATAGACGTCAAATTGAAACTCTTCTGTACATCTATGAGCATAGAATGTTACAAAAGAAAGTCAAAACTACAATGACAAATAAGACAAAACACCCAGCTACAGTAAGAAAAAGATAAATTGAAGATGGCTATTTGGGTGACCACAGGACTCTCTGTGCCATATAAAAGAATGTGCACAGGGCTCTTTTAAGCAACAAATACTTCTATTATGTTATAATATGATCTTACTTGCCAAAACTCAAATCTTAGGTAACTTTTCAGGAATGTGTAATTTCATAAGGAGATACATAGTTGCCTAAATAATACTCAACTAGCATCCCTAAGGTAGCTTCAATAATAGAACCAAAGTGAATTTTCTTCTGTGCTGGTGGGGGGGAAAATTGCCCCCAAACATATCAAAAAAGGTATTAAACCAATCTGAATTGATGAGTTCTTGTAAGAATAGAAATCTCACATGTAACTAACTCAGACAAACTTTAGAATTATTATCTCCATGGAGAGCAGCAGGCATGCGCTCTGAGAAGCAGGCACAGAGGCCAACTTGAGCCCTGAAATGAGGCGAACGTGTACCCTCACCATGGAATTTAGGCCCATCCCTCTTTCCCTCCTGATGAAGCATACAGTTCCTCAAAATAAGTGGCAAAGTACCGGAGGTCCAGGTGCAGAACAGGAAAGCAAAACAATGAGTAGAAGGCCCCCACCATGCAGTGGCAATTCCATAGTTGACCCTTCAGCTGAGCTTGGACAGCGCTTGCTGGGGGAAGTATCAAGCCTTCCTCCATGTTCCAACTACCATCCTCCCAACGAAGGCCCCCAAATGCATACAGCCTGGGCGAGACACCTAAACACAGAACTCACCTTTCCTTTCTTCTGCCACCTCTGGGTCACTGCAGCTTGTGTCCTCCCTGCCATCTTTGTGGTACTAGTTTCCATCCACCAGGACTGATCTGAAGGGTTTGGCATCTCCCTGAAATGACCTGTGCATCTCTCAGTATGGGAGAAATGGTGCATCTCCCAGCCAGGCCTTTCCTGCTTGCTGCTCAGCCTCTGTCCAGCCACTGGAGGGACCTTGAATGTGATTGGGGGGGGAGGGGGTCCTTGTTTCCTTCTGCTGGTGCAGCGGCTTCTTCACAGTCTCAGTCCAGAAGAAGTCTTTTCATTATAGCTCACAGCTGTGATCCTCGGGTTAAAAGAAATTACTCATGAAAGGGCAGCCCGGGGTAGAAAGCCCGGCATCAGAAAAAAACCCAGACTTCCAAGGGAGAAGGAACTTCAAGGATTTATTGACATGAGGGAGATCACAGTTCTGGCTTCAGGCCCGGCTGCTAACATTTGTGATAGATTTAGGCACCATGGTTTGACGCAGAATTATATTTTAACTCAAGCTAAGAGGTTGGAGTGGAGTGTACTGATCTATTCAGGTTGCTCTTGTGATGCCTATGCAAAATTAAGACAGAATAATGAGACTCATGCTCTCCTTCTTCTCCCCTAGCTCCTCTTCATCTTTTCCTTCCTACCCCCTTTTCATTCCCTGTGTTCTAATTCCTTCTAGTAGCTGCTGCATGCCTCTCTTCTCCAAGTTCTTCCTGTTCATCACAGGTACTAGGGAATGTTTCCAGAGAGGACCACTCAGAGCTGGAACACCCAGGACACTGGTCCCCAGCCTCCAGTAACCAGCCCAACATCCATCTCCAGGCAGGAGAGCCCAAGCTCAAGGGGCAAAAGGCATTATTATACTGCAATACCTCTGAATTGCTTCCTGGTGGTTTATAGGGTTCCTTTACATAGAGCTTCATCACAGCCCTGGGGCCAAGCACTGGAATGTGAAGGTTCCCATTGCACACAGAAGGCTGCTGCCTTCCTTGGGAAATAGTTCCAGAGCCAGCATCTGCACCAAGGCCTCCTGGGAGGAGAGCCAAATGTGGTATTGAGTTTGCTTCAATCGGATATTAAAATTTTAGCCAACCGTGGTGGCTCCTGACTGTAATCCTAGCTACTGAGGAGGTGAAGATAAGGAAGATCCATGTTTCATGCCAGCCCTCCCCCCCCCAAAAAAAAAGAGTTGGTGAAGCTCCATCTAAAACAATAGTCATGTATGATTGGGTATGCCTATCACCTTAGATATTCAGGAGACAAAAAAAAAATAGGGTAACAAACCAGGCCTACCTGAGCAAAAACACAAGGAAGGTTCTTTAAAACAACAACAACTATAGGCTGGGAAGGTGGCTCAGCAGTAGAGTGCTCGCCTAGCATGTATGAAGTCCTGGGTTCTATTCCTCAGTGCCACATACACAGAAAAGGCCAGAAATGGCACTGTGGCTCAAGTGATAGAATGCTAGCCTTGAGCAAAAAGTTCAAGGACAGCACCCAGGCCCTGAGTTCAAGCCCCAGGATTGGCAAAACAAAAAGAAAGTAAATAATAATTCAAACTAAAGTAAAAAGATGTAAGATGTATCTCAAGTGGGAGAGTGTCAGCCTAGCAAGCATGAGGTCCTGAGTTGAAACCCTACTACCACTAAAAACAAAAATCCAAAAGCAAAAGTCAGACGTTATAATAGGGACGACCTGTCTGTTTTTCAGGAAAAGATGTGGAGGTGCAGAGAGGGAAAATGGCTTCACTAAAGTCACAAAATGATTCTTAGAGAAGGCTATGCCCTAAGCCAAGTGTACTGCAGCTTACATCAGGAAGAAGAGCACACATTCCGCTTCCTGCTACTCTTTTAGAAAATGTGAGGGGTGTCAGTATTGGCCAAGAATTTGAAAATAATATTAACCAAATAACTGTAAACATCAGCCACCGGGCAGATGTGCAGACCTTAAATGTGCTGTCCTTATTCTATGAGCAATATTTCATTATCGTTTTCTTAACAACTGACGCCCAAGGCCATTAAGTGATTTGTCCAAAATCTCAAAGCTGCAGAGGTTAGGAGACTACATTTAGCTCCAATCTGACTTATCTCTCCCACAATTCTTCCAAACATCCAAATGGCTAGGGACAGCACTAACTGGGGGTCGATAAAATGGATGTTACCGAAGAATGTTTGCTTCTCAAATCCAACCATTTGCCCCGTGGGGAGGCCAGGTGTGGTTGTGAGTGGAATCCGAGGCTTCATGCTCAGTGGAGAGCAACAGCCAGCCTCATACAAACTCATCCTCCCATTCTCAAGCGTTTGTTCGGTCCTCAAGGGAGCAGAACCGAACAGGCTCAGGATGTATGTCTTCTAACTGAGCTGCTAGTAAACATGTCTTTTCAGGCTGCATTTTTTGACAGCTTTCAGTGGGATGATTTATGGAAGAATGGGAAAGGACTCTTCTGGATTTTTTTTTTTTAGTGGACTCAGAATTCGTCAAGAACTGTTGGTGCTGTTCTTCAAACAGATTTTTCATGCCTTACCCTTCACTTCTACACTGTGCTCGCTGCTACTGTTTGGAGAAAGAGGTACCAGGACAGGGTTTATACACTAATCTACCTCCTCAGGAAAAGTGAAAGAGTAAATTGGACTACAGAATACGCACTCAAGAAGTCATAGAGGAAAAAAATTATGGATATTTAAGGAAGAATAAAAGAAAAATATTTCTGTGCTTTCCTATTCTATTTTTCCCTTAAATAGAGCATGCTTTTGGGAATCTCCTAGAAAACTTGTTATCTGGATTCTACCTTCTCAGTAACTTGACTCAACATGTCAGCAGCAAGACCAGGAGCCCAGATGTTCAAAGATGGCCCAGGTAAACACTGATGTGGTATCCTGGGAGCCAATGTGAAGATCCGAGCATTTCCAGCAGGGCATATGCATGCTGTATGTCCAAAAGCATGCAGAGCAGAATGTATCAGTCCAGCTGTTAGAATCTATTTCTGTCAGCCCATGCCACTAATGAGGTGGAGGCATTCTAAAAAGAAAGGATGTCAGGGGGGAAAAAAGGATCCTATGTGGAGCAAGAAGTATTATTGAAGAGCTAGGTTAGGAGATACCAGGAAAGAAGAGACAACTATAGAATAGCTTTCCTGTGACAAGTCCCTCACCTTTATTACCCCATCTAATCTCACAAGAACACTATACAGCAAAGATTCTAGTAGTGATTCACTTACCAGGAAACTAAAACTCAAGAGATTTTCCCAAGGTCACAGCTATTAACTGACAAAGCTAGAATCCAAAACTGGGTTACACTGGTAAAGTTAGATGTTCTTCCATACGGCCATTCTTCCATTGATGCCTTCACCAATGTGCATCACACATCTATAAAATGTTAGACTTGGAATGGATTGAAAGTGCAACACTAGGTATGACAGGTCCTTGCTCCAGTAGGACTTGCCTCTGCATGGAGAGGCAGGATGCAAAGAGGTGAATAAAATCATGAAGACAATTGAAGATAGTGGTGAAGAATATGAAGAAAACAAAGCAGGGTAACATGTTGGAATCCATGTGGATGACACCTGGACTGACCTCCACAGGACAAGAACAAACCAGTCATGCCACTACCTGAGGGAAGGACACATCAAGGAGAGGAGCACATAGGAGAAACCAACCATGTATGGCCCCATGGAAAGAAGGGCCAAAAAGGGATAAGAAAGACAGAGAGAGCTAAGGCATGAGGTAAGAGACACAAAAATGAGAACACACAGGTCTCTAAGCTGGGATCTTAGTCTGACTTGTGAAGGGAAGCATTCGATGGTTTGGTTTCAGACAAAGGAAGTAATCTCCAAAAGCTCTCTTCAGCTTCTTTGTGGAGGATGCTTATAAAGGAGGAAAAATAGACTCGGGAGACAATCCAGGACACTAAGAGTAATAGTCTTGGCAAAAGAAACACAAGTAGTCTCAGAAGGGTACACCAGGTTAAGGGTACTAAAAATGTGACTCAAGGACATCTGGAATCCTCAAGACCCATTTACAGGTTCCTGAGAGATCTTCCCTTTCCAAATACATATGTGCTTGGGGCTACACTTTCTTCATATATTTCCATTAAAATGACGTATCAGGACTGATGAACTATAAAGGAGATAACAGAATCCAGCTCTCTTCTACTAAGCCAGGCTTTACAAAGACTCACAAGAATGTAAAACAGAGCCACTCTTCTTACTATGTTTGCTTGGAAAATGAAGTTCCTTCTTCATAAAACGTGTCATAACATTCACTGTAAGAGGTTTGTTGAATGTTTGTATTCATTCCCAAGGGATTTGTAGCTGTTATGTTTTAATTGATTTATTAATGCTGTTTTTATTTTCTTGGTTTTAATTTCTACTAGAGTAAACACTGACAAAGCCAATGAGCAAACATTAACAACTTTGAGATTTTTCTGTCATTTCTAAAAAGCCTTGAATGGGATCTTGAGATATTCAGTATGTGATATATATATATATATATATATATATATGTATATATGTATATATATATATATATATATATGAAACACTGCAGTGGAGAAACTCTGGTAATTTGAATACAAATGCTTGAAAGAGGAAAATGACATGTCCAAGATCACATAATAAAATTCAGAATTAAAAGCCACACATTTTGACTCTCAGTCAGGAACACTTTCTCTGAACCACAGGTCCAAGCCATTAATATGGTAAGTCTTCAAGACTAAAGAGCTTAAAGACAAAGATTAAGGTTAACCATCTACTCCAATCAAGTACTCATAGTGTCTGAACTTAGAAATGAAGGGAAGAAAGTAGGAAAGAGGTGGATGGGGAAAGATGCTCTTGAACTTTACCCTATATTGCAACTGTTTGGTGTATATAAAAAAGAAGAAAAAAATCTCCCTCTCGGGACATCATCTAAGACTCTTTCACCGACACAGAGCTCTCAGAAACGGGCTGGGAAGAGATGATGAGATGATGTTATGAATTAGAGTTTTACAAATATGCATTTAGTTGAGAATTAATGGGATGCATTTTGGGTGGGTTAATTAAAAATGATTATTAAACACAAATCCACTGCTGTTTGGCAAGAAGGTAGTGAATATCTATTTTGCACATGGCAGTCAATTCTCAATTAATATATTTCTTTTAACACCCAGATGATTTTAAGTCAACAAATGCATTGCTGTCTGGGGAAATCAGAGTGGAGAGCAGGCAAAGGGGTGCGCATCTGTAGCCACCTGCCCTGAAGAACACAGGTATAAGGAACACTCTAGAATGGCTACTGGAAGCCCATCCCTACCTTAGTGGCACAATCTCCAACAAGTCCAGCTTTGAACAGTCAAAACCCAGATTGGTGACACAACTAAACTTTATGCACAGTGAACTTCCTGCAGGAATTTCCTTCCCATGCTGGTTTCCTGGCAAGCCACTCAAACATCATACCTCACCCTGGACATCAATTCTTCAGTGGCGCCTTCTTTGATATCTTCAGATTGAGCTAATCTCTTTCCCACAATTCTCTGTATGACACTTACTGTCTTCTTTGTTCACAAAATTTATAACACTGCATGAGAAACTGAAAATTCCTAAAGGGTAAGTTCCCAGCATAGAGCAAGAACACCTATGACTGGCAGAGATGACTATTTTTGTCTTTCCAATTGATTTTCTTACTTTTAGCAACAGAACCTGGATCTTACTGAGGAAAGCTATAAGAGGACATTTCCCAGCCTCCCTTGCAGCCAGCTATGGCCATGTGATAAACAATTGACCAATAAGATACAAGCAAAGTTTCCATTCTCATCTCTGAGTTTATTTATTTGGAATTCTATGCCTCCGTCAGAAAGAATGGCATTGCCCCATTTGTTAGAAAATGGAAAGGCTTGGAAAAAATTATATTAAGTGAAGTAAGCCAGGAACAAAGAAACATGGGTCCCATGGTTTCCCTTATTTGCAATACCTAGTATATGTCTGAGTCAAGCAGAAAAGGTCAGTTAAGTTGATGTTAGGGAAATGAACCCTAAGATATGCATTCAAATGTTTTTTTTCTTTCATGCTATTGTTTTTAACACATTTATAAGATTATTTCTTTGTTGCTTTGTATGTCCTTCCCCCACAGTATAACCCCTGCTTTCACTGTATTTCATGTCGGTATAATTTGTGGATGGGACGGGGAAAAACAAATCGTTTAAATAGGGATACAGGTGGACCCATTGCAACAATGAGATGTACAAGTCGTTATGTCGAAAACGAACTTTACAACTTTGGTGAGGGGAGGGGGAGCAGGATTGGATGGGGGGCGGGGGGAGGATGGGAAGGGATGGGAAGGGGAAACAAAGGAGGAGGCCACAATGCTTGATAGGAAATGTACTCATTATCTCGCCCATGTAATTGTAACCCCTCTGTACAGTATTTTCACAATAAAAAAATAAGATACAAGCAAAATATCAACTTAAAAGTGATGAACTTGCCAGTAGTACCAAAATAAAGCTAAAAGAAAATATGGTGACTCAGATGGGAGATGGGCCTCTTGTTCTTCTCCTCAGCCTCCTCCCCACGTATACCTCATTTATCTCCTTTTTTGCACAGTTCAGAATATGGATGGACATGAGAGCTATAACACTAGGGTCTCAGAGGATCATGGCTGACATGAGCACTGATACCAGTGATGAAGATGTTGGTCCAAAGGATTCCATGGCACTGCCTTTTTATTCTTGAACTGCCTGTCTCCAAATTCCTTATACAGAGAAAACAAACCTGAAGGTATTTTAAGCTATATTGTGTAATTGGAACGGCTAAATTTAACCCTAATACCCTAATATTGGTTGCACACATTTATGAATGCTTATAAGCAGTGTTTAAGTATTAGTAAACATGCCCATCTCATCTAAAGGACAACCCCAATGAAGCTGTTATCGTTTTTGAGATACTGAGGCCCACAGAGGTTAAATACCCGGTCACACAACTAGTAACTGGCAAGGTTTAACACTGCATTTGAGTCTGTCTGATTCCAAGGCTTGAACTTTTAATGACTGCAAGTACAGCTTCCTGTCAAATGCTTTTCAAATGAGTGGCTCAGAGCAGTCTGAGAAAGATATTCAGACCAGATCAGCCTGGTCTTCCAGGACTCAGTTTCCTTATAAGTTAAATAATAATAGCAACTACTCTTTATGCATCACTTTCCATTTGGCAGAAAGTGATATAAACACCTTATATGTGTTCGTTCAGCCAGTACTCATAGTTACGCCCATGAGATGAATATTATTATCATTCTTATTTTACAGATGAGGAAAGAAATGCCCAGGAGTTACATGACTTGTCCAAGATCATACCATTTGCAAGTGGTAGATAAAAGGAGAAACTAGGAAGTGGCACTGTGGCTCAACATGATAAGGTGCTAGCTTTGAGCACAAAAGCTCAGGGAATAGTGCCCGGGCACCAAGTTCAAGCCCCATGACTGACACCTGCCCCCAAAAAAGGAGACATGGTAGAATTCTAGTCTATTGGTCTATCCCTGTGATGTGCCTTTTTAACTCCCCATGGCATTCAAGTACACCTACTCCTCTACTTATGAAGGGCTACCTTTAGATAAGCCATTGTATATTGGAAGTATTAAGTACAAAATTCTTTGAATACATCTAACCTACCAAACATCCTAGATTAGCAATACAGCACACTGCAGAGTTGGCTGGCAATCCCGTGGCTGAGGGCTGCTTTGTACTACTGCTCAGCCATCACCAGGGAGAATCGTCTTACATATTGGTAACCCAGGAAAAGACTCACATTCAAAAACTCCAAACTGTTTTCCACTGAATGGATAATACCCTTACAATACGAAGCACTGAAAAACCATAACTTGAGATGTCATTAATCAGAGACCATCTGTGTTCCCCTTGTACACACACACATACACCCCCCACCCCCCACACACACACTTGCTAAATGAAGAAGCAAGGACTCAAACCCAGATCTACTTAACACTAAAGCCTCCCCATAATCCATGAGAGGAAGGACTGTTGGAGAAAATCACCAGCTCTGTTCCCAGTGCAGTCCAATCAGCTGCAAACTAAAGCGAAGGGAGCAGGAGCTGATGCTGCAGGAGATGGCAAAGAGCCAAGGATCCCACACTACTCCTGACCAAGCATGGTGAACCTCTTCAGAGAGCTCAGGAAGCTCCCCTAGGCCAGCCCCACTGGGTTTCCGACCCTGGAAAAGTGCCTGGACTCAATGAGTCTTTTGGATGGCAGCTGTTTTCTGTGGCTGCCGTAACAAATTACCACAAACCTGGTGGCTTAAGACAACACGCATTTATTTTCTCCCAGCTCTGGAGACCAGAAATGTGAAATCAAGATGTCATCGGGCACTTGCTCTCTCTGAAGGCTCTAGGGAGAGTGTTTTTTTTGCCTCTTCCTGCTCTAGGGGCTGCTGCTGTTCCTCAGAGTCCCTTGGCATCCCTCCAATTTCATTCTTCATTGTCACACAATGTTATTCTCTATGTGAAGGTCTCTGTCCTCTCTTCCCACAGGGTGACCAGCATTGGATTAGGGCTCTTCCTAATCTGGGATGCCCTCATTGTAACTTGATTACATCCACAGAAGTTCTGTTTCCAACAAGATCAAGTCACAGCTTCTGGGGTTAAGACTCAAACATAGTACTTTGAAAAACACAATTCCACCCACTTACAGGGACTGTTTGCTGAGTTGAACTGAGAACGTGGCCCTCTGCAAGCAAATTAGGTCTTTGCAAGGAGTCATAAGTGTGGCCAGGCTTCTTGGTGCTGATCTGTGGAAGCCTTCCAGATAAAGCCTATGTCTGCAACTCTGTCTTGGTGTGTCTTTGCATTTGTCTGCGTATCTGTGTTTCTTTGGCCTACCATAAGAGTAATATAGAATTCTATTCTTAGAGATTAAATTATTGGGCAGATGCTTCCGAGGCCACCCCTTAAATTAACTATTAAATTCAACCTGCCTCTATGGAGGTGTACTGGCAGAGTGAAGGGCCCTGGGAAAATGGCAGGAAACAAATCCCAGACAGTTCCTGGGATGGAATACTATGGACCACTGTTCTGTGATGAAGTCTGGATGTTTCTGAAAGGTACTTTGGAGTCAGACTGTGGAAGGAAGGAAGGAAGGAAGGAAGGAAGGAAGGAAGGAAGGAAGGAAGGAAGGAAGGAAGGGAGGGAGGGAGGGAGGGAGGGAGGGAGGGAGGGAGGAAGGAAGGGAGGGAGGAAGGAAGGAAGGAAGGGAGGAAGGGAGGAATGGAGGAAGGAAAGGAAGGGAGGGAGGGAGGGAGGGAGGGAGGGAGGGAGGGAGGGAGGGAGGGAGGGAGGGAGGGAGGGAGGGAAAACCATTTTAGTGAGCTAAGAGTCTACAATTTTCCTGGAACATGGGGCCCTCTAACCCTTGGTTTTCTTAAGAGATGACTAAGAATGAACAGTTCCTGGGTCCTAAATCAACATGGCTCTAGGTGAGGGATCTGAAGGTTAAGGTCAAAGAGAGCAAGGAAGATGAAACAGAGGTTCTGCCTTTTGACTATGCAGCAGGGGACACTACAGTGATCCATGGCCAGTTAAACCGGAGCTTGACGGTGAGGGTGATGGGCAAGTTTCCATCAGTGAGGGCTGATCTCTACACTGCATCTTGGTGCCTCTGCTCATTGCCAAGTATAAAGTCTTGTGGCCACAGGGACTTCGTACCCATCTCTCACATAGGAAAGTGGCTCTGAGGTAGCAGGTTTGCTGAGAGGCAAGTGAAGGGGAATGAGGAAGGGGAAGAAAAAAAAAGAAACCAGAGGCTGAGCACATGAGCAAAGGCTCAGAAATTTGCCTTGAGATGTGAGGACAGGCGAGCAATAAAGAGGCCTCCATCAGGAGAATGGTGCTCGGCAGGCAGAGCGGAAGTGGTCCAAATTAACCCTGATAGAAGACTTAGCTCTTCACACTACGCAGTACACATCCAGAGTGGAAACCATTTGGAAATTCTCTGCCACCAAATCAAACTGTTCTTTTCCCCTTAACAGCCCATCACATACGTAGGTATTCTTGGCCTGGGCTATTATGCCTCTGGGTTATTGTTTTAAATTTGAGTCATTACAACAAATTACTGTACTTAGCCCTCCTCGAGGAGCTCTGAGGACTTATTGTCACTCAGACGTCCTGCTTGCCTGCCTCTTGTGAAGCTGTGCCTGCCAGGAGTGGAGGAAGTGATTCCAACCAGATGTTCCAGGCACATCAGGCCTCAAGGTAGGCTCAGGGGACACCCAGCTCCTTGAGCCTAGGGTATCTAAGCCAACCCTGTGAGGCAGAAGACAACAGAGCTCCAAATCATCAAAAGGCTGGGCAACATGGTACCAAGGTGCTCAGCATGTAGTCGGGGTCAGAGCTCACCACACAGTACTTCGTGCAGGATTTTTTTTTATTGGGTAGGATACATGGTTTACTTAAGGAATACTCTGCCTTCCAGTTTGAGAGGCTTAAGTCCCATCTGTCAGATTTCTCTGGCAACCTAGAAACTGTCATCTGGATTCATGCTGTCAGGCTAAGTTTTGACATTGAGGTTGTGTCATAGGATTGTCGATGATGAGCCCTCCTTGGGACTATGGGGACATTACTAATTTTCTGTTGCTGGCTGGCATTGCAGAGTTCATGAAGACAGGCGACATCCTCTGCTGATACTAACAAGGCAGCCCCATCCATGTGACCATTTTCCCAAGGAACCAAGAAGTCGGAATCCTATGTTTTGAAATACCATGACAGTGTTTAGTCTGCAGGTAGAAGCATTGCACGTTCCCTGCTCCTTAGCATGGGACTTTGTCATCCCTAGATGTGTCCCCTCAGAAATGTTCCTGTCAATCAGCATTCTTTAGAAGTGCCTACTAAATTTAGTTTCCAAAAAAGGTATTCACGCATGTTTCTAAGCATTTCCTAGCTTTTAACATGAGTAAGGAGCTCTCGCCTCTAAGCAGTATAAAGATAAAAGAGTATAAAATTCCTAGAAGTCATTCTGGGGATTACCCCTACTTTTGATCTAAGGAAGCAGGTTAATTAGTGTGCTATTAGGTGGTAGCACTGAGTTTTGAACAGTTTTCTCTTAGAGTCTGAGAGCCCAATGGATGTGTTACCCACATAGCCTGGCCACGTACTCAGTGTCTCATTATGTGAGAATCTGTCTAAGCTTTTTTTAAAAAAATTTTTTGTAGGTCATAGGGCTTGAACTCTGGGCCTGGGCACTGTCCCTCAGCTCTTCAGCTCAAGGCTAGTGCTCTGTGCTGTACCACTTGAGCCACAGCGCCACTTCCAGCCTTTTCTGTTTATGTGGTACTGAGGAATCGAACCCAGGGCCTCATGCATGCGAGGCAAGCACTCTACCACTAAGCCATAAGGAGATGTGAAAAACACACAGGTGGGAAGTGCTTTATAAACTATAAAGTGCTGTGAAAGAAAATCTACCTACTAATACTCTTGGCTTAAAACATTTTAGCATTGCTTCTGTTCCACAGAGTCTTGGTCTCAAAAACTGATGTCCCTCTCATTTGCATTTGCTGTCTGAATCCTCATGTCTTTTCTCATACCATAAGTAGCATATTCACTTCTTTTCCCTGATATCTACCCAATGATTCCAAAAGTTGTATGTGGCGCACTCCATGCCTTCTGCAGATGCTCTCCCCATCTCTTGACACCCTTTTTCCCAGGCAGCATGGTTTCTTCTACTGTGATCCTTTTTTAAAGTCATACCAGAAACTTGTTGAAGATGTTATTTTCCATCTTGACTTTGCCTGTCCCCCACCACCCTAAGGAATCTACGATAAGAATCAGTACCCAGCACCCTGTCAAGAAAAATACTTCCTTTGTCTATTCTACATCTGCCCTTTGGTTTGGGGTATTTTGTTCTCTCTTCAGTGCTAGCAAGTGGTCTACCACTGAGCAATATTCCCACACCATCCCTTCTGCATATGGACTGAAGTAATCACCTTGGAAATGGGTAGCTCCTTATTTAGGGGGCTGGGGACCTGAGTTTCAGTCCTGGACAGTATACTCACACTTCCTTATGACTTTGAGCAAAGTTCTCACCCCTATTCATCAAGTAGGATGCTAGGGTCTTAGGTCCCTTCCATTCATGGTATTCTGTTCTTCCCAGTGCTGTGGTCTCCAGAGTTATAGATCGTGTTACCCCAAGTCTTCTCCAAAGCAGATGAACCATTTCCCCATGTTTCCTAGTTATATTCAAGGAATTCATTTACTCCTCTGTTCCCAGCTAAGTTCCTGTAGAACACCATTCCATACCACATTACCTTGTGCTGAAGCAAGAAGGTGTCCCTTGTTCAAATAATTTTTGGGGAAGTTCAGGTAAAAGAAAATAACTACTTGTATCTGTGGGACACTAAAATACTGTAATCTCCAAAGAGGCATCCTGGCTCTCTGAGAGAAAAATGTCAGAATGGTATTGTCTATGCTTTTGTGACAATAATTTTGGGAAATGGTCTCTTAACATCTCTTAGGAGAGTCCTTAAATACATCTGTGTATGCTGTGAGCATCACACTTCCACACCATGTCAGTTCCCTTTCTGGTACCCTCCCCAATCAGTACTTTACACTGGTAATGACACAGTCCTGTAAGTTGGAAGGATAGAAAAACATTTGTCCAAGCCATGAAGCCTCAGACCAGTAAGTTTCCCAGCTTAGGAAGTGCTTAGAACTCATCGCTAGAAAGGAACAGTAAGTGTAAAAGAATGGGAACCAGGATTGCTTGTTAGTCGGGTCTTCTACAGATATTTTCATCCATGTTAACTGCTACTTTTTCCTATCAGTAAGAGGACAGCAACATTAAGCTGTGGACAAACTTCTCTGATGGCTTAACACACACGTACACAAACATACATGGACACGTGGGGCTTTCAGAGTGCAGTAGGCCCCCTAGGGAAAATCAAAAGAGTCCTTAAACAAAGCTGGTGACCCCCCTGGAGCAGCCTGAAAACTACAGCAATTTGACATCTGGAAAAAGAAAAAGATGACTCTTAGTCACAGAAATGTGCATGTGGATATTGAGTCATTCACTTTAAAAACACCTGCTTTAAAAACCTCTCTCGGGAAGAACTTCCATCTATATTAGCATTCATAAAACAAAAACATTCAGACTGTGTTATTAAAATGTTAACATCAGAAACAGCAAGAAAAGCCAGAGAGACTCTGGGTACCCAAAGAGGCTTCAAGGAGGGAAATCCCCAAGCAATTACTATCTTCAGTAAGATTCTATTTTATGTATAAAAATACAGAAATGGTGGGAAGACCACAGATACAGTTTGGGGGTTGGTTGGGAAGAATTAACAGTGGAAGGAGTGGTAAGACAAGGCAAGGGGAAGGTAGAAAAGAAACAGGCACAAACTGAAGGAGGGATTCTGTACAAAAGCCAAGCCTCAAAGAAGCTGTTTTCACTTCCAAGATAAATATTTAACGTTGAAGAGAGAATGCTCAGTGACTCCCTCAACTAAAATAAGGAATGCACGTCCGGTCCTGCTCAGCCTTCCTCATGGACTCAGCCTAATCAAAAGCTGGAAGTATGGGAGTTTCAGGCTGATAGTCACCTTCCCAGATCAGAACTGATCTTCCCAGATCATATGAAGGATAAACAGTGTGGGTTTAGTGTGTGTGTAGTAGAGAGGGGTAGTTTTTATTTAATATGCTTGCATGGTGATTCTATGCAAGTGGAAGTGGAAAGGGAAGATAATTCTACGCCCTCATCCATGAAGCCCTTTAGAATAGAACAAAGAATGCAGGCTTTGAGCTCAGATAAACTTGGGTTTGCATCTCTGCTTTGCCACTAACTGGCTAGAGGAGATCAGGACAGCTATTTAGCCTCTCTGCATCTCTGTAAATGGGACATGAGATCAGGACAAAGTTAACATTTATTTAGAACTTATTACATGTCATTTCTTTTCTACGTCCTTCGCATTGACATTTAATTTCCAATAACTCCATTGTAAATTCTTCTTACCCCATTTCACAGATCAGTGAAGGGTTGTTACCTAACTTACCTAAAGCCATAAAACTATTTAGTGTTGGAGACAGGATTTGAGCTCAGGCAGTGGGAGTCCAGAGCCTGTTGTCCAAATTGTATATGCCACCAAGTAAGGTGATGGTATGCAAGCACCCAGCATGAGGAGGGGCCTGCACCTGATTTATTGTAGTGAGGAGCCTGCCACCTGATTGATTTTAGTGACACACAAGCCTTTCCTTTAAGGGTCTCATTTCACATTCACCTACCTCTGTTATAAGGAACTGGGGCAGGAGTAAAACTAAGTGTGAAAAACAGAATCAAGTGTCTGCAAGGAGAATGGTTTTGAACCCGTATGGCTTTTCTCTTAGAATTCACTCACAGATGTTCACATCTGTCTAAGAAGCATGGCAGGCCCTGACTGGAAGCCAACTTGGAGATTACTTTGTCCAAATCTCGCATTCATCAGTTAGGGAACAATGTCCCAGAAAGAACAAATAGCTCACCCTACTCCACATAGCTTATAAGAAAACAAAAAAGGAAAACACGGAGCAATGGGGAGGTCAACCGGCATTAGTTCTTTGGGAAGGAATTGGGAGCGAGTGGAAATTGGAAGATGGAGGTTCTCTGAGATTTAGAATGCAGATTGATGAGTAAGTCGAAATTGCTAGAAGTTCTCAGTGAGTCATGGTGACAGTCACCATAGTGAGAGGTGAAACAGACCATTCAAACATCAGCTGTGAAAAATACCAATTTCCAGCAGGTTATCAGAACAACAGGTATAGCTCCAAAGTAGTGCTTCATCCATGAGTAAGGTAGATGTGTGGTCCCAGAGGGACACAAACTACAAACACCACTAAGTGGCAGCTAAGCTCAGATGTAATGGAATCTCTAAAATTCATAATATCTCCAAAAAATGCATGCGTTTTACTTGAGATAATTAGGACAGATTACAGCGGTGGCAATAGTATAAAAGGTCCAAATGGGGGTAACTCACAAAACATCCTTCGACTTTTATAATAAGCAAAATATCATTAATAGCCCACTCAAGGATGTAGCAAGGTAAAAGTTTTGAATATGAACTTAAAACATGAGCACTTGGTGGAAAAAACTGTCTTAATGAGATACTAATGTCCACATAAATTGAAAAGTAAAAAACCAAGTACAGTAACTAAATCTACTGCTGAATGTTTGCTAGATTCATTTTCATCCATCTTATCTTTCTTTAATGAATCTCTGATGGGTCTAAGTTAGGTTGTATCTGTACTCTCTACCCTATACAAACAGAATAGCAGCCAATAATTTTAGAGCCACAAACCTTACAGACAATACTCTTACCTCTCTTTATATCACCAGAGAGAGTGTTAAGAATCCATGATGTGTGACTCATTTAAGATCCCATCATTGATGGCAGATCTAGAATGGAGACTTCCATAAGATGTGTTTGTCCTCCATGCCTATGAATTTATCAAGGTATTGTTAGTGTGCTTTCCTGCAGGTATGCATTCTTCTCTCTCTCTCTCTCTCTCTCTCTCTCTCTCTCTCTCTCTCTCTCTCTCTCTCTCTCTCTCTCTCTCTCTCTCTCTCTCTCTCTCTCTCTCTCTCTCTCTCTTCCCCTCTCTCTCTCCCTCTTTCTCTCTCTCCCTCTTCCTCTCTCACACTGATATCCAGATAGATATAATTCCATTGGACAAGTTCCCAATTGACAGCTTGAGCTGGTCAGTCCCAGTAATTCATGTATCTACACCATTGCAAATGCACAGACCAGATACATAGTGAAGGACCCCAGATTTTAATTATATCTTATTTCACAGCTGCAGTCAATTCTTGCTACAGCTTAATAACCAGGTTGCACGAGCCGTGAACACTTTTTGTTGTTAATTTTGCTCAGGAAAATTGAGTTTTACTACCATTTTGGCAGAAATGCTTATCATAACAATTATGATAAAGTGATGAGGATTAGAAGCATCTGCAGGAGTGAACTTAGAGACAGAAGGATGTCAGTTAGTCTGATTGTGCAGGAACATGTGCTGTAGAAAATCTGGGCTATGGCTCTGTCACCTGCTAAGAACACAGAGATGAATGGAGGATCCAGGTCTCTTCCCATCCTCCTGCCAATACATTCATGGAAGACTCTGAGCCCTGGAGGGCATAGACTGGCTCCATTGTAGTACTTACAATCTGTTATAACTGTGGAGGAGAATTGAAATGAGAAAGCAAGGGTTGTCCTGGGCTAGGTCACAGAATAAAAGAAAAAAATCTTAATGATCATCTCTCTATAAAGAAGAAGAATGAGACAAGGAAAGAGAGAAATGAAATTCTCAAGGTCATACAACTGGAGCAATGACATCTATGCCTCTGGCATCAGTGGCCCAGTGTCCTCTCCTATGCCTAAAATAAACCCAGTCAAGACCTAAGCAGGGAAACGAGTGAAATATTCTGAGGTCTCTGGAGGGACATCCCAGATGGTCTCTTGGAAAGAGCCAGGACAAGTGGGAAAGTCATAAGAAATGGATCTTCATTTGTGGAACGGTTAGGAAATCAGAGATTAATCTGTCTGAGGGATGCAAGCCATTGGTGTCAAAGAGAAAGCGGGTGACCAAACCATCTGAGGTACTAGCAACTTAAAACAATAAGAAGGAAGGTAAATGTAAATATGGTGAATCCTGAGGTTTTTCTCAGAAGTTCTTTCCCAAAGCTGGCCTTGAGCATGCCAGGATTTCACTGCCAATGCTGTTGAAGAGGTTCTTGAGAAGAGAGCCCTATTTTCTACTCTTGGAAGATTTGTGAAGGCTCTCAGTGGAATTTATGGAGTGCCACAGCAGTTGGATGTAAGACTCCCTCCATCCTCAGACACCATCAATTCATATGATGTGCCACGAATTTAGTAAGAGCTTTTGAGGGGAAAGAGCAAGCACTTCACTAAGTGGGAACATCCATCGTGGAACACAATCCTATTTCAGAAATGTAAAAATGAAAAAAAGTTCACCAATGCGATCAAGGATGTAAAGCAGGTAGAGCCACAGGGTGACATAGATTATCCAGAAATGAGGGGTTGAGAAACAAAAAAGAAGATTGGCTCCAGGAAGATGTTGGCAATAGTCTTGGTAAAAGAAGATAGCTATGAGAATGTATTCAGTAGTGAAAATGGTAAAGAGAAATAAATGAGTATATTCGTTCTCTGTTGCCACATAATAAATGCACACAAAATTAGCACATTTAAACAATACCTATTTATTATCTCAATTCTGGAAGCCAAAAGTCTGGACAGTATTTAGCTGCATTCTCCGTTCAATGTATCATAAAACTATGATCAAGGTGTTGGTTGAGAACTCATCTGGGATTCAAAGTGCCTTGTTTGTGTTCGCTTCGGCAGCACATATACTAAAATTGGAACGATACAGAGAAGATTAGCATGGCCCCTGCGCAAGGATGACACGCAAATTCGTGAAGCGTTCCATATTCCAATCTTCGTGTACACTTTAAGAACACCAGAGAAACAGCCCAGGCCATCAAGGGTATGCATATCCGAAAAGCAACCAAGTATCTGAAAGATGTCACGTTAAAGAAGCAATGTGTGCCATTCCGGCGTTACAATGGTGGAGTTGGCAGGTGTGCCCAGGCCAAACAGTGGGGCTGGACACAGGGTCGGTGGCCCAAAAAGAGTGCTGAATTTCTGCTGCACATGCTTAAGAATGCAGAGAGTAATGCAGAACTGAAGGGTTTAGATGTAGACTCCCTGGTCATTGAACACATCCAGGTGAACAAAGCACCTAAGATGCGCCGCCGAACTTACAGAGCCCATGGTAGGATTAACCCATACATGAGCTCCCCCTGCCACATTGAGATGATCCTTACTGAGAAGGAGCAAATTGTTCCTAAACCAGAGGAGGAGGTTGCACAGAAGAAAAAGGTATCCCAGAAGAAACTGAAGAAACAAAAACTTATGGCACGGGAATAAATTTAGCATTAAATAAATGCAAATAAATCAATGTTGGTTATTGTTATTTAAAAAAAAAAAAAACAAAGTGCCTTGTTTTTATTTGGTGATTGGCAGAGTTCATCTTCTTGTAGCTGTCTAACTTAGGAAGGCTGTGAGACCAGAGGGAGAGATCCCTTCTAGAAGATCGCACAGAGTTCATGAACTGGGAAGCAAGCATCATGGAAACCATCTCGTGTCTTTGCGTACTGGGAGAGTACAAGAATGAATAACAAACAGGACCTTGATGGCTAAGTGTGGGACAGGCAACACTGCCTTTGATAATTAGAACAGCTGGTGACACAGAGGGTCATTAATATTTTAAAATACTTGCACACATTGCTGTGCTGAAAGATTGAACCTAGGGTCTGGTGCATGTTAACAAAGTGTTCTAGTACCAAACCCCAATCTTTTTATTTACATATTGTTTTTGAGTTTGAAATAAGGTCATGATAATCATGCCTGGGCTGGTAGTAAATTTATATTCCTCGTGACTCCTGTCCACCAATTAGCCGAGGATAACAGGCATGCACTACTACCCTATCCCATATGAGTTCTCTTGAGTCTAGGAGCAATCCTATGAAGCAGGTATATCAGATACCATTATTTCCATTTCACAAATGGGAGAACATTTGAAGTCCACAAATTAAATCATTAGCCTATGGCCACATGCTGAAATACTGGCTCAGTGTCGGCCCTGGATTGTAACATCACTTTCTGACTTGGGAAAAGGGAGAGGGAGCCGTTTCTTCTGCACCTCGTGTGTGAATGCTGCTAGTTTTCCTAAGAAATCTGTGAAGCTTTTCAGTGTTGTTAGGCAACTCCAGTCCCAGCTTAGAAGCATGACTAATCCACAGGACCCCCTGACCCTCTGGAGCACAGGAGAGGGATACAGACTCCACCACAACGCTTTGGACTCTAGTTCCTTCACTGTCGTCGTACTAGCCGTGCTGCAAAGCATAGCTCCCTTCCTATATTAAGAATCCCTGGCTTGATGGCACATTGCGAAAGCTTATCTCCAAGTGCCAGCTTCAGACAGCAAGTGCAAAGAGCGTGACTTGACTCAGAAGATGTCATGACAATAATGATGCGGCCACAACCCTAGAATACTCCTGATGGAGTCACTGTTACCATTCCCAATACAGAGTCTCATTTGAAGGCTTAGTGGACGATTTGTGAACCACTAACTTCTTTAGGCTTCTTAGAGTGGCAGAGTGGTTGAGATGGCAGAAAGCAACAGAAAGACTAAAAGAAAAAAATTACACCCATTTGATCTACACACACACACACACACACACACACACACACACACACACACACACACACACACACTTTGGCATGCCCCTGAATAGAGGCTGCCATGCTGAGTGAGAAGGTGCTAGGAGAAGTTTGCCCTCTCTACCTTATATGGTCATCTCAGCTCCGAATGGCAACAACTTTATCAACTCATTAAACGTGCAGCCCTTAAGTGAACCTGTCATGAAGGGAAGTCAAACTACATTAACAGCAAAATCTCAGTTGTGGGGATCAAAACACATCATTAAAGACATGAAGGATGAGAGGATAAAGATGAAAGGATCTCCCTCATCTCCTTTTTATCCTACTGCTGTGGACTGGGAGTTGAGTAAAGACGTTTGCTTCTCCTAGGTTGAAGGATGCTCACCTTTAAAACAGAAGGATGGTGTGGGGAGGGGATCATAGCTTAGCAAGATGGAGCTTGGAGTTGTACTGACTTCTGCTTTATATTACCATGTAGCCTTCTGGAAAATCAATTTCTTAGGACTTCAGTTTCTTCTGCAGCTATATATGTGTAACAAAAATGTTTAAATCATGACTGTGAAAATTATCTGTGTGTTAGTGTTTATCAGACAAGGTGTGCATATGGAAGGCATTGATTAGACACTCATTTCTCCATTCTACCCCCAGGCTCCTTTCCAGAACTCCTGTCCTCCACCTTTCTTAAAGAGTCTATAGCCGTGAGTCTTTCTTTCAGTAGTAAAGTCATTTACATGGCTAAAACACCATGAACCTTAGCATCTCTGACAGCCTGTGTGTGACACCTGACACTTTCCCACTTCCCACCCCTTCTCTGGGAATTATCTAAGAAAAAGGTCTAAATGCATATGTATTTATTTGCCAGCATCCAGATCCAAAGCTCCTTCTGGGAAGCCTTTTCTCCTGGTAAAGACCTCAGACAGCCCTCCCACTGGTGTCAAGCAGCAGTAAGTAATGTGCCGTCATGCAAAATCTAGGTAACTACACGGAGATAAGGATTTAGCAACTTAAATACACAAGTCCAGACTGGCTGTTGAGAATGATCTAGCCTGATTTGTGTTGGAAAGGCAGAGACAGACCCAACTTTCTCACCTGTTGGGCAGAAAAGAGAAAGTCTATGAAATCAACTGGGGACTCAAAGGGATTCAATTAAATGAAACACAGCAGCAGTATGCCTCGTGAGAAAGCGCTGCCGGCCTTACAGAAGAACTGAGACGTGGCTGAGGGGAAGACCATTGGGAGAGTGCTCTCTGTGCATGCACACAAGGCCCTGGGTGGGTTCTGCAGTACTGGAAAACAGTCCTAGGAGATGCGATCAGGGCACCGCAGTCTTTCCAGGCTTTGTGTTAGGGCCAAAAAAAAACCCTATAAACTTGGCAAAGCATTATTTTGGGTGTGTCCACAATCTGGAGGAGGTCAGAGGTGAGTTTCAGTAGAACAGTTACACATTGTGGATATTTTTTAGACAATGCTTATTCACTTGATGCAATTTTTTAAATTTTGACTCCATGAGAACTCACACATGGTTGACTTTATGGGTAAGCTTCTGAGTGTGCTTAAAAACATGAACTTTGTTCAGTAAATGAAGATGCGTTTGCATTTGTGAAAGAGACAACTTGTCAACACTTGGAGCAGCTGCACAGGACCTGATGACCCATCAGTTCCTTTGATCAGCCTCCTCAGAAGTTATTCATCATATTTGAGATGATGATAGTCATAAAGCAGGATGCACACAACTAGCAGCCATAGAGAGGTGCATTTACATTTCACTATTTCTTTACTGAATAGAATTCCTCTCCTTTAACTGTTATACTCATGGTATTATCATTTATGTACCTGAGTGTTCATGCTTACCTAAATCTGGATATTGCCAGTATTATGGTGAAAAGTATCCCACAAAGTAGTCAACAAAGTACACTGTCATGTTTTTTTATATAGTAATCATGTAACCACCCCCCTTCTGTCCCCTGCACACTTTAAAGGTAAATACATATCTTCTTCTAAATTATTTTTCAATTATTATTTTCAGTATGATCCATAATTTTGAGATTAAGGGTCAGACCTATTTTACAGAATATGTGTCTAGATGAGATGTATTGTAAGATGAAGTCCTGATACCAGAAAATAAATCTTTTATTTATGATGTGTGCTAGGGTTGCCCTGCCTGGGCGCTATCCAAGGTGCTTAAGTCTTTTTTGTTTGTTTTTGTTTTGTCTAGAGTATTTACCTCTCCAAATCTTCTTAAATCTCCCTTGACCCCAGCTGATACACAGGAACTATTAATATTTAATGGCCACTCACAAAGTGAAGGCTGCTATAGATAACATTGTTAACTCACTGACCAATGAATAAAATACACTGAATCCCAAACGCCTCCTGCTCTTTGTGCCTGCTGGACACATGGCATCATTGGGGCCTACCTTCAGCAGCTCGGTCTTTATTACATGCCTTTATCCACTATTCTGTTCATGTAGTTAATACCTAGTAAGTGAAATATATGGAAAGGAAAGATAGGACTACTTCTGGCTCTTGAACAGTGTTGTGGAAGAGTGGAAAATGATTTGAGGACTTGCTTTCTTCAACATGCAGTTGAGAAAGATTTGGAAGGCAAACAAGGGCCCAATAACAGGGAAGCAAAAAGAAATCTCCATAAATTTGTAGAATTGAAAATCAGGATAATGTCCTCCAGGGACATTTTCCAGCAAACATAATGCAATAACTCTTAAACATGAGGATATATGCTCACCTTCTTCATAATAAAAGAAACATATGTTTAGATTACATTAAGATACTAGTTTTACCCATCAGATGTGTAAAATTCTGAAATGCCCCAGTGAAACAAACCCTCTCCTAAGATGCAAGGTTATACAAAGGGTAAATTATGCTATCGATAGAAGATCACTAGGATCTTCTTTCAACTTCACAAGCAAAATTTTGACCTAAGAATGTGAATGAGTGTGTGTGTGTGTGTGTGTGTGTGTGTGTGTGTGTGTTTCTTCTCTGCAGCACTTTAACTGATGAGAAAAGATTGGAAATAAAGTAAATATCCATTAATGGAGATTTAATAAATTATGATACAATTTTTAGTGGTATATAATACTGGTACAAAATTAAAAGATGCCATTTGTGTAATAACTTACAATGATCTCTCAAATACATTTTAAGTGAAAAGATCATAAAAGTAGTAGTTCAGAAAGAATGTATACATGAGCAAGAAATTGGTTATCTATATCCATCTATATATTTCTGCAAAGATAAGAAGTTGACAGCATGATTGCTTATGGCAGCAGTGAAAATTGAGGAATTAAAATTTAGAGATGTGAGGGGGGAGGAAATCTTCCCTTATGGACTGAGGTTTTTAATATTTGAGCCATGTGAGCATATTACATATTAATTTTTAAATCAAATTCATGTTAGGGATAAAGCTGATTGTCATTCCATATGACTTCACTATTGATCTATCCTACATCTCACTCTTCTTGCTTTTAGCATTTGTACTACCCATGTATTGCCTTAATGATAAGCTTTTCCACTAAGTGCTATACCGTCCTGTTTAAACTTACATAATATCTATAAATGGTGCTGTGAAATTTAGTGCTTTTATGTTTCCATTTTCCTCACATGAGTATATCTTGTCCTTTCTTTTGATTTTTGCTTCCTTTAAATACTGCTCCCTGAGTAGCATATGTAAAAATGAAAGAAATGTTGTAACAACCATTGCGTATCTTCTTTGTGCCCAAGGCTGTTATGATGTCTCATTTAATCTCCTTACAACCCTAGAGCTGAAGAGTGTTCCTCTTCTTGTTACACAAATGATAAATTTGGGACACGGAGAAGATAAATAGCTTTCCAATGGTACCTCAGCTAGCAAGTAAGTGGCACAGCTCAGGCCTGGATAAAATTTCTCTGAATCTGCTCAATGCTGCCTTCTTGTGCAATAGAAAAGTAATGTTCTTTGTAGCTTTAATCAATCTTAGATTGTTTTCCAAAGCTACCAATATATTTGGCTTTCACATTTGGGACACTGGGCTTAAAACTTATTGGAGAGACCGTGCTGGGCTGATAATTATCATAATTCACCCAGCACTCTGCCTGGCTGGTGACAAAAGAGGCATAAAATCAGTTTCCCCTATTTCAACCCCAGCTCCTAGAAGACTACTATACATTTAGCAGGGCTCAAAAAGACAAGGTACATTTTTTTCTGAATCAAAGACATTGAAATAGTAGTCCTAACGTAAGAGAATCATCTCAGAGGAGCCGTGCCAAGAGCAAACTGTGCTGCCACAGTGTCTCCCAGGACTCACTGGGCAAGTTGCTATGCTCCAAGATCCCCTGTTCCCCTCCGATCCCTTCAAAGGAGCTGTGGAGACTGACTTTATAGTTTCATCCAGGTTGGGCACTAACTAGTTCATCAAACCAAAGGAAGAGGTTCACCGTGCCAGCCGAAATTGTACCACGTCCATCCAAAAATGGGCAGAAGTCAAGTAATGTTTGAAATACAAATCCACTCCAGCCCAACCGTTTCCATAAAGAAGGTAAACGGACAGCACAGGGCACCTACAGAATACCTGTAATTTCACATAATTGGCCAAGGGGTTGCATTGTTCCATGCTGCAAATGAAAGATCATTAATGGGCAGTTGAAAGGGGCAGCAGGTGGGGGCAAGTCTGAGCAGAAGACAGCCTAATGCTTTCACGGGAGAGTGGCCCAGGGTAGCTCGGCTATAATATGCAGTTGGCTAATTTCACTGAGGTATTGAACAAATGATGGATGGGAATAGTTAACGGGCACCATGACAGCAATAATGAAGATACTCCATGCCAGCAGAAGACCTCTGCTCCCACTTCCCATTTAAATGACTTCTCATACCACTGAATACCTGCTTGTCAAGACCCCCTGTTACCTAGTCCCTGATGGTCAGAGTGAGATGCTCTCACTCTAACGGACTGTCTGGCTATCTATCACCCATCTCTCCAGACCCCCCTTCTCCTCAGTTAATGTGATTTACCTAGGAAAGTGCAAAGCTAGGAAATTGAGCTACAAGGAAAATTGAACTTAAGAGCAGCACAGCAATTTCTACCCAGTTTGATGCTTTTCATTGCTTCTAAGTGGCTGGCAGTCTTCAGTGTTTTAGGGGCACAGCAATGTCAGGACAGACAGCCTTTTTATTTAATTGACTGTTATTATAGTGCTATGTTTATGCCTTAGGAAGGTCAGATGAGACAAGTAAGGGCTCTGTCAGGCTGCCCAGAGGCAAAGACCAAGGGAAATAAGAGAATAGGACAACACCATGGTCCCATGATAGAAGGGAAGGCAGACAGCCATGCTGATATTTCCAGGTTTCAGAGACTAATTAGAGGGAAAAGGAGTGGTTTTCCTAGTGACATAAAATGCAAGCCAAAAAGACATCATGAAATTTGTATATACCATGACCTTGGAACTGGAAACCATTTGAAACACCATTCAATTCACTATCTGATCTATTAGGCTGGGATAATAGGAGTGAACTTCATTGCCATTCCAATGTTGTCATTTCTCTGTCAATGGCTTCATGATTTGACCTAAATAGTAACTAGGCAAAAAAATTTTTTAATATTGCCATAGAGCAAAATCCTACTGAACAAAGCACCCATACATTTTAAAAGAAAGCTGGAAATGGAGGTTTTGCTGATGACAAAGAAGTTAAATGTATACGTTAAACATTTTTAAGAATAAGGAACTAAAAAAGAGTTTTAAAATTACAGAAATGACCAAATGAATCCACAAAGATATGGTTTTTCACTTGTGAATCCAGGAAATTCAAAGTTGACATAAATCTGAGAAAATAGGTTAGAAAGCCAACATTCAGGGACTACTAAAGATCGGGGGGGGGGGGGGGGAGTTAAGGAAAAGAAGAAACATAAATTCTATTCTCTGACCCACCACCTGATCAAAGGAAAAGCATGTCAGCAAAAACCTTATGAAGCCTCTGTGTTGGACCACTGGTTTGATTCATTCTTTGAATAACACAAGAGTGCCTTGGGAGGCAGTACTAGTAGCTACTAGTAGTAATGCATCTCAGATGGCCTAGAAGGCCTTCTCCACATGGCCTACCATGACAGCTACCTGCAATAATATGGACAGAATAGATCCCACCATAAGCAGAGAACTCACCGAGGCTCCTTCTAGCTAGGGAAGTTCCTACTGCTGTCATTTATGTCATCTGGGAGTTCTGTTTAAGATCTCCTAAATACCTGTATTCCTATCCCTTCTACTTGGCCCCCTCCAATTCATGGTAGCTAAAAGTTCACCTCGTCAGAGCATGAGAACCTGTGCATAGAGTGAGTCTGAGTAGAAAAATGATGGGGATACAGATGGCTGAGAGGGTGGTTGTCATGGTTACTACCAGCTGACCTTGCCCTTCATCGCAACATTGAGACCCACACCACCCATCCTTCTGCAGACACTGGCTTCTCCCTTCCATCCCTGGACAACCCCACAGGGATTGAACCAGAGCAAATCCAGAGCCAGAGTACTTTCTTGTGGAGGACTGACTCCCCAACCACACCTCATTCATTCTCCAGGTCTCAGATTCTTCCTCTACACCCTTATCAAGATCACTGTCCTCAAGTCTGCATGCTTGTGGAGAATCTCCTGGCTCTTCCCTTGGAAGAGATATGAAGAGGTAGAGAAACATATTGAACTCACATAGAATTATATTCTGTGCAAGTCATTGAAATCCTTCTAAAGTTCACATTTCTCTTCTTCAGTATAAGGAAGAACAGGGGCCAAGTGTAGTGGTTCCTGCATGCTGGTAATTCCAGCTAGTCAGGAAGCAGAAATAGGAGGATCACAGTCCGTGACAGGCCAGGCAAAATCCAGACCTTATCTGAAAGAATAAACTAAAAGTGAAAGGGCTTAGGAATGATTCCTGTGATAGAGCATTTACCTAGCAGGCAGGAGGCTTTCAGTTCAATCCCCAGCATATCTATAACAAGTAACAGTTGAATGAATGAATGGATGAGCAAATACAATGGCAGCATAGAGCTTTAACGCTTGAGCTTGTTGTGGGGATAAAATGTTGGTCACAAATTTAAATACATAATGCCTGGCATATAGAAAGCACGTAATGAAGGGCATCCAGCATTATTGTTACTGTTATCATTATCGAAGAAGTTCTTCCAGTCTTCCTCCCTGACTTGTTCCTCTGTCTTGCCTGTCAAAAACCTCTCCGTTCCTTAAGGACTCCACTCCCCCTCCTGGCTTTCCCTCCCCGGACTCTTAATCTCTCCTGCCAGGACTGAGCCACCCTCCCGCTCCCACCTCTCTAGGTACTTATCTCCCACTATTGTCTCCTCTCAATACACACATTAGCATAAATGTTATTATCTCTAAATCCAATTAATTTCAATTACTATGGCCCTGGACAGATTGCTAGTGCTCTCAATTCATGGAAGAATCTGAGGAAGTAAGGGTTGTCTCTGACTTCTTCCATTTTACCTAGCTAGGAGGATCAAAGAACGTAGGGACGGCTGGATACAGACCACTGCAAACCCAATCATCACCCCATCGCTCACTTTCTCAAGACAGGGGCTTTGCCTGGAGTGAAGATGTTCTCAGTTTCTCCTGGCTTTCTCGGTTCATGATTACAGAGCATGAACAAGCAGCTAAATAATTGACACAAAGCTGGAGGAGAGGAGGGACAGGTGTCAGGTGATGATCTACAAATATATATCCGTGCATGTATCTATACGCGTGTATCTATGTGTATTTACATTGAACAGATGTGCACATTTAAGATACAATAGCAAATCATGCATTTGATAATACAAAATAAAGCAAATAATACAATAAATAATAATAAATAATTCAAAATGAAATAAATAATACGATATCAAATAATACATTATCAGTGGAGCTGTAGTTCAAGTAGTGGCACATTAGCCTTGAGCACAAAAGCTCAGGAACTTTGAGATTCTACCTCACCCCAGTTAGAATGGCTATAATCAAGAACTCTAATAACAACAGATGCTGGAGGAGTTGTGGACAGAAGGGAAACCTACTGCATTGTTGGTGGGAGTGTAAACTTGTTCAATCACTTTGGAAAGTAGTATGGAGGTTCATCAAAAGACTCCACATAGAGCTTCCCTATGATCCAGCAATCCCACTTTTGGGCATTTACCCAAATGATCACACACAAGACCATATTAAAGCTATCAGCACAACTATATTTATCGCAGCATTATTTATCATAGCTAAGATATGGAACCAACCCAGATGCCCCTCAGTAGATGAATGGATCAAGAAAATGTGGTATATATACACAATGGAATTCTATGCCACCATCAGAAAGAATGGCATTGCCCCATTTATTAAGAAATGGAAAGACTTGGAGAAAATTATATTAAGTAAAGTAAGCCAGGCCCAAAGAAAGATAGGTCCCATGGTTTCCCTTATTTGCAATAACTACTATATGTCTGGAACAAGTAGAAAAGGTCAAAAGCTATATACATATGACCAGATAAAATGAAGTTAAGTGAAATGAACTCCAAGATAGGGACACAAGTGGTTTTTTCTTTCTTGCCATTGTTTCTAACATATTTATAAGGTATCATGTGATTTTTTTGTTGCTTTATATGTCCCTGCCCCATGGTATAACCCCTGTTTTCACTGTATTTGATGTTGGTATAATTTGGGGAGGGGAAGGGAAAAAAACAAAATGTTTAAATAGGGATACAGGTTGACCCATTGCAACAATGAGATGTACAAGACACAATGTTGAAAAACAAACTTTATAGTTTAGGCAGTGAAGAGGGAGAGGGGTGGGGGGAAGGGGGAGTGTAGTTATAGAGGTGGAAGGGAAGGGATGGTAGGGAAAAACAAAGGAGGAGGCAAGAATACTTGATAAGAAATGTACTCATTATCTTGCTCATGTAACTGTAACCCCTCTGTACAGTATTTTCACAATAAAAATCTTATTTAAAAAAAAGCTCAGGAACAGCACTCAGGCCCTGACTTCAAGCCCCAGATCCAGCACACACACAGACACACACACACACTCATTTCAAATAATACAATATCAAATAATCAATTATTTATCAAACTTGCCTGGCCTCCTTTATGAATCCATTCAACATTGAGCCATCTAACCAATGTTCACTGCGTACCTATCATGAAGTAGATACTCTGGTTCTGTGGTTGGGGCAGAAAAGACCCTCATTGAATATATAGTAGAAATAAACAATAGACAAACTATATGGGGTTGGTTGTTTTAAATTATCCACACCTCTGTTTTCTCACACGTACAAGACTAGTGGAGAAGGTCCAGTAGGATGAGAACTTTGGTTTATATGTAACCCTTTGATCTAAATGCAGCATGGGCCAGGTTTCAATTGAAGTTGGCACTTTTGTATATATGTATATATATATATATACATATATGTATATATGTATATATATACGTATATATATACATATATACATATATACATATATAAAACATATGTTGAAACTCAACTACTGGCGCTCTCCACCTGGGTGCCTTTATTGTGCATCATTACTTAGAAAGTAACTATGAGAAACAAGCAAAGTCCCTGGTTCCCCCCAAGCAGCTGTATTCATGAAAGTCCAGCATTACTCTCAAGCCATATTCTCTGAGTCCTTCATGCTTCTCATCATAGTCAGTTTGGGCTATAATACAAATTACAAATTACCATTAACTGGGTGCATAACAGTAAAAGTTGATTTCTCCCAGGTTTGGAGCCCAGGAAGCTCAAGTTCAAGGCATCAGAAGATCAGGTGTCTGGCAGATAGTTATAATCTCATTGTAAACTCACCTAGAATAAAAGAAAAGGGAAAGTAAGACAGAGAGGTAGAGGTGGAGTTCTCCTGTCTCTACTTACAAAAGTGCCAGTCCTATCATGAGGACTCCATTTTCATAACCTAATCACCTCCCATCTCCCAGAGATCCTATCACTCAACACCATTGTATGGACATTAGAGTTTCGGCATATGAATTTTGAATTTATACAATTAAAAAAATTCATACAATAAAAACACCTGCATACCCATGCTTATCACAATATTACTGGAAGTAGCCAAATATGCAATTAGCGTAGGTGATACACCTACACATAGACACACATACACACACATATACATATTTACATGGACACATATTACATACAAATACACACACATCCATATATATGCAATGGAGCATTATTCATCTATAAAAAGGAATTAAATTGTCGTTTGCCAGAAAATGGATGGAACTGGAGATCATCATGTTAAGTAAAAACAAAGATTCAGAAAGAGAAATATCAAATGGTGTGATTTATTTTATATTAGAATAGAGTTTCTGACAGGATTTTATTGTGATTTTCCACTCATACATATAATGCATTTTGATCACTTTACCCCCTTTTTTATTCTTTCCTATCTCCCCTCCTCTTCTTTTCTTAATAAGAGTTATCATGGGGGAAAAGGTAAATAGGAGAGGGATGGGGAAGAATGTCATAAACCACTTTCTTCAATGGCAAGTCCTTGGTACAACTACTTGATGTCAACAATTTAAAAAATAAAAAATAAAAATGTATCATGTGTTTCACTATTCTATTTTCATACCTGCATTTCTATCATATCCATTCCCCTGTCACCTCTTTTCTTCCTCCATCTCCCACTGTCTCTCTTTTACATTTATGTCATTAGATCTAGATTCCACATATGAGACAGCACATGCCATATTTGACTCTTTAAGTCTGACTTCACTTAACATTATGGAGTCTGAGCTCACTTAGAATGAAAATCTCTTTTTTAATTTAACTTTTTATCATGAAAATACCATACAGAGGAGTTACAATTACATGGGCAAGATAATGAGTACATTTCTTATCACGCATTGTTGCTTCCTCCTTTGTTTCCCCTTCCTATCCCTTCCCTTATCCCCTCCCCCCTCACCAAAGTTGTATAGTTCATTTTTCGACATAACGATTTAAACATCTCATTGTTGCAATGGGTCCACCTGTATCCCTATTTAAATGATTTGTTTTTTCCCTGCCCTCCACAAATGATATCAACATCAAATACAGTGAAAGCAGGAGTTATATCGTGGGGGAGGGACATACAAAGCATAAAAGAAATCATCTTATAAATATGTTAGAAACAATCGCATGAAAGTAAAAAACATTTGAATATTTATCTTGGGGTTCATTTCACCTAACATCAACATATCTGACCTTTTCTGCTTCTCTCAGACATATACTAGTTATTACAAATAAGGGAAACCATGTTTCTTTAGGCCTGGCTTACTTCACTTAGTATAATTTTTTCCAAGTCTTCCATTTCCTAACAAATGGGGCAATGTCATTCTTTCTGATGGAGGCATAGAATATTTACCCATCTTTCTGCAAATGGCATTGCTCTTATCTGTGGCTGAATAATATTCTGTCATATATGCACTACATTTTCTTTATCCATTCATTGGTTGATGGGCCCTAAGGCTGGGAATCATGATGATAACACAGAGACATGAAGTAGAAGAGGAAGGTGAGAAAGAGAGAGAAATGGAGGTAATAAATATGATCAAAGTATATAATATGCATGAAAAGTCACAATGAAATACATTATTTGTGCAATTATTAAATACTAGTACAAATTTTAAAAGCACAAATGCCTTTTATACTAAAGGAAGAAAGAAAGAGAAAGAGAGGGAGGGAAGAAGGAAAGAAGTAAGGAAGGAAAGAAGGGAGGAAGGAAGGAAGGAAGGAAGGAAGGAGGGAAGGAAGGAAGGAAGGAAGAAAGGAAGGAAGGGCAAGCATACAGCAGATGACATTACTTGCTTCCATTCAAGGTTCATATTTTTTTGTTATTTTCCAGAAATCATGTTAGTTATGGTTTCATTGAGTACTTCAGGTGCTGGAGCTCATACTAAAATCATGATCAATATTGACTTCTCAAATTGGATATTATTACCCTCACTTTACAGAAGAGACATCCAGAATAGCGTAGCTTGGTGGTAACAAGCCGTCCTAATACCCCCTCCAGAGCCTCTGCGGTGAACTGCATGGAGACAAGCCTAGGTAGGTGGTACACAGGCGCATAGGCTAGAAGAAGATTCCAAGTCACCATCTTCAACACAGGCTGCCCATGGGTCATGGACCATCTCTGACCTGAGTTTCGAGATATGTAAAGTCAGTGTTTTGTTCCTTTGCTCTCCTTGTGCTGAAAGTTTATCTAGAAGCTAATGTTTGTGAAAGGTCCCAAACTGCCCATGGTGATCCAGGCTAAGAAGTCTGTCAGCAGAGCTTCCCAAGTACATGTATCTGGGATCTGACTTGGGAAATGCCGGGATCTCCTGGAGCTCTGTGCCGAACAAGGGGCCAAGTGTTAGACAGGAAGTTTTCCTCCTGCTGAGAGCTGGAGAGAATCCCGGCTCCCAGACAAGAGGAGCCCATCTCTCCCCTCCTCCGGGACCCAAGGGCTTCCCTGGATTCCGGAGATGAAATAAAATCTCTAGCTCCTGTTTGGGCTAAGGTGACTCAAGGGACTCCTGAGTGAGAAACCCAGCCACAATAAGTGTCTCTGTGTGATCTGTATGGATGACAACAAGCGAAAAATGATTTCCTCCTAGCCACCCCATGGTGCCTTAGCTCTCCACTAGCAGCCAGCTCATCAGCATAGAGAGTCATTTTGATATCACCCCTTATAATGCTTTCTCCTCAAGAAGGGTTTTAATACCCTTCTGAGTGACATTTAATATGATAACAGTATGTAAGTTTGACAGGAAGCTGTTTTCGAGGAGTTAAAGTCCTAACAGTCCCACAGATCAGACTGACAATGGCTTCCCTGATCATTATTAAATTCCCTGTGATTAGAAAATGGGCCGGTGCTATTGATTTAAGCCCTTTGAGTTAAGCTAAGCTTTTGAGGCCTTTCATGAGGCACAAAAAAAGGGGAGCATTTGATATTGTATTTTGCCATCCCAATTAAAGACTCTTCAGAGTACAAATAGCATTAAGCACAGGATCCAGGAAGAATGGTGGAAGTATTATCCAGAAGAGTACCAGCAGCCAAGCTCTGATGCTCTGGGCACACGAGTGAGCTGCAGGGCATGAGGATGGACTGCCACTGGCAGATTGCTTCTTGCTTGGAAAGGTGCTGAGCCCAGGACTCTTTGAATTCAACCTTAGAGCTCCTGTATCAGGGACAGCATGGGTCCTAGAACTTCCAGTGAGATTTTGTTCTATGTCCCCCCACCACCACCCCCTGACAATTTTCAAGCTGTGTGTACAGATTTGGCACCATAAAATTATTACCAAATCCCCAAAGGTTAGAGTCCATATTCATCTCTCAGGTTATAGACAGTGACAGAGTGGAGGCAATAGTGACTCTGTTACCATCAAAAGCTCCAGAGAAAACAAGGTCCTTGGAGGAAAATCTTGAGCAATTGCAGCATACTGCGTGCTCTGTGTCTACCTGAGGGACAGGCATGTGGGGTTTCTAGGTACTGCTGCAGTGCCCGTTCGGTGGTCAGACAATGCTCAGAGCTTGAGCCCCTGAGCATTTCTCCTGTGACTGCCTTTCTTCCCTAATCCCCAAACAACCTCTTTCTGAACCAATCACTGCCTCTCTAGCTTGGATATCTTAGAGCCAGACTTCTCCAGTTCTGCCCATTAGAGGCTCAGCATCCATGCTTGGGACTTTGTTATATGACTTCTATCATCATTTTCCTTTCTTTTACCATCACCTACCAAAAAAGAAATATATTTTTAAGCCACCACACAGTACATGACATGAATACAAAACTGAAACAAAAATTTTCAGCAAACAATATGCATGCATACTAGACACAAGTTGATATAAAACCTTCTTGGCTCTCAGAAGGAACTAACTGCTCTTTCTTATCCAGAGTCACAAATATTCATACCTTCATTTACTCAGTAATTACTTAGAGAGCACAGAATGGGCAGAGGGCATCGCTCAAATGGTAGAGTGCTTTCCTAGGAAGCGAAAGGCCCTAAGCTTAATCCATAACACCAGATATAGTGGAAAAGGAAAGAGGGAAAAAGAGAAAACAGAGACAGAAACCAAGAGATAGACAAAGACAGAGTCAGAAAGACAGAAACACAGGACATGTGCCAGGGTTGGGTGCTGGGTAGTAATAAAGTAGAAAACATAGGGATTTCTGTTCTGAAGTACCTCATAATGGATTTAGAGAAACATAATTGATACACAGGAAAGTATAAGAACTATGTCAAAGGATTGGTGTCCAGGCAGTGCATGGATCTATGCTGAGAGGGGGAGAAGAGGAGTTGTATAGTAGTTGGGAAGCTGTTAGCATTCTAAGGGGCCAGAGCTGTAGTTCCTTCACCTCCCTGTCCCTTCCAGGTACCTGTGCAACAGGTGTCTTAAATAACAGTGCGTTGAATGGCTGTCTGCTTAGATCATATTACAAGACCTACAAAATCCAATAACTACTGCTTATTGAGCAAACTGAAGTGTGCATGGCTCTGAGCTGGGCGTCTAACCTAGTCATCACATTTAATCCTTATGACAAGCTAGTGGAGCAGATGCTATTGTCTCCAATTTATATGTAAGGGAATTGATCTCAGACTTGTTCCATAGTTTATTCAAGGTTGCATAGTCAAGTAGGTGAAGGATCTGAGACTTTGACATAGGTTTCTTGAATGAAAAGCAGAGCCTCCCTCAAAGGACATACATTTGAATGGCATTGTGGAAGACCAACCAGTGAGGACAGAGCCTAGGAAGGCCGATGTTATAAATGGTACGCATGGCCACTTTGAGGACAAATGAGGAAATTAGCAAGACAGAGTAGGGAGGTTCATCTTAAGAGAAAAGCAGTCAAAGTCTAGGTTAGAGAACTGTGAGGAGGTAATCGTAGCTACAAGTAAGTTGGGATTGAGAAAATTAATAATAAAAATACTATTCACACCAATACCAACATTTTTAAATATTTACAACACACTAAAGCACCATTTCAAGGTCTCTATTAATTAGTAATTTCATTCTACAGTTGGAAAAAATGTAGGCTCAAAACATAAAAAGGCTGAATAACTGAATAAAAAGGCCAAATAACTTGTCCAAGATCAAACGGAATAGTACTTGGTAACCTCAAGCAACTGTAAAATTAAGGCTGTTATTCCAAATGTATTAGCTTTGCTCTTCCACTCTTTCTAAGCCCAGTCCTTTTCTTTTCCCCATAAGCATGGGGTGCCTATTCATGAGCTCCCCTCACCAGGAAACTCGTATTCTCCAGCTGATGAGCATATTGTTTGCTAACAACTCACAATGATGGCCCAGGCTGGGTGTTAGCTAAGTCTCCAAGAATTGCCTTACTCAAGGCTACATACAGACCTTGGAGACACAGGTTGTGGCTGATGGTGAGCTGATAGAGGAATCTAAAGCCTCAACATTGCTTCAATCTGGGATGACTCTGAAAGACCATGATAGCAAAAAGCTTCCTACAGAACAAACTGAAATTTCAATGAAGTTTGAGTCATCTTCCTCCCTCTCATCTTCCTTTTCCTCCTCATCCATCTTTTTTGCCTTTTCCTTTGCTTCCTTCTCCTCTTCCTTCTCTTTATTCTCTCCTACTTCCCTTCTCTTCCCCACTCCCTTTTTGTTTCTTTCTTCTTCTTTCCCAGTCTCCCTTCTTCACTTTTTGTACAGATGCTTCTCCCAAAAGCACACCTCCATAAACCTAGATAAAATTCTCCATCTCCCAGTCTGCTTCCAGGAATCCTAATCTAACCCAACTAGAACTGAGATCATTGTGACTCTGAAAAGTGGACCCTAAACTTGGATTTTCCCTGTCTGGCTGATAATGAAGAGTCTGTCCCATCCTGGTGGTACATGTAGTCATGGAGAGTCTATGTGTGCAGGAGCTAGAATACCATCAATGGCACTGAAAAGGAGCAAAGGACAGTCATAACTTGAAAGACCATGGATGTAGCTGATGTTGCTGAGTACCACAGATTCCCTCACTAAAGAAAGATGATCTCAGACATGTGGTGATCATGTGATAATTCAAAGGAACACATGCAAGTCAGAGTATTTCTTTTACAGCACTTAAGAAACTCTGACACTTACAGCACCAAGGATCAGGTTCCGGACTTAACCATGTTAGAGCCACAGAGCATCAGAAAAGGATAACTTCCTAGCTAGCAGATCTCCTATGTCAAACTCAAGGCCATAACTGAAGAAGAATGGGGCTCTGGCACTTAGGATATGGTTATTCTGGTAATGACCCATCTGTGAATTTCCTCTGTCAACATCCCCAGTAGCTGCAGGACCTAAGAAGCACTCTAAGCTCCCAGATAGAGGATTATGCAGAGGCTACAAAGAAGGCAAATGTCTTACGAGGTCATGCTGGCTTCCCTCGGGTTCTCTATACCATCCCCATCTCTGTTAATCACATCAACAGAAAGAGTTAAACCTTGGTATGACCAGTTCTCTAAAGGAAGAGAACTATAAACAGATGGATATAGGGTCTGACTAATGTATACAATGGGGGATGAAAATATGTGCAGTGCTGGACACAGAAGAAAAAGAACTAAGCAACCCAAAGGCAGTGAAGGAAAGGGAGGACTGGGAGGGAAAGAGGGAACAGCTTACACTAAGCAAAAGGAAAGAAATGTAAATGTCACCTGATGTGGAAGAAATAATTTGTATTGTCAAAGCTCATAGAATTCCCAAACTTTATAGACCATGATAATGATCATTTGCCTTGTGAGGGTTAAAATGTGTTTGTGACTTTAACTAAGTATCACTATTCCTCAATACTGTGAAATATGTGAAATTTATGTAGTCACCTATCTCAATTTTTTAAAAAAAAGTGGGAGAAGGGATGGGTTAGGAGGGTTGGGTGACAATGTTGTCCAACACCTTGTATTCATAGACTGTCTTGTAGAATGGGAACTTCTTTGTACAATTACTTAAAGATAATAATAATAATAATAATAATAATAATAAGTTTTTTTAAAAAAAGAAAATATGGGCATTAGACTGAATCGTGAGGACAATAAGGGAATAGAATAAAGGAAGTTGTATTAACATGGGAATTAATTCATATCCTCCCATGATATGAAATGTGAACACCTTGACAACAGTGGTCGGAGAAGTTTCTAACAGTCAGGTTGAATCTAAGAAGTTCAGTTAAAGCAGTGGCCCATGCTGAATAGATACACAGCACTTCCCCTGGCAGATGGAAGAAGAGAAGTTCAAAGGCTCCAGAAAAGTAAGCATGGTCGAATAGACATGAGTGGCACACCCAACTGCTGATTTGGATCTATGAAAATTAAGAGGATGCTCTATTTATTGAAGCGAGGAGAAATGTGCTAGTGAGAACAGCAGCATCATTAAGACATTCCACAGTGTCTGTCTTTTTTCAGCCCGAGGTAGAAAAGGAGATGTAGTTACAGAACTGGATTCCCTGCTAGCAAAGAAACTGCTTGAATCCCAGAACCAGAGACCATGGTACATGAGATTGGACTACTGCCAACTTAATCAAAGAGCAGTCCCTTAAACCTTTTATACTCGATGCGGTACCTTTATTAGCAACGATTAACACTGTCTCCCTCCCATGACGTGCACACAGCTCTTTAGCAAATACTTCCCTTTGTCTCCTTCTCAAGGAGGATCAAAAGTGGTACACATTCACATCGCACAGAAATAGTATGTGTTTGCAGACTTGCCTCAGGCCTTGATTAATCTACCCACCCTCTGTCATAATACAGTTCAAAGAGACCAACCATCTGTACATCCCACAGATTGTGAGTTGGTCTAGCACGTTGGTATTACCATGTTAATTAGAACAGATAAGAAAGAAAGAGTGGATATGTTGGAGGCCTTTGTAAGGAAACCTCCTGAGGATGGGGATTAAAAACCTTACAGAGATTTAGGGGCTTTCCAATCAGGGTTCAGTGGTCTGGACATAGCATCTGGACATCTCCTCCAACCAAATGTCAGATCAATGCATTCCATAACTCCCACCACAAGGGAAGAGATATCAGGCTTCATAAGCTTCTTTGTTTAGATAACAGCACGCTATAATGTGAATATAAAATGTCCCCCAATGAGCTCAAGTGTTCAATACTTGGTCCCCAGTAGTGCTGCTATTTTAGGAAAGTTCAGCAAGGGCATAGTTGGAGGATATAGGTCAAAGAAGCTAGTGCATGATTTTGAAGATTAGAACTGGTCCCTAGTCACTTTCCCTCTCTCAACTTCCCACCCAATTAAATTGGGCCAAGCTACCATGAACTGAACCCCTCACAAGCCTGAGCTTTTGCTGTGCCTCTACTACGGGCTACTTCCACTGGACATAGTAGAGAAAGCAGAAAACATTGTCCCCTCAAGTTGTCATCACAATCATTTTGATCACAACTATGCAAAAGTAGCATACTGAACTCTGGGAAAATCTGCGTCTACACACTTACTCGGTGATACGAAATGCTTCCAGGTTTCGGTGAGGTCTCAAAAGGGTTCTACAGCAAGCCCACGCTGTGGTAGAAGCAGTCTTGTTACTTGGACACACAGTCTGACAGACCTTATGGTGTTAGGGGTTTCTGTGCCTGGAAAAGACATTAAGTACAGCTAATGGCAAGCTCTGGTAAAAGATCACCACTCAGACCATTAGGGTTTGGAGCCAGGCCATGCCATCTGCTGCAGGACTGTGTTCCATTTGAAAGGCAGAACCTGGTTTGTCACTGGGCCCTAATAAAGCTACACCATCTGAGCCTGGGCATCGCGCTGTCACGGAGCCAGTGCTATCCATCATAAGCCAGATTCTGTCATACCCACCAAGTCACACCCACCATCACCCTGAAACAGCATGAGTCCTTTGTAAACCAGAAATGGTGCATCTGGAATTGAGCGTGCACAGCACCAGGGGATGCAAAGAAGCCATGTTTAGTAATAGTCACTCTGAGTATATGATCTCAACCCGCCTGTCACCTACCATCCCTGCAGCCGTGCCTTCTCCTGGCCCCACACCCCATTAACAGAAGAAGAAAATAAATCTGTGCTTGGTTTATGGCTGAGTCACTTGGGGATGTCAAGGTGAGCTAAAAATGGGCTGATGTTTCACTGCAGTCCCATACCAGACTGCCCTGAAAGTGAACAAGGAGGGTTAAGTGTCACAGTTGACAGGACTTGGTGTGAGGCCTCAGGCTTTCCATTTTGTAGAAGAGAAGTAGCCCAAAGCAAAAATATTCATATACTTAGGGACATTTTACATGGGCTTTCTAGTTCATTCAGGGTCCTACACAGAGAGAAAACAAGATTCCAGGACCATTGGAACATATCTACAGCAATGTATGGCCACAAAACACTAACCAGTGAAGACACAAGTAGGTTATTTCATGGAGTCAGTATCCATTAGCAGCCCAAGCTGGTGCTACTGTACTACATATGGTCGAGGCACCTCAAAAGCAAAATGATTTAAAGTTCCACGATTGATCTTATTACTACTATTATAGAATATCCCCCCAGTCCAGAGCAGAAACTAAGATTAAGTCATCTATTGGCCAGCTCCCTGGGAGGTATGATAAGCAATTGATAGCAAGTTGACGACTCTGGACTCATTTCATCCTGAGAGAAAGAAATGATTCAATTTGACCAATATCAACACATATGCCTTGCATCAATTTGCCTTTTCCACCCCAAGGGCTTTAATGAATACAATCATCTGTGGAGCCGGGGAAGATTTCATCAGTTGACATAAAATTGTAACCAAAAGTGCCTTGGCCAAGAGACCCACTTAATGACCAAAAAACTTATAAAGCGATGGTAGTAGTCATTTGACCATGGGATACACTGGTCTTGTTACCTACTGTAGCATCCCTCCAACAGAGAAGAAGCAACTGAAACATTAAGTTGAAGGTGAATCCATCTTCCAGACACTAAGCAATCTACAGACACTAAGCAAATGAACATTATATGTTACTGTGACTCCTACAGATAGAAACTAAAGGTGACATATGGATGTGAGCCCATGTACAGTTGATCTATAGTCCCTTATGGAATTTATGCTCCATCTCCCAAACCTTAGGTCTGAGGAATGGACTCATCACGTGGCAGAAAATCAGGCTGTTTCTAGACAATGAGACAGAGAATGTCTTTGACACTGAATTGGTCTCCTGAGACATTTCTTGGTGTTCACTTGCCCTGTTTTCTCAGTAACTTCAACAGTCACATCCTAAAACAAACATGGCAGCCAAGGGCTGATGAAACTCATGGATGGAGTTCTACTTCCCCAGTCAGCAAAACAGTCAAGTAAAATGGCCAAAGACCTTTGCAGGAGATCTAAAATGGAGGAAGAGGAATGGAAATGGGGAGTATTGGTTATGATGTCAAGATCAACTGTTAGCAGGAACCGTGATTTGTCCCACAAATTCTCTGCTGATAAATTCCTTAGAAAATATCATGTAGGGGCTGGGAAGATGGCTCAGTGGTAGAGCGCTTGCCTTGCATGTATGAGGCCCTGGGTTCGATTCCTCAGCACCACATAAGCAAAAAGAAAAACGTTGGAAATGGTGCTGTGGCTCAAGTGGTAGAGCGCTAGCCTTGAGCTGAAGAGCTGAGGGACAGTGCCCAGGTCCCGAGTTCAAGACCCACGAACGGACCCCCCCCCCAAAAAAAAAGAAAAAAAGAAAATATCATGTAATTGTAACTCCTTGGTACAGTATTTTCACAATTAAAAAAAAAAAACTTTAAAAAAAAGAAAACCAACTTGAGCCTTACCTGACCTGCTCCCAGATAGAAAAACAATATAAAAAGCAGCTTAGATCTGAAAGATAGTAGATTACATGTTTATTAACCTTGATTTGCTTTCCTGCTAACATTTAGCCTTCTGCTAATGAGGACATTGCTGCTGACAGCCCATAGCCACACCCCTCACCTGACACTGCCTTTCTATTCTAGATAAAGCAAGGATGCCACCACTGTATGAATCTTGCTCCATGCCTCTTTACAAATCAGTTAGGACTTTTGTTACAGCATCATGGCTGATGGTTTTCTCCCACTGTCTTCTTGACTCCCAATCCAGTCTTCTTCATTATCCTAAATGCAATCCCAAAAAGCTTTCTATCTTAGGGTGTGTTTCCACTTTCTAGTATTTTCCTGTGTGAACATTCACTCCAAATACCCTTTTCTGTGATGGTATGAGAATGACCCCTCATCCACACCCCTCCTCTAAAAAGAGTGAGCGGAAATAGAGCTGGACTCACCCAAAGATTTCTAATTTCTTATAGGAAAAAAATAACATGTCTACCCAGTTTCTCCTAGCTTGGTGACATCACAAGGATCTCAGACTGTCATGCACTAAAAATGTTGCTGCCCCAGAGCTGTGAGACACATGCTCTCCACCAAACATATGGAAGATGACTGTAGACTTAAGAGACAGAGGGCAGACAAAGCAAGGCTTCCACAGAGAGAAAATAAAATGCTCCCACCTACGTCTCTCTGCCTGAAGCAGCTGCAAGTTGAAGTTGGAGTCTTCATTTCCCAAGTCCATCCATGAACATCCATAATGCTTGTGCAGAAAGAGAACAGATGGTATATACCTGGGATTAAGAGCTGAAGAGGAAGATGTTCTAAATTATCCCCATGGCCTTGAAACTAGCCAGATTCACATCTGCTCAATTAATTATTTCCTCCTCTCCACTCCCATATGCTGAGTACTTTTCTGAATTTTAGCAGCTCCCATTCTATACCCATAGTGACATCCTTTCTGGGACCATTCTCCTACCATGCATTGAAGAGCCTGCATTCATCTCTGTGTCCCAGAGGTCTCAAGCAGTGAACACGGCCTCCAGGCCTAGGTGCTAGAAAGTGTGATCAATATCACATCAGGTCTAGCATTCGTCAAATGTCAAACATCGCAACTGAGTAGGACACTTCATTATGTGTTTATAGATTCTTTGGTAAAGGCACAAAATACATTTCTTTTGTTTTCTATTGTCTTTCTTTCCTTTTTTGTGCCAGTCCTTGGGCTTGAACTCAAAGCCTAGGCATTGTCCCTGAGCTTTTTGTACTCAGAGCTCTTGCTCTATCAGTAAAGCCACAGCTCTATTTCCGGCTTTTTGCTGATTAACTAGGGATTAGAGTCTTTCTGGGCTGGCTTCGAACTTTGATCCTCAGATCTCAGCTTCCTGGGTACCTAGGGTTACAGGCATAAGCCACCAGTCCCACAAAATACCTTCTTAAATAAAGAAATGTGGGTTTCTTTTTTTCTCTGAAGACTCATGATTCTTCATAATAAAGGATCAATGTATTGTAATGGTTACGTTTCTTTAAAAGAAGAAGAGAAAGAAACTAATCCCTAGCAATCCCTCCTGTGGCCAGCTTTGGGAGGGTCTATAGAACCCTACCCACAACTTGGAACTATATCTACAGGTTTAAGTTTCCTTCAAGTTGAAATTTACATACTGCCTGCATAGGAGAGACCAAGGGGCTCCTCTCTCTCTTATTTGTAACTACTGAGACAAATTCTCCTACATGAAGTCTTTTTCCCAGAAATCCTTCTGTGAAAAAAGGAAGATGAAGGGAGGAGAGAGGAAAGAAAATAAAACAATAGAAGAATGAAAAGGACTTCCTCACCACCTCAACAAAATGGGCTAGAAGACAAACTCTCTCTTTCCCCTACCTGCTCCTCCCATTCTGAGATGGGAAAGCAGCCTTTTGTGACATTGTTTTTCCTCCAAGGCTACCTTTGATCTTCACCCAGGTGACATCTACTTACAAGGAACATCAAAGGCAGAGAAGAGAGGCGGAGTATGACTTGTCAGAGCCCGGGATGCTCACCAGGGACAGCTGAAGCAAGAGTGTCCAGGTTGTGTGAAAGACAAGGCCAGGACCCCAGGGGATTCTTCGTGAAATGGATGAACTCTCCCCAGTTCACTGGGAAATAACTCTTCCTGCCTTTTCTTCCTACCCTTAGCAACTGTGGTCTCAGAAGAGGAACATGTTTCAGTGAGTGTGGAGGCGCATACTCAGAGCACAAGCGCATATGCACATTAATTTATGCTGCCTTTCGCCCTTGTGTTTTGGAACAAGTCAGACTTCTTTGTGTAATTGCTTGATGAAACATCCTTGTCGTCCATTCTGTCAACACAAATTACACAGCTACATGAGCACCACCCCCTACCACCTCCACTACAGACGGGGCGGGGGGAGGGGGGAAGTGGTGCAGTCAGGGAGTCCTAAGACTATCTTTGAGTATTTGGGCTTCATAGAGAAATTACTCAACACTGTGCAAGGCCTGTCCACCCAGCCTGCCTCAGTCTCTACACCTTGCCACCTGCTTCTCACCTGTTAATGACAGCTGCTAAGAGACAGAGGATAAAGCTGGACTGCTTTACCGCCTCCCACCTCCTCATCCAGGAACAGAGGTGAGAGAGCCAGAAAACAGATCTCAAAGGAGCTCCCCTAGTGACTCTCCACTCCCCGAGGTAGGCCTCTCACCCTCCGGGAAGGACTCTGACTGGCTGATGCCTTCACTCTGCATGTTTGTACACACATTGTGTAAACCTATGTGCACTCATGCATCCCCCTACATACACATATATGCAAACATACACACATTATAGACAGATGCATACACGTACAGGCAACCACACATGTTTGCATTCATATTCACACATACACGTTCATGAATATACACCTCCCTGAACACTTGGCCATGAGTACACATGCTTGAATATGTGCCCATACATGCACACTCATCTATACACACACACTTGCATAGGTGCACATGGAAATGCACACCCACATACCTATGTGTAGACAGCTGCATACATAGATTTCTATATACACAGATCTACACACATATACACATGCCAGGGCATACATCATATATGCATATGCACATGAACACACAACTGTGCACCCATACACGTTCCTGCAAACACATACACATACCTTCATGCCCATTTTATACTCACCTGTACACATATACACACATCTATATCCTTATGTGCATACATATATACATACATACATGCACACCTTGACACACATACACAATCTAATACACATTCTTGTATACACATACACTTTCACATACATAAACACACATGTGCATACTGTTTCATAATCCTACACACACACACACACAGAGGAGCCCAGGGTGGCAGCAAGTAGACAGTTCCCAGTGTGCTCTCAAGTATAAGTGAGGGTAGGCAAGAGAAGGAAGATGGCTCCTGATCAGCTGGGGTGAGTCCTATTGCCCTGACAGGCAATACATTGTGCCTTTCGAGGCTTCCTTTAGAGGAGTCACACATGTGCGCGCACACATACACACAAATTTCTGTGCAATTAATAATTGTACAGTTCCATGACCTAGCCACACAACTCCTGGGCATCTACCCAAAACATCACAAGCCAGGATACAATAAAGACACTTGCACATCCATGTTCGTTGCTGCACTATACACCTTAGCTAAGTTATGGAAACATTCCAGATGCCCTACAATCGATAAGCAGATCCAAAACATGTGCTACCTAAATATCTATATACATAATCATTAAAAAGAATATTATTATGTCATTTACAGGGAAATGGATGGACCTGGAACTAATCATGTTAAGTGAGGTAAACCAAGCTCAGAGACATAAATGGTGCATGTTCCCTCTCATATTCAAAAGATAGGTCTAAAATACACTGGAACATGATAAATTATACAAGACTCTAGACATTCAAATACAGTGAGACCAAAGGAGGATACTCTTAGGGAGGAACCCAAAGGCACAATGCTTATGTGTCTCTGATCATATAAAATAATATTTATCAAGATGAACTCCAGAAATTGGAAACAAGAAAAACAATAATAACTGTAAAGTCAAAGCACATTTTACCAGACAAGGAGGCTGCATAAATCAGCTAAGACTGCTGTAACAGAATGATGCAGACCTAGTAGCTTAGCAAACAGTAATGTAGTGTCTCACAGAAAGAGGCTGCCGTCTGAGTGGGGTGGGGGTAGAGTCTGGAGATGGTTCCCGCTCATCTCTCAGATAGCCATCTCCTCCCTTTGCCCTTAGCCTTTCCTTGGGGTGTGTGTGTGTATGTATGTGTGTGTGTGTGTGTGTGTGTGTGTCTGTCTGTCTGTCTGTCTGTCTGTCTCTGTCTCTATCTCTGTCTCTGTGTCTATGTCCGTGTGCAGGATGCTATACTCTCTCTTTCTCTTTCCTTGCTATGACCACTCCCATCAGATCATAGTCTTTTCCCTCATGATCTCTCTTACCCTCAAGTTCTCTCTCCAAGTGCAGTCACATGGACAGCTAGGGCCTTTATAATTAAATCAGGGGAGGGGAGGGGCACATTTAGTCCATATCAAAAAGAAGTTTCCCCCTGAAAAGACACTTTTCATCCATTCAAAAGCCCATTTTTAACATTAAGTACCATGGCCAAATAGTCTATGACTTGTGATTGACTGGTGGTATTAGAGACTTTTTGAAGCGGGAGGATGAATACCATTTTACTTGGATGATGCATAAACTAGAAATACAGATGACCAGTCTCCACAGGTTCCATTTGGCAGAAAGGGTCACTGAGGCATCAAGAGGGGACATGGGGATTCCTTCACTGCCACCAGTATCCTCCCGAGATTCACAATATTAGTGAGAGCATGTACCCTGTGGGGCCCAGAGGACTGTGTATTAAACACCTCTCCAACTGAGGTCTGACACAGTGCCTGAGATACAGAAGGTTCTGCCTGAGTGATGGAAGGAGACATGAAAGAAAGACTACCATCTACCCTGCAGCCCACACTTATCTACATCACAGTCCCTCTCTCCTCAGTGATGCGAGGTCCTGCAACCTCTGAAAAGCCAGTGATTTCATTCCCACAGCTGCAGATTTCCCTCTGTCCCAAAGACAAAGGAAGGTGTCTTCTTGGCTAGGCTCCAGGAAAGCCAGCCTTGACCCTCGTGTTGTAAGGTAAATCAAGTTGGCAAGATACAGAGAAGCCACATGTTGAGAAGTTGAATTATTAGAAAGCTGGCATCTGTGGGTGGACTTCTGTCACAAAGACCTGCAGCCATGCAAATACACTTAACCCTTTTAGAAAACTGAGCCATGAGAGCAAGAGAGGAAATGAGGAGCAAAAAACAATATGAACAACCCAGGTCAACCCCAATGGAGAGCTGAAGTGGGACACCATGTTGATCAGAGGAGACAGGAGATGGGAGACACAGCCCATGAGGCCTGGCATAATAGCATCTGAGCGGGTCTGACCCTAAAACAGAGTCAGGGCAGGGAGCAGGGTCACAGAAAACTAAAGAGTCTCCCAAGTTCAAGACACAAGACTGACAGGTCCAGTAACCTATCATCCAAGTCCCCACCCCTGCTTCTAGGAAGTCAGGCACACCCATCACCTGGGAAGCAGTACTTCCTCTTCCTCCACCATGAAGACAAGATGGTACCAATTAAACCCAATTCCGTATCCACCACATGGCCAAGATGGTGTCAGTTAGACCCAGCATCCCTACTTCACTAGACTGTGTTCTCTGTTTAGCTTTTGATTCAGTGTCAGCCAATTTCTTTGGTGCTGTGAGGTCTGAATGTAGATTAGAAGCTTTAATTCTCTCTCTCTCTCTCTCTCTCTCTCTCTCTCTCTCTCTCTCTCTCTCTCTCTCTCTCACACACACACACACACACACACACACACACACACACACAAAGAGCTTACATTTTTCCCTACTTTTTCCAACTGAGATTTTTTAGGATTTAGGATTTTAAAAAATCAAATTCCCTGAGGACTGTAGAAAGTATTTCCTACATGGAAATGTGATGCAGTAGGATGGCCTTCTTTCTGCCCAGAAGCCTCGCTGAACAGAGCAGCTCCGAAGCCACACACTGAGCACAGGAGGCAGAGACAGCTGAAGGCTCATTCATCCAACTCAACAGAGTGCTGCACCAAGAGCATTCCTGCAGGCTGGGGCTCTATGAGTCTCCTGTGGATGCTGTAACAAATGACCACAAGTGGGGTAGCTTAAAATAGCAGCAACCTATTCTCTCCCGCTCTGCAGGATCCAACATGGGACCTCTCTCATAGTCTTCTAGAATGATGAACCTTCCTCTCCTTTTGCTAGCTTCTCTTGGTCCTAGCAATTCTCGGCCTTCCCTGACCCTCCTTGGCTTGCAGTTACTTCACTCAAGTCTCTGCCTCTATCTTCATGTGAATCTCTATTCTTCCTCTAACCTTCTTTCTAATTAAGGACACCAGTCATCAGACGTAGGGTCAAAGCTCAGGCAGCATGACCCTTTCTGAATTCGATCAGGCTTATAAAGACCCTATTTCCAAATAAGGGCTTGTTCATGAGTACTAGGAATTTGAACTCAAATGTCTTATTTTAGAAACACCATTCAGTGTATGATCCCTTTTACCTCTTATTTTAGAAACACCATTCAGTGTATGATCCCTTTTACCACATCCCCACCAGCATCTGGTATTATTAGATTTCTTGATAATGCTACTACACAGTTGGTGGAAGTATAAATTTGTTCAACCACTCTGTAATCAGTATGGAGGTTTCTGAAAAGACTAAACACAGAGCTCCCCCTAGGACTCAGCAATCCCACTCCTGGGCATTTACCCAAATGACCATAAACAAGGCCATACTAAAGCTACTGGCACAGCCATGTTCATTGCAGTATTACTTGCCATAGCTAAGATATGGAACCAACCCAGATGCCCTTCAGTAAATGAATGGAACAAGAAAATGTGGTATATATACACACACACTCACACACACACACACACACACACACACACACACACACATACACACATACATACACACACAAAAGAGTTCTATAGTAGCATTAGAAAGAATGGCATTGCCCCATTTGTAAGGAAATGGAAAGACCTGGAAAAAATTGTATTAAGTGAAGCAAGCCAGGCCCAAATAAATGTAGGTTGCATAGTTTCCTTCATTTGTAATATCTAGACTATGTCTATGATATTCCTAGCAGAGGATCACAGTAGCCCAACCGCTAAGTGCATAGGACCACATATAATGAAGTGTATTCAAATGAACTCCCAGAATTACAAACAAGAAGTTCTTATTATGTTCTGTTTGCAGTTATGGCTATTTTTTATTTTAGTTTTCTGTACCCTTTGTCTTGTATATAAGTTTATCTGATCCATGAAAGGGAAAAATAATCACAGAAACAGCAGGAAAAAGGATGAACTAATGCAACAATGATACTCACTAGACACTGTGTTGGAAATGAAATTTACAACTTGGGAAGGAGGGGAGTGGTATGGGAAAGTGGAAGAAAATGAGGGAGGGGGTAAGAGTATTCAAAAAGAAACGTAGTCATTACCTTACTTATGTAACTGTAATCCCCATGTTCATCACCTTTACAATAAATATATCTAAAAAAGAAAGAAAAAAAACATAATTCAGTACACAAAAGATCCAGTATTGCTTTTGTTTGAATAGGGTTTGTCCTCATCAAAACTCATGAGAAGGCTCACTTCCCACAGTGATAAGAAGTGGTAGAACTTTAAAAAATATCCAGGAGGTAGTTGCCAGTGGCTCACGCCTATAATCTTAGCTACTCGGGATGATGAGCTCTGAGGATTGTGGTTCAAAGCCAGCCTGGGCAGAAAAGTCCATGAGACTCCTAAGAAAAAGCCAGAAGTGGTAGAGTGCTAGCCTTAAACACAAAGAGGCTCAGGGACAGAGCTCAGGCCCTGAGTTCAAGCCTCGGGACCAGCAGGGAAAAAATAAGTATTCAGGGATCTCCTTGTGAGTGGACTAACAGTTATCTGCCAGGAATTAGTTAGCTATCTAGGTTGTCTGGCCCTCTTTTTCCTCCCAGCTACACATGTGACCCCTGCTGTTTCTCCAAGAGATCCCCACTGGAAACTGGCCATCAGATATGGCCACTTGATCTTGGACTCCAGACCTACAGACCACCTCCTCCCTTCTTAAATTTACTCTGTCTTCAGGTACTCTGTTAAACAAGTTGAACATTCATTATCTGAAATGCTTAACACCAGAATAGTTTGGATTTCAGATATTTCTGCACTCCAGAATGTTCTGTATACATAAGGAGATACCTTGGACATCATACCGGAGCCTATATATAAAATTCATTTATGCTTCATATACGTCTCATTTGCATAGCCTATGTGTAATATTATATAGTATTTTAAACAGTTTTGTACATGAAACAAAAGTATCATGATGTTCTATGTTCCATAGTGTCAGTGTCACGTGGGCATGTAATCTCAGATTTTGAAATATTTTAGATTTTTCAGTTAGAACTAACAACCTGAAGCTACCATGGAAAACAGATTAAGATGACCACATACAAGACAGACATATTCCAGGGTAGTCCTGAGTTTGCTAAGTGAATGGACAGGTTCATTTAGAGTAACAAGCATCCCCAGAAGTGACAGGAAGTGTGGCATCTCTGTTAAATTTTTTTCATCCCTGTGACAAAATACCTGACAGCACAAGTTACAAGAGAAAAGCCTTCACTTCATGGCTTTAGAGATTTCAGTCTGTGCTTGCGTGGCTTAAACTACATGGCAGAGATGGCTGGCGAGACAGGAAGGAACTAGAAACAAGCTATCCATAACGACCCTCCTCAGCGACCTAATTCCTCTAGCTAGGCCCCATCTCAAGTTTCTCACACCTCCCAACATAGCACCACCAGCTGCACACCAAGCCATTAATACACAAGACTTTTTTTTTTTTAATTGTATTTTATTTTATTTGAGAACATACTGTACAGGGGGGCTACAATTACATGGGCAGGATAATGCATACATTTCTTACCAAGCATTGCAGCCTCCTCCTTTGTTTACCCTTCACTTCCCTTCCCCGCCTCCCCCCTCCCCCCACCCAATTTTACCCCCCTCCCCCCACCCAATTATACCCCCCTCCCCCCCCCACACCGACATTGTAAAGCTGGTTTTGACATGACATTTTGTACTTCTCATTGTTGCAACAGGTCCACCTGAATCCTTAAACGACTTGTTTGTCCCCATCTCCTCCACATGTTATACTGACATCAAATATAGTGAAAGCGGGGGTTACACTGTGGGGGAGGGACATACAAAGCAACAAAGAAATAATCTTATAAATGCGTTAGAAACACATGCATGAAAGAAACGAAAACATTAAAATACATATTTAAGGGTTCATTTTCCTAACATCACATTACCTGACCTTTTCCGCTTGACTCATACCTATACTAGATATTGCAAATAAGGGAAACCATGGGACCTATGCTTCTTTGGGCCTGGCTTACTTCACTTAATATAATTTTTTCCAAACCTTTCCATTTCCTAACAAATGGGGAAATGTCATTCTTTCTGATGGAGGCATAGAATTCCATTGTGTATATATACCACATTTTCTTGATCCATTCATCTACTGAGGGGCATCTGGGTTGGTTCCATATCTTAGCTATGGTAAATAATGCTGCAATAAACATAGTTGTGCTGGTAGCTTTAGTATGGTCTTGTTTGTAAACATTTGGGTAAATGCCCAAAAGTGGGATTGCTGGATCATAGGGGAGATCTATGTGAAGTCTTCTGAGGAACCTCCATACTGCTTTCCAAAGTGGTTGAACAAGTTTACATTCCCACCAACAATGAAGTAAGGTTCCTTTCTGTCCACATCCCCTCCAGCATCTGTTGTTGTTAGAGTTCTTGATTTTTGCTGTTCTAACTGGAGTGAGGTGATATCTCAATGTTGTTTTGATTTGCATTTCTTTTATGGCTAGGGATGTTGAACATTTCTTCATGTGTCTATTGGCCATCCTTGTTTCTTCTTCAGAGAAGCTTCTCTTTAAGTCTTTCGCCCACTTATTTATTGGGCAGTTGATTCTTTGAGGATTTGTTGTTGGGTGGTTTAATTTTTTGAGTTCCAAGTATATTTTAGATATGAGACCCTTGTCCGTTGTATGGCTAGTAAAGATCTTCTCCCAATCGGTGGGCTTTCTATTGATCTTGCCAGCTATGTCATTTGCCCTGCAGAAGCTCTGCAATCTTATGCAATCCCATTTGTCCAACCTTTCTTTGATTTGTTGTGCTTCCGGGTCTCTATTCAGAAAATTTCGACCTGAGCCAAGGAGACCTAGGGTTTCTCCTATTCCATCCTGTAATGTTTTCAGAGTGTCTGCTTTGAGTTCAAGGTCTTTGATCCATTTGGAGTTGATTCTGGTACAGGGTGATATATAAGGATCTAGCTTTAGTTTTCTACATGTAGTTAACCAATTTTGCCAGCACCATTTACTGAAGAGGCTGTCTTTCTTCCATTCTATTGTTTTAGCTTCCTTATCGAAGATTAGATGGCTATAGGTCTGTAGGTTCATTTCTGGGTTTTCAATTCTATTCCATTGGTCCTGAGGTCTGTTCTTATGCCAATACCAAGCTGTTTTGATTACTATGGCTTTATAGTAGAGTTTGAAATTTGGTATTGATATTCCTCCAGCAGTGTTCTTTCCGTTGAGGAGTGTTTTTGCTATTCGGGGTCTTTTATTGTTCCATATGAATTTTTGGATTGCCTCCTCTATTTCCTTGAAGAATGAGGGTGGAATTTTGATAGGTATCGCGTTGAATTTGTAGATAGCCTTGGGAAGTATTGCCATTTTCACGATGTTAATCTTGCCAATCCAGGAGCATGGGAGGTTTTGCCATTTTTTAAGTTCTGTGTTGATTTCCTTTTTCAAGATTTTAAAGTTTTCATCATAGAGGTCCTTCACTTCTTTGGTTAAGTTAATTCCTAGGTATTTTATTTTTTGTGGGGCTATTACAAATGGAGTTGCTTTCCTAATTTCAGCCACACTTTTCTCATTGTTGGCATATAGAAAAGCCATTGATTTTTGGGGGTTAATTTTATAACCTGCTACTTTGCCAAAGTTTTGAATCAGCTTGAGTAATTTGGGAGTGGAGTCTATGGGATTCTTTAAATACAAGATCATGTCATCTGCAAAGAGGGAGAGTTTTATTTCTTCTTTCCCTATTTGGATCCCCTTTATGTCTGCATCTTGTCTTATTGCTGTAGCTAGGCATTCTAATACTAGATTGAAGAGAAGTGGAGAGAGTGGGCATCCTTGTCTTGTTCCTGAGTTAAGAGGAAATGGCTTTAGTTTTTCACCATTGAGTATAATGCTGGCTGTAGGTTTGTCATATACAGCCTTTATTGTATTGAGGAATGTTCCATGGATTCCTAATTTTTCCAGAACCTTCATCATAAAGGGGTGTTGGATCTTGTCAAATGCTTTTTCTGCATCTATTGAGATAACCATGTGGTTCTTATTCTTGCTCCTGTTGATGTGATGAATAATATTAATTGATTTGCGTATATTGAACCAGCTTTGCATCCCTGAAATGAATCCTGTTTGATCATGGTGTATGATTTTTTGGATGAATTGTTGAAGTCGATTGGCCAAAATTTTGTTGAGAAGTTTTGCATCAATGTTCATCAAAGAAATGGGTCTATAGTTCTCTTTCTTTGATGAGTCCCTGCCTGGTTTTGGGATGAGGGTTATGATGGCTTCATAGAATGTGTTCGGTAGTGAGCTTTCTCTTTCAATTTCATTGAAGAGTTGGAGGAGTATTGGTGTGAGCTCTGCTTTGAAGGCCTTGTAAAATTCCGCTGTAAAACCATCTGGTCCTGGACTTTTCTTAGCTGGGAGGTCTCTTATTGCTGTTTCTATTTCAATGCTTGATATGGGCCTGTTAAGCTGGTTTAACTCATCTTGGTTTAGTTTTGGCATGTCAATATTTGCTAGGAAAAGGTCCATTTCTGTCAAGTTCTCAAACTTATTAGCATAAAGTTTTGAGAAGTATCCCCTAATAATGTTCTGAATCTTGGTTGTTTCCGTGGTGATGTTTCCATTCTCATCTCTGAGTTTATTAATTTGGGTGTGTTCTCTCCTTTTTCTGATAAGGTTTGCTAAGGGTCTGTCAATTTTGTTAAGTTTTTCGAAGAACCAACTCTTTGTGATACACAAGACTTTTGAGCAGACACTTTATATCCAAACCATAGTAGCATCTGAATGGGTCAAGAGAAGCAGGTAAATCACACTGTGGCTGTCAAGAAAAGTTTCTTAGAGGAAAAAGCATCTATTTGTACCTGCATTGAAGAGCAAAGCTTTTATCTTTGCCTGACTTGTCCCCAAAATCTTAGTCCTAATATCTTCTTTCTCCTTCCCTGACCTCAGGCCTCAGTTGAGATGCCACTTCCTTTAGTTACCTATTGCCTAACCAGCCTTATCTGACTCCCTTTTCTACCTATTGATTGCCTCCAGCTGTGAACCCTCACCTGCTGTGGTCATTTGCTCAATTGCTTACTGTCTTCCTCCAACACCAAAAGCTGGCTCCCTGAGGCAAGACTGCTACTACCTTTGGTTAGGTTTTTAAAGAAGAGGTGGCTAAGTATGAACAACACTACACACGTGGTATTCAGGTAAGGGGTAGGTTTATTCATTGCTCAGGCTGGCACCAGGCCGTATTCGCATTCCACGCAGCTGGGAAAGAGAGAGGGCATCTGGCCCTGGGCTAGGCCTTATCTAGGATAGGGGTGCGGAAAGGTGTGGCCACATAGAGTCCAGATGTGACCTCAGCAGATGCACATGTGACCTCTTCCAGGTGTGCCAGTTGCCTAGGTAATGCAGGTACTGGGCAGACTTTGCTTCAAGGATGGAGTCTGCTGGCCATCCAGGAGTGGACCTTACACTTTTTATTACCTTTTCACACACACTCACACACACACATACACACACACACACACACACACACATCCATTGCACTTGACACAGTACCTGGAATATTGTTCATGATTAAAATGAGTAAGTGAATGAACAAACAACTAGGTTCTTTGTGACTGATTGCTGACTTTGAGGCAGCAATTGGCAAGACCACTAGCTGATTAGGAAAATATGGTGTGCAGTAGTCAGGACCCTGTAGTCAAGAAGGGGAACTTGGAATTGTAAGAGCAGTGGAGAACACTGCTGGGCTGGGGTGTAGGGTGGGAAGCGTTGCCTTTGACATTGCAGAGTTCATGCAGGGCTGCACTTGACTTCTAGAAATGGTAACAGGTCCCAAGGTGTGGGTAGAAACAGATCCCAAAGGAGTTGTAGATTCGTGCCTAGTAAATGTATTCCACAATGTAGGTGCTCAGCAAATACTGAGGGAAGAAAGGAAGAAGGGATGGAGGGGGATGAAGATGGAGTCATTTAGTGTCAGTTGGATATGAGTAGATACAGAATTCCTGGTTTCTTAGAACCAATGACCTTATTCTCCCAGTTTGGGGAGACATAGCCTTTGTTGGCCTTTCCTCCTCTAATTCCTTCCCTGTGCTGCACTGAGAGGAGGTCGTCCTTCCGAGAGGAAGACTCCCCAGTGAAGGGCTCACAGGCAGAAGAAGCAAGAGCCTGCACAGGAGAGACAAAGCTGGCTGCTTCAAATTAGCTTAGAGCTGGCTTCACAAGCTCTCTGCTCTCAGATCCAACACCTCCTGCTGTGTGAGCCTGGGGCACTGTTCCATTTAGAGACAGAAGCTGGGGAAAGCATTTGAAAGCCCAGCCACCTAGGCAGGTTCTTGGAGATGGCAAGCAGCACCCTGACCCATACTCCTCATAAAATTGCAAGGACCTGCAAACTATTGTCCTTCCTCTGCATCTCTGTGGCAGAGGATTATCAGATACCTGTGGGCTTTCCCTTCTTACTAAAAGCACAGACTGAAAATGACCACTCTTGGGGTGGTTTTATTTTTATTTTTTCCAGCATACCAGTGCTGACTGCTTATCACTACTTTGATGTCATTACTACTCAGCACAGAGAATGTACATCTGCTGGTTAGAGATGCTCTCTGGGGTCCTAAATAAGCCAGAGGTTTGCAAGCAGTGCCGGTTGAGATGCAGATGATATAATTCATTCCTGAAGCAGCTAAATCCCTACTTAAGCCCTTGTTCCCTAGGAGTTGAAGGAGATAGAGGGGGTGTGAAAAAAACCAGTTCTTTCGTGTATTATTGATGGAAGTGTAAATTGGTACAACTGGAAGTGACCAGGCAGGTCTCTCTCTCTCTTTCTCTCTCTCTCTCTCTCTCTCTCTCTCTCTCTCTCTCTCTCTCTCTCTCTCTCTCTCTCTCTCTCTCTCTCTCTCACACACACACACACACACACACACACACACACACATGCCTGTGTGCACACACATTCAAAACCACATACTCTTGGGCATCCATGTCGAGGAATGCATCCACAAATGGACTCACACAGAGGTGAAATGATATGTTTACATTTATAAAGTGTTTTTGTGAACCATTGTCTGAAAAGCAAAGCTGGGAAATAGCTAAATTTCCACCCATTGGGGACTAGTCAAAATAAATCATGCAAGGTCAAGCCAGTAGGATATAAAAATAGCTGTGAAAGTGCTCTCTGTGTATTCATGTGAAGAATCTCCAAGTGTCTTCTCTCACGGCATAAAAGAGTATTCTGGCTTAGCATATGTTGGATTAGAATGTCCCAAGAGGATGGAGTCACTTGGTGTGCAGGACTATGTCCCTCATGGCTTGTGGAGGGAGGGTCTGGAATGTGCTTTCTGCCTGCTCACAACTCTGTGCCAAGTGCAGACTTATGGGCAGGCTTCAGTCCCTGGTTACATGGCTCTCAGGCTGGGAGAGGCTGGGCAGGGCAGTGATGCTGTCTTCCCCTGGGAAGTGATGAGCGTGAGGAGGAGGGAGAGAAAAGAGAGAATCAAGTAGAGTTGGTCCATAACCTAATCTTGGAGTAACATCCCATCAATTCTGCCCTTGTTCTCCAGAAGCAAGTCACTAATTCTAGCCCACAGTCAAGGCCAAGAAATTACACCTCTGGAGAAGTATTGAAGAATTTGTGAACAAACCATGACAGTCAACTTACCAAGATTGCTAAGAGAAATAAAAAAAGCGCAGGAGAGAAAGGAAAAGACAGGAGCCTGTTGGATAGCAAGCTACTTACTACATATATAACAAGGGGGAGAGAATAGTTACACGTATTTGCAGATACATAAAAGATCTCTGGAAGCAGACACAATAAACTGTGAATGACAGTTCCCTCCAGGGAGACCAATCAGGGACTCAGGAACACTGGTGGGAGGAAATCTTTGTGTTAGATATCTTTGTCAACCTCTTGAATTTAGCACCAGGCAAATTACTTGTTTTTTAAAGAAGATGGGAAGTATCCATTTTGTTATTCTGTGAATGTTTGCTGAGCATCATGAATAAGACCAAGGGAGGGTCTATACCTTTATGGAATTCACAGTCTGGCTGGATGAACAAGACATCGGCTTTAGAAATAATTTAATATCAAACAGGCTGAAGGTCAAGTGTATTTTACAAATAAAGACACCATGCAGATGGCCTTGGAAGAGTGTGGAATGGAAATAACTGGAAACCCAGGGAAAATCCAAGGCCAGCAAAACAAACTTGGGACTGGAAGAGTATGGGTCTCTCTGTCTCTCTTTCTCTCTGTTTCTCTCCCCCGTTCTCTCTGATCAAGATGTCCATCCCCTTCTGTTGCTCTCTATCATCTCTCTACTTCCTCATCCTCCCTCCCCCTTCTCAGGTTGAAAAGACTTCCGCTTCCCCCCTATATAATATGTATATGTACACACACACACACACACACACACACACACACACACACACACACACACACACACACACACATACACACCTGATTCATTTCCTTCCTGATGTCCACCTCCTCTTGATAGTCATAATCTCTGGTCTCCTCTTGTATAGCTTCAATGATGTTCCCCTGAAATTCACGTTAAAATCCCAATGTCCAGTATAATAAGCATAACCTAATTTGAAAATCGGATTTTAGATCAAGATGGGGTTGTTGGTTTGAGCCCTCATCCAGTATAACCAGCATCTTTCAAAGGGAGGGAGAAGGGAATCTGAACACAGATACATACTGGAAGAATCTCTCGTGGTAGGGAAGACAGATGGTAGGGTTCTTCATGTACAAGACAAAGAGCACTGAAGGTTGCCAGCAAGTATACAGGCTGGGAGAGGCCTGGCACAGATTCTTCCTCATAGCCCCCCCCCCGCCCCTCCCTGGGAAGAAGCAACCCTATAGAGTTCCGGCCTCCAGAATTCAAACAGTGAGGCTACGATAGCACAGTCATTGACTTTGGATTCCTTGTTCCAGCACTCATAGCAACCTGTAATCTTATGTGGACTGGCTCTGGCTTTGTTCTGACAAGGCAGATTCACAGGCCTGGAGTGTGGAAGGACCATGCACTCTGAGCCCATGAATTCACATGCCATAGGAGAATCCGACTGCCTGCTGTGGCTAGAATGTGATTTGTCCGTCCAAAGCTCATGGAGAGCTATCACTGTTGTGTGGTAGCACTGGAGGGGATGAGGGACCTAAAAGAGGAAACAATGTTATTAAGAGGGATTCATGACTTTCTGCGAGGAATAGGTTCTTGTAAAGCCAGACCACGCCTCACATTTAGTCTCTTCCACCAATGCCTGCTTGCCCTTCTCTTCTGTCCCATTGTGACTGAGGCAGAGGGTTCTCATCAGACCCAGCTGCCTGACCTTAGACTTCCAAACCACCAGTACCATTAGGTGAATAAACTTGCTTTACACATTTTAAATTTCCCAGCCTCCAGTATTCTGTTACAGCAACTAAGACATTTCCCAAGCTCATCTGTTTATAAAGAGCCACCCCTGACCCTGGCGTGCCGGCAGTGAGAGTTGAGGATCGAGTCTTCTGTTGTCCCCGTCATCCAGGTCCAGCACAACATGGCGGCTGAGAGAAATGAAGCAATTGACAGAGAAACAATGAAATACCCCCAAACCATTTGCTCTGTAGCCACATGCAACATTCTCTGCCTTTTAACACATCCCTAGTTCTCAGCCTGAGAGGGGGATAACCAACAATAAAGAAGTCCTTCACTGCTCAGGGACTCAAGAGATGTGCACAGACTTTTGTGGGACGGATGCCACACTGCCTGCCAGGATATGAAGTTGAGGAAGACACTGCCCTTTTCTTAATGAGGCCATAGCAGAAGAGGAGAAGCCGAAGGTGCTGTGCAGTTAGTGTGTATGTCAAGGGCTTTACACGCATCACATGATCTGATCCCCTTAGTGGCTCCATGGATAGACACCTCAATTCTTATTTTATAGATGGAGATTCAGAGTCTACACATACAAAGGAACCTGCCAGAGGGTCATGCAGCTGGTAGGTGGTAGATTTGGGATGTGAACCATTCTGGCTTCATGTCTGAGTTCCTGTCCTCCATCTCTCTGCTGAGCTGCACTGCATTCAGATGCGCCGACGGCGCTTAACTCTATTGAAAGGCCAGGCCAAGGACCACACAGAATTATAAGCTAGAGTACTGTGGGAAGCAGAGTGAGGAGCAATTTATAAGTCAGGGGTTCACAGAGGTGGGCGGGCTGCCTGTGTGTGGAGGGTGTGGATGCTAGATGCATGGAGAGCTGGTGAGCAGGAGACTGGCCGCACAGGGTATGCTTAACAAATGTCATTCTGGCATCATCCATCATGGGAGGGAAGAAGAGAAGAATCCCATGGGGGAAGCTAAACAGGAAGCAAGGGGCCAGGTGGAGAGGGAGGGGTGAGAAAATGCTTTTGTTTATTGCCCAATGTCTTACTCTAAGTACGGTTTGTTTTGTTTGTTGTTGCTTTTTTATATAAAGAGAAGATGCCTCTGGCATCTCCTATGAAGACTGGATAAAAGATGTTAAGAGATAGGAGGAAGGAGAGCATGGCTACAAAAGAAGTGTGGACAAAGGTAGTGACAAAAGAGACTTTTAAGGTGGAGGCAGAAAGTGTATGGAAAAGAAGGCAGAGTCCAAACTGAATGCGTTCTCCTTTGTTTCTCCTGTGGATAACGAGCATGCACTTCTGTGCATTTGTAGTACAACTATTTCCCATTTCTACCCACAGTTCCTAATATTATCCTCTCTCCCCCACTCCCCTACTTTTAGCCTGCATGAACACAACAGCACAGCCATACCTACACACACACACACACACACACACACACACACACACACACACACACACACACACACACCACCTCTGACTTAATGTTATATTTAGTACCCTTAATTATTTTACTGGAACAATTTATTTGACACAGTCAAAGATAATCAGAATATCTTTTTCAGGAAGGCAAGAACTGTTTATATTCTTGACCCGATTCCCAACACCCAACAAAATCCTCTGGAGAACAATTAATTAAATGGTTATCAGTGTGTCTTACTTAGAGGATTTCTCACTTCTCTCTCAGTCTTTATCTCTCGCCCTTCCTAACTTCTTTCCTATGACCCCCACATCCCCAGTGTTAAGAAGCTAAATTTCATTTCCTTTGGAGGTAGAACACAGCTTTGTTTTTAAAGACACTCACAGTCTAAGAGCTTTCTTTTTTCCCCCTTGTAAGTATGTTGATGCTATATTTAGTAATTTTATTAAGGAGATAATTTACGTAAATCCCATACAGGAGTCCTGCTGAGTAGCAGGCTAGCTAATTCTATTCTTCTTATGAGGGAAAACAGACCAACCAAATGAGATTTAAAGACTAGACGGATGAATTTGCGTCTGTGCTGAAGTCAAGCCTGGGACCTCAGGACACCTCCAGGGATGTGAGGAAGAGAACAGAACACTGTGTTCTTTCCACCAGCAAACTGCTGAAAAGGAAGAAAGTAAGCTTAGAGTGCAGGAATAAATTTCAATACATGGGAAAATGCAATGTTGGGCATTCACCTGGAGCAGCATGAGGTCCCAGTATGGAAAAGGCACGAGGTCCTTCTTCCTTTGTCTGCCACAGTGAGTCCAGCCTCAGCTAGACGGATGCCAACAGATCAACCTGAACCAGCACTTCTACTGTGTGGTGTGTGTGTGTGTGTGTGTGTGTGTGTGTGTGTGTGTGTGTGTGTGTGTGTGTGTGTGTGTGTGTGTGTGTGTGTGTGTGTGTGTGTGTGTGTGTGTGTGTGTGTGTGCCAGTTCTGGGGCTTAAACCCAACGCTTGGACACTATCTTTTGCTCAATGCTGCCACTTGAGCCACAGCTCCACTGCTTTTTTTTTTCTTGCTGGTTCAGTAGAAATAAGCATTGCATAAAGGATGGGAAGGGGAAACAAAGGAGGAGGCTACAATGCTTGATAAGAAACGTACTCATTATCTTGCCCATGTAATTGTAATCCCTCTGTACAGTATTTTCACAAGTTAAAAAAAAAAGAATTGCATGGAATTTCCTATATGAACTGACTGCGAATCCTCATCCTCAGATCTCAGCCTCCTGAGTAGCCAGGATTACAGGTGTGAGCCATTGGCATCTACCTCTCCCAGCATTTCTGTGACTATATTTGCCCTCCTGTGGCAGGGAGGGACCAGGTCTGTTCACCAGCATCTTAGCACCAAGTAAGTATATGCAGGGCTCTTAATGAATATAAGGAAACCCCACTTTCAACAAAGCATATAAATGAGGAAAAAAAAACACCCGATTTGTACGGAAGACATCAAGGGGTGGTTATTAGCTTTACAAAGAGACAAACTAGAGAATTCTTTAAAATCCCCAGCTCCCTTGGCGCATTGAAAATGAGATTCAATTTAGAAAAAAAATTCAATTGATACACAACTTTTGAGAATGCTCTGCTGGAGAAAAGAAGACACAGCGGGGACTAGGTATTGGTGGTGATTAAGAAAAGGAAGAGGACATAATTTCCTTCCTTCCCAGGAGGTCTGATATTAAAATGTAGTGGGGACCTAGACTATGCCCAACGTGTTCAAACGCCTTCATCATGTCTAGCCCTCATGAGAGCCATGGGAGAAGCAGGTTTGCTTTATGGTACAAATAAGACTTCGGGGCTCAGAGAGGCTGAGCAGCCTGCACATGGCCAGTGAGGGCTGGGTCAGAAGCAGAACTTGGGTGCTATTTGTTTTTCTTCTGGGCATCACTTCGGCCACCCCATAGTTTTCCCTATTCCTAGGAGACATGTGTTTCCAGGGAATGCCAAGGCTGTCTCCCTTTCCCGAAACAAACCTCGCTGCAGACAGGATAGGCCAACTCTCCCTCAAAGTCCATATACTCTCCTAGGAAAACAACTGCATTGCCCAAGATCCTTTTCCCATTAGGGGGTATTAATGAGGGACTCCAGGGGTCCCCAGTGGGGTCCTATGAAACAAAACAAATGAAAACAAATAAGGCCTTGGTCAGCTTCTGGCCATGGGCCACAGAAAGAACTGACCAATAGGTTATTGTATCTATGAAGTTCCCTGAATACATGAGCTACCTATTGTCAGCCATATCTGGAAAGGCCTCTGGGATCCAGAAAAACTAACCACTCCCTGGGTTCCTTTGTGTATAGCTGCAACTGAGCTCTGACCAGTAAGAAACGGGCAGAAGTGACCTCCTGGGCATGCAAATCCATGCTCTTTCTCTCTACACTGGTGAAGGCGGATGACAATCTTAGGAGATGGGCACACCTGTGGCTCCTGCAAGTGGAAACTGGCAGTTTTGTTATTGGTGGCAGTTAGTATTACCCTAACCTACGCAACACATCAAAAAGTCTCCAAAGTGACTCAAGGATTGGGTTTAAGGGAGCCAATCAGGAATTTGAACCCTGGATGTGAAAGTAGGCAGATTGCAAACTTTACATCAGAGGAAATTGATTTAAGTTATAGCTCCACCGTGCAATGTGTGATCACTTTGGACAAATATTTGAGAGCTGCTGTTTTTCATCACTATCATAATCAAGCCCAGGGAGGGTCTCCCCAAATCCCTGCATCACCAAATCTACAGCAAAGACCTTGGATACTGGCTGCAATTGGACTGATTTGAACACCAGCTCCTTAGTGTACAAACACACAGCCTATGTGTGGAAGCTCCTCTTCCCCTCTTCCTTTCCACCCCTTGTCTCCTTCCTTTCCCCTTCTCTAGCAGTGTCTCTGCTTCAGAGATCTCTGATGAGATAGCTACGCCTCTTTTACCTTCTTCCTTAGCTCTGCTCTCAGATGGCTACGGATGTCTAAATTAGGCATGAAGCATGAGAGAATCATCAAGTTGTGAGGACAACTTGCCCCTTCATCAATGAAGGGTAGTGGCAAAACTGAAGGGTTGGATGGGTAGAATTGAGACTTTCTGTCATTGTCTTTTTTTTTTCCTCTCAATACTCTCAAAGGGATTAAAGAACCTGTTCTCTGAATGTTTGACTATCTTTTATATCCAAAGGGCCCATCCACCTACATCTACCTTTGTCTCACCTTCTTACTGACTTCTTGGAGTGGGTTTTAGTCTTAACTTATGGATGGGAAAAAAAATGAGGCTCACGGGAGTGAAAAGACTTGTGCAATTGCACAGTTCTAGGATTCAAACCCAGCTCTCTCTGACCTTGGGATTTGCCTCATTCCTCCACATTGTAGACTCTCTCTCTCTCTCTCCCATCACCTCCCAGATATGCTAGAGAAGAACCCTGTGGATCTTGGGTGTACCAACTTCCTCCCCATGGATTGTACTCCTCACTCTCCCCATCCCCACTTACACTCACCTCCTTCCCATTCTCTTTGTCTTGGCTGCTCATGAGTAACCTTAGTGCTCCATGGTGTTCTCTGGAAACCAGGAGGGAAATACACTTGTTCACCCTCCAGGTGCAGAGGCTGCAAAATTAAATGATGGACTGCTTTGAGAGGCCAATCCTGAGCTTATGCATCCTGAAAGCCTCTTTGTGCCCTGTGTCCATCTGCTCCCAACCCAGATACACAAATCTCAAAAAGCACATTGATCTTGGCCCTATAAGCGCCTTCACCATTTACTCAACTAATTTCAGCCAATCAAACCCTTTCATCAAGCCTATATTTTTATGGAAATCCAAGTAGGGGAGTTTCTCTGATGATTAAGACCCTAGTTTTTATGTCAACCCAAATTCACCACTGAGTCAGAATGATAACCAAGACCTCCCCAGCCCTAAATGGGCCAACTACCCTCCTCTTAACTAAAAAGGCACCCAACTCTCAATCACAGAGAAGACTTAGGTGCCGTGGTACAGAACCAGGAAGGTCTTAAAGGCAGTCTCTGGAAGCTACACAATGTAGGGCGAGAGGTAGTGGGAAATTCATTTCAGTTGGAATACTCAGGAGACATGGCCCCTCTGCCAGCTGTCAATCAATTCCAAATCTCTGCCTTACAAATACTTTCCTCCTGGATACTTCCACAAGAAGGTGGTCCTATAACCGCTGAACAAGGCACCCCAGCAGGCTCCTTACTCCTCATCTGCAAGCACCACTTTTCTCCAGCACCGCCATGTTATCATCCAAGAAAACTGGAAGTAAAACATGGTGGGGAAGGTGGGAGCCACATGGTCTGGTTTTGCTGTTGCTACTGAAAAACACAATCGTTATCTCATTTCTCAATCTGTTTGAAAACTATTTGTGAAAAGCTCTTAAGCCATCTGAGGGGGAAAAAAAGCGATCCAGCGGCAGCTAATCAAGTGTTGTCCTAACTGGTTTTGTGCTTTTCTGTTCAAGCAACATTGCCCTTTGTTTTGTTTTGTTTTTTAATTGAGCTATGGAGTAACAAGAACACAGCTCAAAGAAAGTAAGCAATGAACTAGAGATCCAAGACCTGGGAATTCAAATCCCAGTGCTCAGCTTTCAGAGCTTCTGGGCAAAGCATTTCTTCTCTCTCTCTCTCTCTCTCTCTCTCTCTCTCTCTCTCTCTCTCTCTCTCTCTCTCTCTCTCTCTCTCTCTCTCTCTCTCTCTCTCTCTCTGGAAAATGGCAGTAAATCTAATTTTTCTCACAGACAAAAGCCTTCATATGTCAAAAGAATGGTATTGTTTGATCTGATAACCCTAGTATTGGGGGCCCCTTGTCCATGGGGAACAACTGAATTCTATGATATTCCGTGTATGCCTGAAATCTTGTTTGATACCAAATCCTCTCTGTATATACTGTCTTATTCTCTATCACTATGTTTTCTTCCATGTATACCTATGAAAACCTTAATTTACAAATTAGTAAGTTAATAAAATAGAATAATTTTAGCAATGTGTTATAATAACAGTTGTTTAAATGTATGAGTCCTTGGAACAAGGAGACCCATTGGGAAAGGTTTTGTAAGGGGATCGGGGGTCTGATAGGAAGTGTACAACAGATTGGAAAGTGTAAATGTGTGTGGATGTAACAACAAGAACCCCCATCCCATGTCCCCTTATATTACTAATATAAGCTTCTGGGGCTTGAACTTAAGGCCCACGCACTGTCCCTGAGCTTTTTCATTCAAGGCTAGTGTTCTAACCAATTTCAGCCACAGCACCACTTTTGGTCTCTTGGTGATTAATTAGAGATAAGAGCCTCACAGACTTTTCTGACTGGGCTGGCTTCAACCATTGATCCTCAGATCTCAGCTTCCTGAGTAGCTAGGATTGTAAGCACAAGCCATAGCTGCTTGGTTTAAGCTAGTTTTTTAAACTCATGAATAGTTTATTTCTGGAACTTTATTTAATACTTTCAGAACACAATGGAATACAGGTAACTGAAACTATAAATAATGTGGCCACTCTCTTGGTCTGTTTTCTGTGGCTATAATGTGCAATGATGTACTCCTATCTATCTGCTCATCACCTCTCATCAGACAGAAGACTTTGAAGATCATTCCAAGGTGAACTGAGAACTTGACTTGAAATCCATTCCTTCATCACCATGATCTCTGGCCAGAGCTTCATTGCTCATGGCAGCAATAGTTGTCTGGCTTCTAACAGGTTGAGAGAAAAAAGGAATATATCTACTAGGCGCATGTATGGGCCTCACCAGTTGGCTTGCATTTTTCATCTTTTATCACTTAGGTTCAGCCATAATACACAATGCAACCCTGACCTTTCATCTACCACACAGCAAAAATGAAATCAGTGCTTCTCTCCAGACATTGAGTGGAAGGGTGGGGTTGGAGGAGCCTGGGGAGAACAATGCAAGGGGTGACATTGATCAAAATGTGTACTCATAAATTGATATGTTGAAACAAAACTCCCTTGTACAACTACTTAAAGATATAACAAAAAATGTTTTTTAAAAGAAAACCCAATGCTTCCTTAAAAGCTCTCTGAAGTAAGAGGAATAAGCACAAATCACAGAATAGAGCATGCCCACGTTAGACTTTGGCCTGGTAGCTTACTAAGAGTCTCTGGGTTTTCACTGCCCATGGTGATGAACTTTGAACTTTCAAATATCCTCTGTTGGTCCTTTTGGTACGTCTCTCCATTACTTCTTCCAAGCTGGTTTTCTCTCTGCCATTCTTAGATCCCCAGGAATCCCTGGAAGCCTTGGGGGGAAGGATTCACTCCTCTGCTCTGTAGTATTTGACTTCCATCTCCTCCATGCACTAGAATCAAATACAAGGACTCCTGGCTTCAAATGGCCACTGTCTTAGTCTGTTTTCTGTGGCTCTAACAATATACTTGAGACTGGGTAACTAATAGGAAGTGAGATATATTTTGGCTCACAGTTCTGCAAATCCAACTGCATAGTCTGTTCTCACAGCAAGGTCCTTGGGTCCACACATCACCAAAAAGCAGTAGGGGGAATGGATACATGCAGAAGAGGAGTGCATACAAAGGGAGAAGGGGAGCTGCCAGCCTTGTTTTTATGACCACCTGCTGTCATGATGACTATCCCAGCTCATGAGTACCATGTTAATCCCTTCAAGAGGGTGGATCTCCAACACCCACACCCTTAAAGACTGCTATGCTACATTAGGGATCAAATTTCAACATGAGCACAAATAATACCCCAACTCTAGCACTTATCATTAATTTTGGCCTGGGCATGGGCCAGTATCTGTCCTGAGTCCAGAATAATCCCGGCTGACTTCTCTCTCTAGATCACACACGTACAACACCTTCTCCTCAAAAGTCATCGAAGGTACCTTTCCACTGGCCTCCCTGTAGGAGACTAGAATGTCAGGCCTCTGTGGTTCTCTTCTGCTGCTGCTGCTGATGTGTACACAGGAATGATACTTGTGGCCTAGGAATGCCAAGCATTTCATGGCTGTAGATCAGCTCCTGCTGGACCCGTGATAATCACCTATTCCTGCAGGAGCCCCCTTAGAGAGGTGCAACGTGAAAACATCGAGGAGACACCTGCACAGAAGCTGCCCTGGACAGACACCAGATGCAGAGTGAATTTGCAAAGGAGAGAAATAATCTCCAGTTACGTTATGTCTCTGAGCTGGTTGGAGGTGTTTGTTATGGCAGGATAACCTAACCTGTGATGACTAATAATTCAGGATAAATCCTAGGCAGAATACCCAACCCACAATGACTAATGCAGTTCTCACTTGGAAAATTTCTTGAGCTCTTAGCATGCTGTTGTATGGGTGCCTGTGTATCTCTGTGGAGGGCTAGTACTCAGAGCTGTGTAGATCCACCTCTGGGACATGTGCCTTCTGCATGCTTCCAGGGGGTCTTCAGTGACCTCACTGTCATGAGCGACACCTGACTGAGCTTGTACAGGCTCTAGGGACCCAGTGGTCAGATAGCTCCAGTGTGGTCACCATGACCTGTGAAAGAGGATGTCAAGTTATCCCTCCTGATGGTTCCATAGTATCCTGAGACTTCCCACGAGCCACTCCTATCCCAAGTCCTTCCTCCAATCACACTTGTCCTTCCCACTGTACATCTTCCCTGAGATCCCAGGACCAAAAATAAGTCAGTGAGGACTACGAACAGGCACAGAACGGGAGTTACCATACTCAAGAGCCAAAAGATGTAACATAGTGGTTCAGGCCTATCATTTCAGCAATTTTTGGAGATTAGAAGCATCACGGTTCAAAGCTAACCCTGGATGCCCCTCCAAAAAATTAGCAAGATTCCATCTCCACAAACAAGTTAGGCTTAGTATTCACAGCTGTAATGTCAACAATGTGGAAGGCAAATGATCTGAGTACGGCCTCAGGAAAAAGCCTTGGAAAAGTAAAACTAGAGTAGAAAGATCTGAAGGTGTAGAGCATTTGCCGAGCAAGCACACAGTGTCCTGAGTTCGAAACTCTAATACTGCCATAAAAATAATTTTTTAAAAAGAACCAAGAGATTCAACCCTCATTCCCCCCGCCCCTAGGTAATAGATCTCTATATGTTTTCTGTGAAGATCTTGCATAAGAAGGTCTTGGACTGAGGGTTCATGGCTCAAAGGGTACAGCACCTATCAAGCAGGCATAGGCCCTGAGTTCCAACCTCAATTCCAGAAAAAAGAAACACAAGACTAAGGAAAGAAAGGCCCCTCTTTTCCTCCCCCACTCCTCAGTATAGCTCATAACTCCATTCATTTCATGAACAAGTCCTTCCAGCGGTGAAGTTATACAGCTCCAACATCTGGCCAGTACACAAGGCCAGAACCAACGCCTGCTCCTCTTGCCAGCTCTGGTGTTCTTTCTCACCTACTTTCTCAAACTAGACCCAGCAAGCCAAGAAAAAAAATGATTAAATGCTAAAATTTGCCACTCCTCTAAAAGCATTTTTGGCTGCCCCCTACGCAATGCCAATAAGGAGAGAAGAAGAAAAGAAATCATTCCGTCAATAGCTCTGGCCTCCTTGGGTACAATTCTAATTAAAGTTAGACTGCCAGAATCCTTCTGGAAATGCCTAAAAATAAATGAAGGGTGTTTTTAGAGGAAGGAAAGAGAGTTCCAAGGAAGGGGATGGAAACTGGGCGTGGTGGCCACCTGACCCTTCTAGACACAGCTGGACACAGCTATGACTTTTATTGAAAGCAGTAGTCTCCTAAATCTCCCCCCCCCACACACACACACACACCTTGTCCATTTCTCTTTTCCTCCTCATCTTCCCTTTGAATAATGTGTTTTTGCTGCTACTTCAATCTCAGACCCTGCTTCGGCACATTAACATGTATATTGCTTGGTTAAGGGCTATCTGGCCGGCTGGTTCTAAATCACTGGAAAATGACAAGAAGGTGACGGGGGTGGGATGAATGAGAGCCTCATCGAAAGCTCCTGACCACCTGTGTCATTTATAAATAAATGCCCAACTGAGTTCCACAGTGCCAATTTCAAGTTCACTCTTTTACTTGGAGGAGGACAGAGGCTTCCTCCTCCAGCCTCTTGGTGTCTCCAGTCCCCAGTCGTAGCCCCGGGACCGGGTAGCCTGGGTCATCACAACCACTGGTTGGTCCTTACCTGGGACAAAGCATTGTGCTAAGCACCCCTAGAGTCAAAGTCACTCACCTGGCACAGGTGGCTCACGTTTGTAATCCTCAAGAGGCTGTGAGATGAGGATTGAGGTTCGAATCCAGCCCCAGCAAGAAAGTCTGTGAGACCCTTCTCTCCAAAAAGCCAGAAGTGGAATGTGGCTCAAGTGGTAGAGCCACTAGCCTTGCACAAAAAAGGTAAGGGACAGTGCCCAGGCCCTCAGTTCAAATCCAACATGGGCCCAAAACAAACAAATAAACAACAGATAAATAAATAATAAGGGTCACACGGTCACACTCTGAGTTCCTTAGGGAACTGACTGGCTGGACCCTCATCATAACTTGGGTGGGGAGCATTACCTACTGGCCATCCTGGGCAGGGCAGGATGCCATGAGCACAGAGGAAGTGCTCAGGACCTTCTTTGATGGGTCCTGACCCAGGAGGGCTTCCTGGAGTAAGTGATTCCTGACTGGCATGTGGAGAAACAAGGAAATATTAGCTGAGGATTTAGTAGTTCACGAGCACTATTCCTGACCCTGGGAACCATGGGGTGCTGCTAAAAATTCTCTTCCTGGCATTTCCCATTCATGCATGCAACCTACATAGATGAATACATATATTCAAAATAGGCACCTGTTTGGGTCACCTATTCATGTAAGCTTCAAAGAACCCAAATACTCTTGTCTTGTGCTCCTGTGACTTCCACAGGTGCCTGGGCTTGCCTGACACACGGTAGCGATTGTAAGACTTTGCTGAGTTAGAGGATGAACCTGGGAGTGGGTGAATGTCAACTGTAAACCCCCAGCGTCATGAGATCATGTTGGCTTTAGGGGACCATTCTGAGCTTTTTCTCTAACCAGAGCTTGAATCCCAGGAGGGATGGGAAAGAGAATACAATGGCTGAATTTGAACAGAGTCATGGAGGGAAAGCCTTGTGAGCTGTGTGGAATTCAGACTTCAACCGCAGGGCAGAGGGGAAGTACTAAAGAATTAGGGCTGGATTTGACATGACTGGGTTTGCCTGTAGAAAGACTGGGCCAATGGGAGAGAAGAAGAAGGATGAGGGGCTGAGTGAAAACCAAGGAAACAGCAAAGAAGCATGGACCATAGCCAGGAGAAAGAGGGATGTAGATGTAGAGAGCTGTAGATGTGGCAACCTTCTTCCTGGCACTTCTAAAGGGTGGGCAGGGGACTCGTCAGCTACTGGCCCTTGCTGGCTGCATAAATGTTGTGGGAGCATCAAAAAGTGAAGCCCAGAAGAAAATCACCCACACTGGGCAAGATAGGCTCTGGGCTCACAGGCCCAAGAGTTTTACCTCTGTTGTACCTCCTGGTAAGGCAGGAATGAGACGGAAGACCCTTCCAGCCCAGGTGTTGTGCTCTAGATACTTGGTATGCCCCAGTCCATGTTCATAACATGGCCTCAGAAGCACAGTCTCCAGTCAGTGCTCAGTATGCAGGAGTTTCCCAGCCTCCCTCAGTATGAGTGGGAGGTTGGTTCCAGGATGCCCGTGGATGGTCTAGTCATTACCTACTGTGGTGCCGTATTGGTGCAGAACATATGTACGCTTCCAACCATCTCCTAGTTCCCTAAGATCTCTGACCTTGTGGATATACAATGCTCCACTGTTTGGAGGATCGCTGCAAGAAAATATAGCTGTTTTTCTTCATAAACCATGTCTTTGTCCCCTGCAATTTGAGCGTCAAGGACCAAAACCCTTGTCATAGGTCAGACGGCACAGCCCACAGAGCACAAGATGAGAAATCCAGGCAGAGATTCAGGGAAATCTAGGGCTCCACAAAGTGGTGAGAGGCTACAGCAAGTAAGTACTCATTACTGTGTTTGTGTATATTCTGCCTAGTGCTTGGCACGTGGCCAATTCAAATTCTGCTGTTTAGAAATGTCTAGAATTTCTCAGAATATTTTCTACCCACAGCAGTTGGGTCTAGGGATGCAGAGGATGTAGACACAGAGGGCTGACTCACGGCTGCTGTGTGCATTGTCATTCTTGCTCACATTAGCAAGTTATCATCACTGAGCCTTACAGCAGGCAAAGGACAAATGGACAGGTGTGGTCATTCATCCCTCCACAGGTACAGACTCGAAGGGTAAAGGGATTTGTGGCTTCTCACAGGTATGAAGACCTGAGGACCAGAGAAAGTGTGGGATCTGGTTAAGAAGAATAAATTCAGGCTGCAGCGGGAGGAGATGCTTAACACAGACCAGGCACTGGGTTAGGTACTTCCTGTCGTCTCTTTCAATTATGTTTCTCAACATGTAGCCTGGTTCACTTACCTAGGCTCTGTTTTTACATGAGAAAAATGAAGATTCAGAGAAAAGGACTTAGCAAGGTTACACAGCTCATAGGAGGAAGAGCTAGAACGTAATCTCAAATCCCTCAGACTTCAGAGTCCATGTTCTTTCAGAGTCCTGATAGGACTCTGACTATGAGCTATTTGGCTTTGTCCATTCCTTCCACAATTACTTGTTCTTCCCTCGCCTCAAATAAGAGCTGAGATCTGGACCTAAATATTTCCTACTCCCTGCTCAAGACAAAGGGAACCTGCCCTGCCCAGCAAGCCAAAAAGCCCTGAGTTCAATCTCCAGTTTCCCCCTCTCCCTTACACACACACACACACACACAGAGAGAGAGAGAGAGAGAGAGAGAGAGAGAGAGAGAGAGAGAGAGAGAGAGAGAGAGAGAGAGAGAGAGAGAGGCAAGTTGAGTCAGATGCCAATGGCTCATGCCTGTAATCCTGTAATCCTAGCTACTGAAGTGACTGAGATCTGAGGATCATGGCTCAACGCCAGCCTGGGCAGAAAAGTCTGTGAGATTCTTATCTCCAATAAACTATTCAGAAAAAGCCAGAAATGTCACTGCGGCTTAAGTGATAGCATGCTACGCTAGCCTTGAGCACTAAGAGCCTCAGGGACAGCACCCAGGCCCTGAGTTCAAGCCCCCATACCGGCAAAAAAAGAGCAGCAAGCTCTCTAGAGAATGCTAAGTATGTTGCCTGGCATATTACAGTTGTTCAGAAGGTGTTTGTTGTATGAGCAAGTGACTGAATATAGAAAGCATCATCAAAACTCAGCCATAGTTTAACTACAACCATTCCTAAGACCTAGAGATCATTCTTGGCTGAGTAAATAGAGTTATCTCCACAAGAAACATTTTTAAAAAAGATTCTTGTATTCTCTTCTATTTCCTCTATAACCAGACACGTGGACAGCCATATACCAGGCTCAAAAATGTAATTAGAAAAGAATAGTTTGGGGTAGGGGCAGTTCATCTATAATCCACCCTAGAGCCATGCCTTGGAGGAAGGAGACCATCTGTCAGGGGTAATAAGGGATGGTCCAACCAGAGACCAAACCAGGGAGAAAGCCATGCTTGCATTTGTCACACCCTGCAGACTGAAAAAGGAAGCAATAGCAGTGCAGTCCAGGTCTGCAGGTGGTGCCGGCTCTCCACCAGCCTTAGCCCTGTTCCTACCCATGCACATCACCCATCCTTTAGCTTCCAAGGGGAGAAGTCTCTGCAAAGCCTGCTGGGAAAAATCCTGAGAACTGGATCCCTAACATTGGATGTAACTTAAATCACAGGCTCCTTGCTATACTATCTGCCCACCTCAAACACCTACACACTCTAAAATATAGTTGGCCAGGCCATAGAGCCAATCCAAAAGGAAGACCCTCACTTGGGAGACAGGTGGGAAGCTGGTAAGACCACTCTGCCTGAAAACCCCTTTGTCCATCACTTGCCCTTACACTTGACTACATGTGGCGAGCAATGCAAAAGGAAATGGAGCATCGTGTTATTTAGGTTACATTTACTTAGAACAATGCTTTTCTATACATTATCTCCTGAGTCAGGCAGCACCACAATTATCACCATTCCTCAGATAGCCTGAGACCCAGGCAGGGTAAGCCTGTTCCTACTTTTTTGTAATTTATACCTTCCCTATGTATTTATATCTTTTCCGTGTCTTAAAATAAAAATGGTATTTACATAATGAGTAGCATTTGAAATTTCACTGTAGAAACATTCACACATTTGGTCAAAAATCTACCTGGAGAACACATGTTATGACAATTTAAGTACTTCAATTTATGAAGAAAATTACCATTTACGGGTTTTATTTGCTCAATAAACTTATATTGAACACTTCAAAAACATCACCACTCGCATACACATGGTTATAAAATAAAGCGGAAAAAGAAATTAGACATCATCTAGGTAAACGAGGAGAGTTTTGTGCCGACAACCAAAACGAAATCTCTCCATTGTAATTAGTCTGGAATTGGCCTCCGGGCTTCCTAAGAGGCTCAGTAAAAAGGGGAACACAATGATTTTTGGATCTACTGTTAGACGGAAGTAAGACAGCCTTGCTATTAACAGATGTTTGGGAGATCTTTGCGGTTGGTCTTGTTTTGCAAAGGGTTTTGTTTTCTTCTTGTGTTTTCCCTTGCTTTTGTTTTTGTCTTTTTGAGCCAGGGTCTCCATAGAGCCCAGACTAGCTTTGAACTTGCTATCTTCCTGTCTCAGCCTTCCAACTGCTGGGATTACAGGTATGTGCCTGGAGCGTTCAGTGAGAGGTAAAATGCTCAACGGGGGTAGGGTGTGGGGACAGTGGGCCCATGGAAAAGACTTGGAGGCACATAGGCTTCTAGAAGAGGGGAGGAAAGTAGGGTTCCTGGGAGTGAGCAAACTATTTAGGCCTAAATATGAGTTCAGCCACCAGGATGCCACCTAGTAGATTTTGATGTCCGCATCTAGGATTAAAGATGACAAGGATGTTCCTAGGGAAAATGTAGACACACGGAAGGCAGGAGACCAAAGTACTATGGGTCCAGAGAGGGCCGGAGTGTGTCCAGATAACCAGGTTTAAAGACAGAGCCACATTCCAGGGGTCTGGTGCATGTCTGGGATTAACTGCCTCCCACTGTGCACCATTTTTCTTCTCCTTCTCTTCTTCTCTCCTCCCTTCCCCTCTCTCTCCCCCTCTCTCCCTCTCTCTCTCTCTCTCTCTCTCTCATTTTTGGTTGTTGTTCTCAGGGGTAAAAATGTAGTAAAACTTAATTGTTTCTTCTACTCAGCTTCCATAACAAAATTGTACTCATAATTTGCCATTTCTGGGAGAAGCACACATTTGGGAGTCAGCTTCATGCTTTAAAGAGTGTGTGGCCCGGGGACCTAGCCAGGGAGTGGGGAGAACGTGGTTTTTATAGTCCAGCTTCAGCAGATGGAAAGCTTCCTGGGGCTGAGAAGAAGAGAATGAATCTTAGACTAGAGAGAGGCACTGATGGGCCAGGGAGAAACTGGGAAATGCGTCTCCTTTCCTTTCTGACAAAGGCCTTGATGGAGCCCAGGAAGATCTGGTTTCAGCCATGGTTTTCCTAGACTTCCTGTGGTCTCAGCACCTCTTGACCTCCCATACAGAAGACACAATGACTTCTGGGATAGATGCAAATGTGTGGTCCTGAACAGGCTGCTGTAACCCTTGCTAGGTCACCTGCATCTGTGTATTCCCCAGGGGTGCACACAATGCCCAATGGGACCCTGGTGGTCCTTTGAGAGTCCAGGAGATGACATTGTATAAACCATAACACTCAATGCTCTATATACTGCTGCCGTCAGAATGTTAGACATCAATGGCCATAAGATTGTAAAACCATTGGTAGAGTTTGATGAGAAATTTGATAGTGTGCTGTTCTCTTCACCCTGAAAGCCTCAGGCTCCTCTTAGCCAACCTATATGCAAATCTGAAAATGTGACACCAGCCAACCCCACATCTACTTCTCAAATAAAAGTCTCTCTCCTCTCTCTTTCCCCATCTCTTCTTCTCTCTCCTTCCCTTCCTTTTCTTCCTCCCTTCTTTTTTTCTTCCTTCCCTTACTTTCTTGTGTTCTTTTTCTTCCATCCCTCCCTCCTCTTTTTTCTTCCTTTCTTCCTTCCTTTTTTCCTTCCTTTCTTTCTTTCTTCCCTCCTTTCCCTCTCTTTCGTCTTTCTTTCTTATTTTCTTTCTTTCTTTCCCTCCCTCCTTTCCTCCCTCCCTCCCTTCCTTCCTTCTTTTCTTTCTTTTGTTCTTTCTTCTTTCTCTCTCTCTTTTTTCTGTGTCTTCTGTTTGTCTGTTTCTTTGTTTGTTGAGATAGGGTCATTCTGTATAGCTTAGTTTGACTTTGAACTATAGATCCTCTTTCCTCAGCCTCCCAAGAACTGAGATTACACACTTGTACCACAATACCTGGGTTCCGTTCTATCATACTTAAACCTTAACCAAGAGTTCCTCTGACTTTAATCTTCTAGGTTGCCAGACTTGAGCCAGAGAGACACAATCCCTAACTTGGGAAGGAGCTAGCATTCAAAGTACTATACACATGACAGGAAAATGCCAGTCATTAGGTCTGATGCTCAAGACCTGGGCATCCAGCAACCCAGGAAAGTTAGGTCAGGAGTCTTCTCAAAGGTCCGTGGGAGAGTCAAAGCTAACTCGGGTGTGAAAGGGCTTCAGATGAATGAGAAGAAGGAAGAAAGGCAACATAAAAGAGAGGGGACACTTGCTCAAAGGCACAATATTATGAATGGGAACTTCCAAGGTATTACAAATCAGAGTGAATGAGGATGCTGGAGGTTAGTTACAGGAGGTTCTGAAAGTCAGGCCCACACCTGAGTGAGAGACTAATGACAGAGAAGAATGCAGGTGAAACCCCAGCTTGAGCTCAGCTGATCTGATATGAACCAGCTCCTGCTTATGGGCTGGACAACCTGGGAAAGGGACAGTACTTCACCTTGTTGAGCTTTTTCTTAAATGTTCTCCCTTGGGCTGAGATCTTGACTTTGAGGTATATTGTCCATCTGGGAGCATCCAGGACATTGGTAGTGGAAGGTCTTAGAGCTTCTCCTCTGACCAATGTCAGACAAGGGCTTTAATAAGGAGAATCTAGTTTAGAAAGAAAGCAGAGTGTCTGGATTTTGGAGTTGTGAATGGAAATAACAATCATGATGATAGCTTAATGCTGTGTTAATGATAGCATACATCGTGCACCTACTATGCACTAGGAACCATATTGAATACTATATATCATGCCACATAATCATCAAGAAGCATCTGAGCTAGGTAATACTAGTCACAGAGTAGCCTTCTCTTCATTAACCCCAGGGGATGCCTGGAACTGCAAAGAGCACCAACACATATAAAGACAATGGTCTTTCCTACCCACACACACCCATGATAAGCTTTCCCCTTTTCCCTTAAAGCAAGCATTTCTCCAGCTCATCTCTGGCATTACCAAATGGCCAGCATCCTTCTGCTTGGATCCACTTTTTCTCTTCAGTAAAATAGAGTTCCTTAACCACAAACCATGCAATATTGCAATAGTTGATTTCAAATAGTACTGAGCTGGTTAGTGGCTACTGGATATGTAGTATGCACAGTGTGGCTACAATGGACAAAGGGAAGGAAAACAACACAAACCTTCATTACGCTACTCAGAGCTCCCTTGTCATACTGGTTTTCAGTGCTAGGGGAAAAAAAAAAAACCTTGGGCCTTGTGTGTGCTAACCAAATATTCTACCACTCGACTGCATTCCCAGCCCTTCATCATGATACTCAAAACAGAGCCTAATGTTAACATGGATTGTTTATTTGGGGAAGTTTCCATTTAATGTTTTCAGACCACGGTTGGCCATGGGAAGGAAAACCTCAAATAAGAAAGGATTCCTGCAGAAGAGGGATTAAGCCGTTTGCCTGAGGGAACACATTTGAAATGCATCAGCAATAGATTCTACACCTAGGCAGTCAAATTGCACACCCACAATCTTAAAACCCTATAGTTCATAGGCTAGATTGAAGCTGGACAAGATTCTGAGACTCTTTTAGAAGCTGAAGTTCCCCATCTAGGGAAAGTTCCAACAGTAGTACACATTAACTGTTGAGTCCCTAAATCCCACCCCTTACCTTCCTCTAATCCCTATATTCCCTGTTATTTAGAAAACCTCTAATTCCCTCCCTCTCTCCATATACATACACCTGACCCATTTGACATTGGCTGAGCTTTCAATCATGCACCCTCATGGCCTAGGATGCAGATTAAAACTAGGCTGGATCCATGCATGTTGCTTCCCGTGGTTTCCACAAATTGGAAAGGAAGAAATTATCCCTTCTTTCTCCTTGGATTTCCAGGTCCAACTGTTACTCCAGAATTGCCTGTGTCAGAGAAAGAAAGAAACAGGGATAGAGACTGAAGCAGAAGAGAGGGAGAGAAAGGAGGGAAAGAACAAGAAGAGAGAAATATTAAAAATTATTAAAATTCTGTCCGGATCTAAGACCATTTCTATCCCTGTTTATTTGAAGGTTGTATTTTTTCCTTAATCTAATATGAATTGAATTTTTGCAACTTGCAACTGAGTCTTGACTAATAAGCCAACCCTCCTAAAAGATTTTAGAAGGAATCATGCACCCATCAACTCACAGAAACATGTTCAAATACAACATGTTGCACAGGTGTCTCAAACACTTTCTCAGAGAATGAGGGTTGAATAGTCTGCAAGAAGTTGGTCCCAGAAGTGCCTTTGGTCATGATGACAGCCATGACATTGTTGATTATAGTAATCTTAAAATCACTGACTTACTTCATGTCCACATGCTTTCCCCCTGCAATTCCCACCACAGCCCTGTGAGACTAGTATCTAAAGAGAAAGAGAAACTGAGGTGCAGAGAAAGGTAAGGAACAGGGAACAAGTGCTGCAGCTGAACTGGAACTCAGATCTGTGGGGCTCTGAACACTCATACCCAGGCCACATGAGCACAATGCTACACAGAGCAAAAAAGAGCCCTCACAAAAAAATGGAATTAAAAAAAAAGAGTCACATAGCAAAGGGAGCAGGTCAGGTGCGACCTTCTGACGGTTGAAGGAGAAAAACAGAAAATCTCAGAGAAGAGCACCTTCAAAAAAAAAAACAAACAACAAAGCTCAGGTGCCTAAACATTACAATAAGCTTGAAGAAAAAGACTATATTTTTGGAGAACCTGTTATTTAAACAGTTATCATTCTGCTGAGCCAAATGTCCAATTACATGCTATCAACTCCATCCGAGGTCCTCATGATAAAATGGCCTACAAGCCATAATATTAAACAATATCCCAAGTCTGGCTTTCTACAAATTCCCCATTCTAAGAGGCTGGAGAGCCCAGATCATCAAATTCTCCCCCAATAAATCAAAATGGTGCTGCCTAGCTTGGGGTTAACTGGAATTCATGATGGAGAGAGAGAGAAAGCCTGTGAGGAATTCCATATGGTGGTTCAAGGGGTGAGGGGGGAAAATAGCTCTCCTTTATTTGTGTTCTCTTTCTCCTGAACACACACACACACACACACACACACACACACACACACACACACTGTATGTCCACTCCCTACCTCTGTCATAATGTGACAGAGTCTGAGTCTGAGGCCTCTGTTGTCTCCTCTCATTGATCATATGCTATAGGAAGTCAACCAAACAGCCATCAGTGTGGGCAGCAGGAGAGAAGCAAAGGTAAAGGTCTGACCCTCTGCCAGACCCTGAAGCCTCCAGTCACTCTCCATAAGGACAGCCCACACCAAAACACCTGCAGTCACCGCAGCAGATGGGCCCTACCCAACACTGCCCAGAAGAAGACAAGATCTGTAGAGTCATATTGAAAGATTCATTAGTGTTGGCCATGATACCCCTTTCTTTGCATTGTTAACCCTCTGCATTTCCCTTCTGGTGACTTCTAGACCCACATATTTGATCCATTAAACACCTTAGGTTCTCAGCATCCTCATATCAGAACTCAGTAATCATCTCATCCCTACCACCCTCAACCATCCTCACAGCCTAACCTGGATCATGACAATGCCAACAATAGCATCTCTACTATTTGAACAACCTCTTATATCTTAATTCAAACAATGATGGTCATACCCCCTCAAAGTTCAAGGCTACCTTCTGATGTCTCATAAGCTTTTTCTTTTTGCAGGACCTTGGTCTTGAACTCTAGGCTTGAGTACTGTTCCTGAGCTTTTTTTTTCTAAAGGCTAGCACTCTACCACTTGAGCTATGGGGCCACTTCTGGCTTTTTTGAGTAGTTTCATGGGCTTTCCTGCCAGGCTAGCTTCAAACCGTGGTCCTCATATCTTAGCCATCTGAGTAGCTAGGGTTATAAGCGTGAGCCACCTGGCTCTTGTAACCATTTTTGACCCTCTAGAAGTTCCCAGACGATAAACCCTGTTTACTAATCATGCCAATGTTCATATTTTCATTCCATGGTCCCTTATTAAAATCAACCTTTGCACAAACTATCAACTTATTTGTCCCTTATCTCTCTCCATCCTGGAAACCATCTTGGGCACTTCCAATCGTGGGCTAAAACCAACTCTCCATCTACATCATAGCTGCATTCAGCTAAATGGAAATAAAAATCATGCAGATACCCCGAGTGTTTAAATCCATGATTATAATCCTACAGGATCAAACATTCCTACAGAATATTCCTATTTTCATTCATGCCCTCGGTGTGACGATATCTTACAATTTGCCATTACTCACGTCGCCACCAGCCTTTCCCACATCTTCACCCTCAAGTGATGATTTATTTCTTTAAGAACCCAGAAGCCAGCCGAAAGCCTTTCTCTGCCTATGACCACAATTCCCAGGCTCTTTGCCAATAATCTCTGCCTTTTCTTCTATCACAAACTTTAACTGTTCTCAGCAAAGGTCAGCCTTCTACTGTCTAGAGGAACATGTTGTCTCTCACCTACATGACTTTATCCTTGTAGCTATTCTATCACTCTGCTGCTTCAATTTCTTTCTTTCTCTCTAGATCAGTGCATCACATACAAACATGCTGACATAACCCCATGTTACCAACAAGAAAAGCTCCCACTTGACCCCAGCTCCCTCTCCAGCTGCTGCCCTGTTTATTCCCTTGCTCCTTTTATAATAAAATTCCTGGACATTCTCTAATGTGAAACTCTACTAATTTTACCATCTATTTTTTTTTTCTGAACTCCCCTTGTAGAAGATTGTATCATTGCTTTCAATTCGGACTCCTCCTGTCTTTATAGAAGATTCTGTGTCTCTCCATTGACCATGTGATCCACAGTGCCTCCCTTTAGGGTGCCAAATCTCCCACCTCATCAACAGGCTTGTCCACGTGACTGGCATTGTCCAATAGAATCAGAGCAGACAGGAAGGGGGCCATGTGTGAGTCCACGCTGTCAGAGGCATGTCCTATTTCCATTAGCATCTTGCTTTTCCACTTGGACACAGCTATTGCTGCAGTCTGAATACTGAACGGAGAAATGACCCATAGTAACTGAAGAACTGTAAATAGCAAACAACAAACAAACTCATAGCCCCCAGCATGCATCATGAACACGACATTGCCGTTGTAAAAGTCCTGGAGGGCATGGGGTTGATTGTTACTCTGAACTTACCAAGCAAACACTGACTTTGGAAACAAGTTGTCGTCCATGTCTTCTTATAGAAAGACTTCACTTAACAAAGACATGTCCATGTTTCCAAATCCAGGCATCAACTGTCTCTCTTTCTTATTGAATCTATGGGCAGCATCAGCATCTTTCATTATACCAGCCAGTGTGGTGTGGTGTAATCATATCTTGGTATCAAAAATGATTTCCCCTCATTTCACTATCCCTTCTGTCACTCTCCTTTTCTGGCTCCTCTTCCTCTTTTTAAGAACTAAATATTGAAATCCTAAAGCATATCTCCTGTTTACAATGTTTTCCTTGGTAATCCCATCTGTATGTGGCTGGGATTCCAAAATTAATATGTCTAAATCCCTCTCATCTAAGCTCCAGGCTTGAGTATCGAATTTCTTTTTCAGCCTCTCCATTTGCACAGGCAAATTTAGTATTGTGAATTATCTCTCACTACCACAGACACACCTGCTTACTCCTGTTCCTCCTCACGTCAGCAAATGGCACCACAGCCACCCAGTTGCTCTAGCCAAAATGCTTGATGAAATTTTTTCAGAGACAAAGTTTTACTATGTAGCCTAAGCTGATCTTGAACACATAATCTTAGACCCCCAGCCTCATAAGTGTCAAGATGTAAGTGTGTACCACTGTACCCAGTTTGAGAACATACTTGTTCCTCTTTCTCTCCTGTCTCACTTCTAATCCTTCTAAATGCCAACACTTGCATCACAATCTCTTTCATCCATTCTCAGATTATTTTGGGGGGAGGGGTTCCGGTCTTTGGGGCCTGAACTCTGGGCCTGGGCGCTGTCCCTCAGCTCTTCAGCTCAAGGCTAGCGCTCTACCACTTTAGCCACAGCAGCACTTCCAGCTTTTTTCTTTTTGCTTATGTGGTGCTGAGGAATTGAACCCAGGGCCTCAGACATGCAAGGCAAGCGCTCTACCACTGAGCCACCTTCCCAGCCCCATTCTCAGATTATTATGCCCCGACTATTGCTAGTCTCCATTCCAGGCCTTCCTGCTTCTGTGTCTGGTGTCACATATTCCTGCCACAAAATACATAGCCATTTTGGTCCATTGATGAAAACGTCCTACCAAATCTCATTATCCTTCTTGTTCCAATAACTCAATGATTCCCTATAATTCTCTGTACAAAGCCAAAACTCTAGTGGACTCCAAGGCCCTACAGGATCTATCTCTAGCATCTTTCCAATGTATGTTCTGTCACCTGCCTTCCTATTTATTCCTTTTAAGCCAGTCTTCTTGCTCCTCGAACCCACCATCCTTTCCTCATCCTTTTCCTTTGCATCTCCTATTCCTTCTACCTTTCCCTTCACATCTCACACTGGCCTCCTCCCTTCCCTGAGATTTGGCTCCAATGCTAGCTCTTCTTAATTCTACAAACTTAACTACCGGTTCTCTGTTCTATTCTAGACTCTCACCTATATCCTCGCTAGCCTTTAGCACTAGTAAGAGACAGTTTGGGTTAGTGGTTAAAGTCAAGATCCCTAGTCTTGGAAGTGAGCTTCACGGAATATGAATGATCCCATGTGTAAAACAGAGATGAGGGGAACCGCATTCAGCATAACTGCTCATGCCGTTAACAGCTATAAAGCACTGATGAAGAAGCATGGTGGGATATGATGGATATTGACTACTTTTAGCTGACATTGAGCTGTGGATAGGTGGATTGTTTGTCCTCCAGATGAGAGCAAGAACTTCTTGATCCTGGTCGGTGACTTCATTCCCAAAACATGGAAGGCAAGAAGGTTGGGGCCACCTTTGAAAACCCACCTTAACAACTTAGGCTCCATATGTGCACTGCTTTTTACAAATCATATTCAAGTTGGATTTTGTTCACTGTGGATCCATCCTTCCTCCATCTGAAAAGGAATCATTATCTTCAATCAAGCCATAATTGATAACCTCTCAGTCTAACAGTGCTTCTCTCTCTTTCTCTCTCTCTCTCTCTGTATGAATCACAACAAGATCAGAGAAACTGATAGTTATAAAGATCCCTAACTTGAAAGTAATTATTCTTTAATTTGTCTGTGCATGAAAGTTTTAATCTCTACCTATTGAATTTACATAAAATAGATTATACCATTATTTGGGTTAATATTGTGTCACTGAAAGTAAATGTCATACTTAAAATGATCACTTGTAAGTTCCTGAGTGTTTTGTTGACTCCCTGAGTCTCAATTATTGTAATTAATAATAGTCCCTCACATAGGTTTAGTGTGCACAAAAGCCATCTTTGGCTAACATTATTTTAGTTCATCTACAATACTACTCTCAAAACAGAGAAGTCTTTGTTATCATGTACTATTCACAGATGGGTAAGGGTCCTGCCAGCGCTATCTAGACTAGGAAAGAAAGGTTTATAGCAGCTGGTTTCTCTCTGGCCAGAGAAATGCCTACAGTGTATGGCTCACACTCAGTGCTATACTCTTTCATGATGTGGTAGAACCAGAGGACATGGCATTCTGAAGGAACTCCAGTCATCACTCTTGCTACCAGCCTCAGGTCTTTCACCATGAGCATCATCATAGATGATGCTGGGCATGATCATAGATAAACCCACAAGTCCCAGTGGCTTCACATCATGAAATTTTCTGTCTACCCATGGCCCCACCACCTTCAACGTGGAATGCAGAAGGAACATGATAGTTGTGGTGAGAGTCTCTTGACAGTCACATGTAGAAGCAGCACACTTTACCTCCCCCACACCTCACCGGACAAGGAAGTGAAGTCTAAAGGATACAGAAATGTGACTAGGGAAGAACCAGACAATGCTCAATGGTGGTCCACTGAGCAAACCATCTAATGTTCTACAGACCCATCAACTCTGCCCACAAGTAGCAAGCTGAGTTTGTATCCAGGTCTCAGGTATAATAACTCTGGTTCTGCTTCTAGATTTGTTCTTAGGTAGGAATTACCTTCTACTTAGCATCTTCATCTTTCTCTCCTGCTCAGCTCCACATCCTAGCCTTCGTCACACAAATTTCCTATTGTTAATTTTCATATGTTCCTAGACCTTTACTTCAAAAATTAAATGGGACTAAGAACACTAGGTGCCAGGTATAAGGGGCACAGGAATACTTGAAAGTAAGGCTGAACATTTTGTCCAAAATGCTGGGGGTTAGAAGTGCTTCACATTTTGGAGATTTTCAGATTTGAAAATATTTGCATAGAATTTCTCAGATAAATATTCATAATCCCAAACTGTGAAATCTGAAGGGCTCCAATATCCAAATTCTTTGGAGCCCCATACCATAACTCCAGGTACAATCTAAGAAAGAAAGAACGAAAGAAAGAAGAAAGAGAGAGAGAAAGAGAGAGAAAGAAAGAGAGAAAAAGAGGGGGAAGGAAGGAGGGAGGGAGGGAGGGAGGGGGGGAGGAAGAAGGGAGGGAGGGAAGGAAGGAAGGAAAGAGAGAGAGAGAGAGAGAGAGAGAGAGAGAGAGAGAGAGAGAGAGAGAGAGAGAGAGAGAGAGAGAGAAGGAGTTGCAATATGGAAACTTCCTAGCATCAATTAGTTCAGTGTTTCAATTGTCCATATAATAGAACATTAGAACTAAAGCAGAGGGGAGAAACTGTCTCTGCTAGGAATCCATGATGAAACTCTAGACCTCCCAACTAGATAAACCTCATGCTAGATTGTTCTAGAGATTAAGCATAATGTGTATAGAAAATTACTTGGCCCCATTACTGAAACATAGTAGGTACTCACCCGATGCTGGTTGGCTTTGAATAGAATTAAATTCAACACAGTCATGTTATAGAATGGTCTGTACCCCTGACCAAGTGAGATCAGTTAAGCACATAGGCAAGTCCTTGATCTATTAAATGATTCAGGTGCTGTGTGCAGGAGACCACAGCCACATGGAGAGATCCAAGAGCTGCCTCCTAACCATGAGAACAAAGCCTGGGCTCCCAAGCTGCCTCCCATGCCTGCTTCTAATGCTGGAGCTGAGAGCATGCCTGGACTTTCTCTCTGACTCACAGCCCCTCCTTCATCCCATCCTGCTCCCTGTCCATGAAACCCCAAGCCAGGACAAGACCACCTCCAGCATCACCATTCCCAGTGGGAAACCCGCACCAGCCACAGGTAAGCTCACACCTTCTGGTTAAAAATCCAATAAATTGCTATCGTGGCTACTATTATCATCACTGTTGCTAAGATGATTATGGGATGCAGGGCATGTGATGTTGCAAGCCTCAGAGGGTCTTCAGAAACTCGGGATGATAAATACTATCTACTACTCTGAGATTAAAAAAAGTATATCTAGTAAGTGAAAAGCAGGTCTAATGTACACATGCTCCTCCCAAGCATCATTGCAAAACTTGAAAGACACACACTTGGCCATGGGTCCCTAAACTGTGTGAAGATGGCCATGGTGACCAGATTATAGCTCTTAGCATAAGGTTTTTAAATTCTAAGGCATGAGAGGAGAGAGAAGGGAATCATGGGAAACTGGAGCATGCAGATGATGTGAGGTACAAAATGAAACAGGAAGATGCCTTTCTGCACAGTTTCTGTACCCCTAGAGCCTGGCAGCACCTCAGAGAGTCTCTGCTATTCATGGCCAGCTGCTTAGCCCATCCCGATCCCCACCAATGACATCACCCCTTGATGTGCTCCCAACCTCCCACCACCCAGAGAAGATGTAGTTGCTCTTTTTTTCAGGTTCCCAAAGCACTTTTGGGGGTACACGATTACCACAAATAACATAATAAGTTGTACTTGCTAGCTTTTTGGTCTCCTGCTAATTGGCTGTTCAGGAAACACCTGTAAACACTTGTAGGCTGACAACTGGTCCATTTTTCCCCCAGATATCTGAGTACCCCTACTCCTTGGCTGTCACTCAGAATTGGGTCCCATCTCTCTCCTGATTGGACAGCCAGGGATGTGTAGGGTAAGCATTCTTCTGGTCTAGCCTTTTAGTGCCTGGGAAGATGGAGCCCCATTCTGACATTGCTCCTGAGCTCTGCAGGTAAGTACTCTCCTTCTCCTGCCTGGCCCCACATCTGAGCCCAGCCATAGTGGCTCAGGCCCTGCATGTATTCAGCCCCCCCTCCACACAGCCTGGGATCAGGTAGCAAGGTCTCTAGGAATGGGACCAGGGCTGAACTGGGTCTTCCCAGGTCCCCTGAAAACACCCAGCGGTGGCACTCTTCAGTTAGCTCAACTGACGCAATGATGAGAGCTCAGAGCTGCTAGAAAACCAGCCAATGTGCAGACAGCTGCAGGACAGAGCTGCCCATCCCACACAGCACTCGTGCGGGAGACCCCATTGCACAGTGGCTGAGAGCCAGAGGCACATGGTCATACCCCCTGTAGTACGACTGGGCCAGCATTGACTCATTCATGTGCTTCGTCCACCACAAACAATGCCTCCATCCAAATGAGAGCCTTGAAGGCCATGCACCTTTTGCACAGTCAGGTCCTGGGGCTGCAGATTCCCACAGGGGCTGCTCTGGGGGCAAAGGAATGCGAAGGTGTTTCTTAGGCATTGTCAAGTAAGTGGATCACCAGCATTGGAAGTGGCAGAGAGCAGAGACAGTGTGTGTAATTTCAAGCTTGTGATCACATCTCACATGCTCTGCTGAGCCACTGAACAAAGCGAGCCTCAGAGAAACCAGTGCTCAGTGCTGGGAGCAGTCAGCCAAGCACCGGCAGTGCTGGCTCTGGTCCATGTACTCCCTGGCAAAGCCGACTGTCACAGAGGGTCTGCCACTGGTGTCTGTGTCCTCGGGGCACCTCTGTCTGTTCAGTTCAACACTTCGCAAAGCCAAGCACATCCACTTAGCCTCCACCCCCTTCCCAGGCATGAGCCACAGCTGACAATTCCTTTAGTCCACCCTTTCAACACGAAGCCACCCGCAGTAGCTCCTTCCTGCTCCAATAGCAAGAACCAGTGCCTCAGCCTGACTTTCAAGCATCCATTCCCAACCAGATCCACCTTAGGTTACTAATTTCTTCATTATACTTTTATTGTCTTTAAGTAGTTGTACAAAAGGGTTGCCACTCAACAGATCTGTTCATAAGGGCGATGCAGTAGGAGCCATATCACCCTTTTCATCCTCCTCCTGCCCCCCTCCCAACCCAAACCCTCACCTCCATTTTCCTAGCTTCACAGGATATGTTTTGAATATTGTGACTTAGTTTACTTAGCGTGAACTCTCCATTGTTACAGATAGACCGCCCTCGTTGTGAACCTGTTCTGTCTTTTCCAGTTAGTCTGTGACTTCCATCTTATCCAAACCCTTCAAATCTGAGCTCCCAGCCCACAAGCCCCATGTGATTTCTTTCTCTTTTGAGACTCAATTCCACCATGCACTAGTTAATTCTTTCCCCTCTTTCTCATGACATCCTGAAGGACACTTAAATCCAATTTGACAACCTGTGCCTGGAAATCTGTGCCTGCATCCTGCCCTGAGTGACCTCAGCACAGCCCCGCACCTGCTAGAACTGCACAGCTGCCCTTGGAGCCATCTTGAGAAGGAGAAAACCAGGGATCTTCCTACTTAAAGACCCAGAATGCCAAACCACACAGAAAAACAGCAGCAGCCAGGTGAGGCCATTCTCAGATCAGTGCATCCACCTGGCCAGGCCTTTGCTGAGGAGCTATGGTAACCTGGTCACTGTCGGGTAAGCTACAGATGACAGACACGTACATGCTTCTGCCTGTGGCAGCCAGTGAGCACACACACACACACTCATGCATGCACACATACACACACATGCACATACACACACACAAACCCATGCATACACAAAAAGCAAACCCACAAACACATGCATACACACAAACACATGCACACACACAAATCACAGAGAGCCACACATACACACACAGAAACAGCACAAACATATACACAGAGATACAAACACATACCACATACACACACACACACACACACACACACACACACCATTTGCTAAGACAAATGTCCACCTCAGGTCCCACCCACCTGTTTGTCACCTGCCTGGCTCTTCCCTCAACCCCCAACCCCCAACCCCAGAAATGCTTAGAGCCTGCAAAAACATGGGTTTCAGCTGCTTGCTACTTTGCGTGTTTAGCTACTGCCATCTAGTGGCCATAAGGCACCAACTCAACTCCTCTCTCAGCCTTGGAAAAAAATGCCCTAGGCTCTGCTCCCCCCCCCCCCTCTCTCTCTCTCTCTCTCTCTCTCTCTCTCTCTCTCTCTCTCTCTCTCTCTTTCTTTTAAGGGAAAGAGAAAATGGTCCTAAAATTCATAAGCAAAGACAGCAGGAAGCTTTAGTTCTCAGGAAATGACTTGACTGCTTGCCAATATAGACTTTAGGAGCAAGGCCTCCCGCCTAGTAATAGCCTAGGCAAAAAGGCTTTCCCTAAGCAGATTGAGAAGCTGCAAGAAAAGGAGAGCAGAAGCAGGGAGGAAAAGGAAGAGAAGGAAGGAGGGAGCTGGAGAGAGACACGGGAGATTAGGGAGCATTGGAAACCCTGGAGCTGGAGCTAGAAGAGAGGAGATGAGCTGCCCAAGCCCTGGGCTGACGGAGGAAGAAGGTGCAGTTGAGACGCATTCGGATCTGAAATAAAGACCTTGAACCTGTGTACAGAGTGAGATGACAAGGCTCAGACCTGGAGGCAGAGCTGCTGTGGTGGGGGACAAGGCTCCACTCTTACCAACTGCACACAGCCATCTATGGGGGGGGGCGCTGCACCTGCTCCCTCAGATCACATTTCTCACTTACAGTCCTGACTGTGCCATCCATCTTCCCATTACCACAGCATCTCTTAGAATCCGAAGGCTTCAGGATGGGTGGCAAGGGAGACAGGACCTCCTCTCACCACTCCCCATCACCCCCCATCACCCCCCCAGGACAACCCCATGGGCTTCAAGTCCTAGCTATCCTTCTCTTCCATGGTCTCTGCCTCCACATGCTTTCTCCAAGCTTCCTAAACTCCAGTGCAAAGAAATAAGAAAGCAAGAAAAACACACCCACCAGGGTGAGACCCCTTACCTGGTCTCTGAGCAAACCTGCCAGCATCCATGCCCTACCCCTGAGGCCACTGTCTCTGTGTGGCCCATTACGGTGACAAGAAGGGCTATTACGCAAATTCATTATTGACTATTTCACATTAGATTCCATTTTTTTCCCTTTGATGCCAACACAACTAATAAAAATGCACTTTATCTTCTTGGATTTATGGGCTCGTAAAGCTGCTTTCATGTACCTCGGGGAATTGGGATTGAAGGAGAATTAAACATCTCCAGCGCAGAGCCTGCCCAGGTGAAGAGTGGGGGAAGGAACTGTGAGGTAGAGGCCCGAAAGAGAAGAGAAGAGATTCAAGGACAAGAAATAAAATGAAGTTTAAAAACCTGGCCAAAAAAAAAAATATGGCTTTAATATATTGTGAAAGAATAAAAACCTCATAAAAAGTTATCACCAGACATGAGGAGTTCTTAATGCCACCCATTGTGGATTCTGCAGACGAAGTCTCTGGGAACTGAGTCATTAAGTCAATGAAAGCCTAGAGCTGGTGACGAGACTGGCCTAATGGACAAGATGAGGGGAAGGGGAGACACCTCCAGCCCGAAAAGCAACTGTGTAGCATAACCTTGGGTCATGACAGGGAGAGGAGGAGGTATGCCCTGAGCCCCTACTCCAGCTCCAAAGGATCCCGAGAGATGTCCGTGCTTAGACTTTGTGTCTTCAGAGAACATAGATCTAGTCCTGGCTCTAGCCAATCAGCCCTGTACACTACATTTGTCTTTCTGGCTTTCTTATTCTCTGAAAACTAAGGACAAGGTCCCCTTGGACAAATATTTCCAAAGCCGTTGCAAAGCCGAATAGAACTGAACAGGTAAGGGATGTGGGGGAGCTTTCTTACATTCCAACCTGAAATATGAGATTCTTTCTTGCCATTTTATTTCCTTTCATCCCATATCCAGGCTATCACCAATCTCACTGTTTGGATCTCAAACAACAAAAAAATTCCATCTCCTCTTGCTGGGCACTGGTGTCTTGGGCTGCAATTCTAGCTACTCTGAAGGCTGAGATCTGAACATCTCTGTTCAAAGCCAGCCCAGGACACACAAATCTAGAAAAACTCTTATCTCCAATTAGGCACCAAAAACAACAACAAAAAAAACTGAAGTGAAGATAAAGCACCAGCCTTGAGCAAAGAAGCTAAGTGAGAAATCCTGAGTTCAGACCTCAGTACTGGAAACCTCTCTCCCCAAAATCTAACTTTTCTCTCTGCTCCTGGTCTCCAGCTCCAACTGGCTAGCAGATGTGAACTGCTATTACTTCTCACATAGTCTAAGACAAGCTCTCCTGCACTAACATCTTCCAAACTCATTCTCTATGTAGCCCCTGGAAGAAGCTTGTAAAAATGCAAATCAGATTACACCATACCCTGCTCAGAGGTCTACACTAGCTACTGCTGAATGGAAGGTAAAGTTCAAAACACTTACACAGGTAGAAAAAAATCAGAGGAAAAAGTCAGATCTAACCAGGCCTAAGGCTCCTAATTTGCTCTTCCATGCTGTCTTCCTTCTATTCTACTATAGTGCTCTGCACATTGGTCTTCTCCTTCACTAGAAACCTTCCCCATTCTTCATGGTGCCAGGCTGCTATATCATAATCACCCAAATGTCACCCAGAAGGGTCTTCAGGGACTTCCAACCAAGCCTGGGCTACCTGAGTCCTGACTATGTTTCTCCTACATAGTGTGTGTTACAATTTGAGCCTCTACAGTTACTTTGGGATTTAAATTTAATAGTTGCCTCTCATACTAAATTGTAACCCCTTGAGGACAGAGAGTATGCTATTTCTTGTCTATTACTTCCCCAGTATTTAGCTAGGAGCCAAGCTAGTAATCAGCCTTCAATCAGTATTATTTCTGCAAATGTAAAGACCCTGAGATAGCTAGAAAAGAATTGCTGTGATCTGGAGGGGGGTTGTGCTCTCAAAGGCTCTCCCAGCAGGAACTGGAGGCGTGGTACACCTTTAAGGGGCAGAGCCTTAAAATGGTAGGATAAAAGCATCAGGTCATATAGAAACCCACCTTGGAAGAGATAAGTGGAGGTCTCGCAGGACCCAGTTAGTTCCCATAAAAGTGAGATGTTATCGCAGGGGAAGACTGCCCCCCGCCCCCCGCCTTGCTTCCTTGATCATATATGTGCCACGTAGCCAACTCCTTTTTCACTTCTGTGATATGCTGTGACACAGCCAAGGGATCTCTGTCAGAGACTGACTGCTGTTTGGACCTGCTAGCCACTGAGGTTTTGAACCAGATAAACTTCTTCATACATTACCCAGTGTCGGGGATCCTGCCATAGCACAGAAGGAACTAAATCCATCTAAATCAGAGGAATAAATGCAGTTTCCCATGATTGAAGAAGGCAAGAAAGAAGTTGCAAGAAGGTATGGGAGAACTTTCTGGATAAGACCGAGGCAGGAAATGTAGAGGAGGAATTGAGAGAAGCAAAGACAGGTGTTTAAGGCGCAGCAATCTATTTCTGGGATTTACTACGTTCCTGCATGGCCTTGTTTCGTGCGATTCAGTGAGTACAGAAGGCCTTTGCCATGCAAGCTTCAGATTCAACCAGATTGGGGAATTCCAGGTGAGCTAGACATTGTCCCCTCCCTCAAAGCAAGTTCAGACCATGCTTACCTTAGGCAATGGATGCTGCCAAGCATAGCGCACGTGCACGTGTGTGCACGCGCATGCACGCTCACACACACACACACACACACACGCTGAATTATGATTGAAGAACAGGCCCTCTAGCCATCCTACACAGCCTTGCAAGGTGGACACCTTTGATGAGATCATGTTGGTTATTTCTGTTATCAAACTGGTCATACTTGGAGTGACTACCTTTCTTTAACCAATATGACAAACAGCCCGTATATAAAGCAGATGCTCATTCATTTATTTATGCTGGGGAAAAACAACTTCTTACTCAGAGAACTCCTTCCCTGGTACCAGGATTAGACTAGTTACTCTCTGCCAAGATAACCAAATATACTGAATAATTTTCAGCCCTACCTAAAATGTGCCCATTTGCCTCTGACCTCAAGCCTTTCCCTATATTACTTGTGGTGTCTGAACTCACCCCTCCCTTTGTGTGCATAAGCCCAGTTTTGCTTCAGTGCCTCTCTCAAATCTCTCCTCTGGCTTGTTGACTAGGTTAAGTCTCCTTGCTCAATGCTCTTACAGTTTCTTATACTTCTGCACATTCTTCATCCAACAAATATTTACTCATGTTTATTTGAAATCCTGTGTGCCAGATATCTCTCTGCAGATTAGGAATACATCAGTAAATAAAACAGGTAAAATTCTCTGAACTTTAGGGTTTAACTGTTTTACACACACACACACACAAACACACACACACACACTCTACAATGGACTTTAAACTTATGTAGGAACATTAAAAATGCATTTTATTGCCATGTACCAATGGCTCACATCTTTAATTCTAGCTAGTCAAAAGGCTGGGATCTGAAGATCACAGTTTGAAGCCAGCTCAGACAGCAAAGTCCATTAGACTTATCTCCAATTAGCCAGCAAAAAGTCAGAAGTGGAAGTGTAGCTCAAGTGGTAGAGCACCCATCTTGAATGAAAAAGCTAAAGAACAGAACCCAAGCCCTAAGTTCAAGTCTTAATACTAGCACAAAAAAAGGAAGTAAGGAAGGAAGGAAGGAAGGAAGGAAGAAGGGAAGGAGGGAGAGAGGGAGGGAGGGAGAGAGGGAGGGAGGGAAGAAAGGAAGAAAGAGACAGAGAAATAATAGTGAAGATGAACTTGTTTGAGGCTGTGTGGTAGGGAGACTTCTCTGAGGAAATTCCATTTACAGTGAGATCAGGAGGAAACATTAAAAGGAGAAGGAGCCAGCCATGTAGAGGAAGAGGAGAAACAGTATCAGTAGAGACCATATGCAAAGGGCCTTGTCACTGAAATGCCAGTCCACCTGTGTGACTGGACAAAGGCCAGTTTGGCTAAGGGCAGTGAGGAGAAGGCAGAGGGGTGAGGAACTGGGCTGGGAATCATTATAGACCCAGGTTCTAGGAGAAACATCTGGGCTGTGACCAAGGTTCCAGATTGTACCCAGTGCACTGGTAAGGTAATTAGACTAGGAATGATTCAGTGACTACGGGTTATTTCAGAGCAAATGCAGAAATGGAGAAAATGGGAAGAAGATTTTGCAGCAAAGTAAAGGTGATCATGTCTTACACTGGGATGACAACATTGGTGACAGGTCATCTTTTGGGAGAATTAGCATACACAGACTTTGGGATTGTGGTACATGTGGTGTTTTCAAGTTCCACAGTGGCTAGATGAGACAAGATTCAAGGAACTTTACCTAATGTACAGCAGGGTTTATAAATGGCCATAAAAATTCTAGTTGTTCACTTTAATCCATTTTAGTGACCAAAACGCTTTGATAATTTAGGGTACTCTGCTCCTTTGTAGAAGTGCCACCTTCATTTGAAGTAATTCTGATCCTCTGCTCCCAGCAAATTTCCTTATATTTAAAGATATATTGTTTGTATCATGGTTCCTACGTAATCAGAGTTTGTGTTGCCATGACAAATTCCAGAGAAAAGCAATTTTAAAAAAAGAAAAGAAGGAGGAAGGATTTAGCATGGCTCCTGGTTTCAGAGGTAGGCTGGTTCGTGTTTCTAAAGTGGAGGTGAGGCTAAATGTCATGTTGGCAGGAACATCTTGGGGAGATCATTCACCTCATGGTGGCCAGGAAACAGAAAGGAGGAAGCCAAGGTTAAGACATAGCCCTCAATATCACATAACCCCCTCACCCACTTCCTCTAGCAAGGAACCATCTAGTAAAATTTCTAGACCCTTCCAAAATAGCACTACCAGCTGGGAGCCAAGTGTTCAACACCTGAACCTGGGTAACATTTTACATTCCCTAAAAAGTACTGAGTTTCAGTAGATAGAAAGTTCTCTGGGCCACATGGGTATCTAGGAGCCTAGGACGTTATCATGTTGTATAATGAGTCTGAAAACAGGTGAATTAGATTTAGAAAAGAGACAGAGCTTCTGGACCCAGCTCTCTCTAGAGATGCTTCATGATTTAAGATAAGCACATACCCATATCTAAGATCCAAATGGATCCTTGTTCATCCTAGGGCTCTAATTCACCTAAGGCCATTGGTAAGGACCTACTAGGTAACAAAGATATTACAAATGGTAGCAAAGAAAGAAAGCACTTTCTGTGGATAAAATGCTTTAAAAGGCTGAAAAGAACAGCAACTAAATATAAGGTGTTATTTGGGGGGGAGGGGGAAGAGGGACTTAAACTCTGGGCCTGAGCACCGTCCCTCAGCTGCTCAACTCAAGGCAAGCACTCTACCACTTGAGCCACAACACCACTTCTAGATTTCTGGTGGTTTATTGGAGATAAGAGTTTCATGGCCTTTTTTTCTCAGGCTGGCTTTGAACCTGGATCCTCAAATCTCAGCCTCCTGAGTAGCTAGGATTATAGGCGTGAGCCAGTGGCACCCGACTGTAAGGTGTTACTGTAACAACTTCCAACAGGGGAGAAACAGGGATAGTCTTGGCACTGAGACCAAGAAACCAGATCTCCAGGGAGCGATCATCTGTAAGCTATTGACTGTCACTTGACTTGGCCCGGTCCCCCTTACAGAAAGAGAATGGCTTTGAGGAAAATTTCTTGGCAATCAGCTCATGTGTGATTTATAAGTTTATGGTTCTGGGAGGCGTGTGAGCGTCAGGGCATAGATCTCAGTAATTAATCCTAGGAGGTCCCTAATGACAGAGGAGATTGTGCTATGCGAAAGTCACTTTAATGCTAAACAGCTTGTGTTATCTAACAAATGAAAACATTTCACACCCAATAAACGTCACTTTTGATAAGTGCTACTAGTGGTCATAAATCTGACAAATAACACAAGTGAGAAGGGATACATGCTTGCCTTACACAGCTCATCTTCCACAAGGGCCCCTTCGCTCTCCGTCTCCATGTGCTTTGAAAAAGAACAGGACCAGAGTCCCCTCCATGTGACGGAGCTGCTGTGGGGGGAGGGACCCAGGCCCCAGCCCACCAGTACACCAGCACCTCAGGACCCGAATCCAAGGAGGGAAGCTTTGTCTTGGTCAAATGTGCATTGTGTCCAGTCTCTACATGAATGATTCAAAGGAATGAATGAATAAAACAAAACAAAAAGGCCCTGCCTCTGTTTTCTTCTCATTTCTCTTTATCTAGAACATATCAGGAACTAATAGGAGTTGGCTTCAATGACAAAAAAAAATCATCAAAAAAGCATTTAAGTGATTAAATGTGTTTTATTGAATCAAGGAAACTGCAAAGATCCAATCTTTCCCCTCTGGGCTGCCAGTGGATCTATCCTACTTGCTAAGCGAGAAGCCTTTTATCTGGTACATCATAGCCTCTCTGTTACATGAATGCGCCTGGATGACCAGGAAGGACAGAGGGGACTTGATTCCATCACAGAGAGATGAAGCAAGAGCCAAATTAAACCGCAAAGAAAAAGAGCCACTAAACAAATAAATGTCCTGTGTGGTGCAGGCAGCTAACACCTGTACTCGTAGCTACTCAGGAGACTGAGATGTGAGGATCACGGTTTGAAAGCCAGCCTGGGCAGGAAAGTCTATGAGACTCTTATCGCCAATAAACTACAAAAATATAAATAAATAAATAGTCAGAAGTAGAGCTGTAGCTCAAGCAATAGACCAACTAGTCTTGAGTGCAAAAAACTCAGAAACAGCACCCAAGCCCTGAGTTCAAGCCCCAAACTATAAAAGAAAGAAAGAAAGAAGGAAAAAGGAAGAAAGAAAGAAAGAAAGAAAGAAAGAAAGAAAGAAAGAAAGAAAGAAAGAAAGAAAGAAAGAAAGAAAGAAGAAAGAAAGAGGGAGGGAGGGAGGGAGGAAGAGGGGGGAGGAAGGAAGGGAGGAAGGAAGGGAGGAAGGAAAGAAGGAAGGAAGGAAGGAAGGAAGGAAGGAAGGAAGGAAGGAAGGAAGGAAGGAAGAGGGGGGAGGAAGGGAGGGAGGGAGGGAGGAAAGAAGGGTGGGAGGGAGGGAGGGAAGGAGGAAGGGAGGAAGGAAGAAGGAAGGAAGGAAAGAGAGAAAGAAAGAAAGACAGACAGAAAGAAAGAAAGAGAGAAAGAAAGAGAGAGAGAGAAAGAAAGAAAGAAAGAAAGAAAGAAAGAAAGAAAGAAAGAAAGAAAGAAAGAAAGAAAGAAAGAACGAAAGAAAGAAAGAAAGAAAGAAAGAAAGAGAGAGAAAGAGAGAGAGAAGGAGGGAAGGAGGAAGGGAGGAAGGGATGGAGGGAGGAAGGGAGGGAGGAAGAAAGGAAGGGAGGGAGGGAGGGAAGAAGGAAGGAAGGAAGGAAGGAAGGAAGGGGAAGGAAGGGGAAGGAAGGGAGGGAGGAAGAAAGAGATGGCAAGGAGCTGGGCACGTGGAGGAGGGAGATGGCAGAGGCCACACCCCCAGTAGGGCAGTGGAACTATGCTGCACAATACTCTAATGGTGGACACGTTTAATAACAATGTGTCCATATTTGGCTCATCAACTGTAGCAAGTGTGGGGCACTCCTGTACAACGTTAATAATAAGGGAAAGGCATGGGGGTTACATGGGAAATCTCTGTGTAGCCAAGAATGGCCACTTAAGCCAGGCTTAACATCCTTCATCTGTTCTGTACCCAGAACCTACCTCATTAGGCATCTTCAGTCTTAGAAAAAGAATCAAGTCGGGTTATTAACAGAAGGAGACCATTGCCTTTTTACTTCTTGCCTCCTTTATTCTAAAAGGAGAGAGTAACGAGTTAGCTCCTGTTGTCGGAATAACAACGAGGGCATTTTCTGGCAGTCCCTTCGCAGGGAAATTTGTCCTGTAATTGGAGCATCAGAGGCTCACCCGGCATCCACCATATAAATTAGTCTTTTCTCTACGTTTACAAATGTTAGCGTAATTATTGCAGCTAATATGAATTCAGCCTGGCCAACATCTTCATTAGCAATTCAGCCCTGGAAGGGGCTCAGTCACAGAGAGGGGGAGGGGGAGAGCAGACCCCACAGCTCTGAAGTCTCGCAGTTCACCAGCACCGTGGCTGAGCCCACCAGAACAGTGCTAAGCTCTGTCTGGACCAGGGGTCTTCGCCCTTCTCCTCCAGCCTGTGTGAGGCTTTTGGGCCCAGCAGAGAGGCAGCACCCACCCCCACCCCCACTGCTTGCCCTGCTCTGGCCACATCCTCTGCCTTCCTCCACAAAGGACCTGGAAGGCAACAACTTGCTATCTCTCTTGTCCCAGACCTCTGGCTCCCAAGCCCTGCCAGCTCCTTCCTTTCTTCCCTGTGCCAGTCAGCACAAGGGGGCTTGTGGTCCCCAGGCACAGAGGCATGTCTCTTTTGCCAAGTGGGGAGGCTGGCTTGGAAGCCCCTGGCTTCATTGGATGTCTGGCACATCATCGGGTGTTGGCAACAGTGGAACAAGAAACATCCTTGAAGGAAAAATGCGGGGCCAGAAACCATCTCACAGTTCTGGAAGCTGCATCCCGCCCCGGTCCTCAGGCAGCCAGACAAAGGGGGCACATCCTAGAATGAGGATGCTGGAAGGAAATGGAAAGTCTCCCTCCCCGACCCCTACTTCATCTGCCCTGTGCCTGGCACAGAGGAGAGACCACAGCGCCGAACGTGTTGCAGATGCATCTGTTCAGAGAGAGCTGGTCTTCAAGCTCACGGCAGGTGTGCCACAAGGTCAAAGCCAGACCAGAGCAGGCTGTGCCCCACGCGTGGCTCAGGTGCACGGGACCCCAGGGCTCCTGCCTCATTCTTCCACAAGCTCTCTGAGACCGCCTGCACAGATTCCTTCTTCCTTGCTCGCTGCTAGTTTCCCATTAAGAGCTAAACTCTGGGTTGGGGAATTGGCTGCCCTGGACTTTTCCTCAGGAGATGAAATTGCTTTCTCAGTTGGCTCTCTTTAGCCAGCTGACCCTTTCAGTAACTTGCTTTTCGCATAAGACTTAGAAGAGGTGACAATAAAGGAGGGGGGGGCGGTGAGGGGAGCAGGTTTTCCCAGAGCTGATCACCTTTCCCCCTCTCACACTTCCTGTTTTCAAATGGGTCTGTTTTAGGCTTCTCATGGACCCTGTAATCCATTCCACACAGCTTCAGGTCCACACCAGGAACACTGAGATTCTTGCTAAGCACTCAGCACCTCCGCAGACAAGCAGGCTTTCCTGCTCAGTATTCCAGGCTGCGGTGGCGTCTGTGTTGTTCTGTAAAGTCCCTGGTTTGTTAATGGTTTTAGCATCTCATGCATTTAAAACCTAGATGATGGAGTAAAGATAGGCTGTGGGCTGATGCAAATTAAAACTGAAAAGATATTAGACTGAGAGAGTCAGGAAGAATATAAGGAAAATCTGCCGCATAAATTACCGCAGGGCCTGCTCTGCTAAGAATGCCGCTGTGTGTGAAGTAAACGAGGATGTGTGAATTTTGATGATAGCTTATGGTCACCTCATCAACCTTCCCCCTCAAAAGACCATGATCGTAATCAGAGGTGTCACTGATGGACAGCCACAGCAGATGCTTTCCACATGCTACTTCTGTCTGTTTTCAGAGCCACCTTTTACAGGAAGTGCTGGTATTTATGCCTGTCTCACAGAAGAGCTACCCAAGGTTTGGAACTTTTAAGAAACTTAGTATGGTCCTGTGAACAAGGAGGAAGTCCAGGATTTGAGAACCCAGCCATCTTTTGAGTTCTGTTTGGAGTTTGAATTCTTTGTTCTTGGCAAGAACTCTACTACTTGAGTAGAGTCTACCCCTCCAAGTCGTTTTTGCTTTAGGTTATTTTTCAGAAAGTCTTGCATTTTTACCTGACACACCAGCCTTGCACTAAGATTCCCCTACCGATGGTCCCTAAGTAACTGGAATTATGGAACCGAACCACTGCATCCGGATGGTTTGTTGAGATGGAGTCTCACGGAGCTTTACACGGAACTTTACACAGAGGCTGGCCTCCAGTTGTGGTCCTCCTGATCTCTGCCTCCTGTGTCACTGGGATTACAGACATGTGCCACCAAGAACCCAGCCGGAATGCAGTGATATTGATGAGAAGGATTCAAGCCTCGCTCACTGCTTTGTGTGTGTGTGTGTGTGTGTGTGTGTGTGTGTGTGTGTGTGTGTGTGTGTGTGTTTAATCTGTTTGCTTTCTTTAAGTGAACCACCTGTCCTGTCCAAAGACCTTAGAAGCTGCAGAAAGGGTTGTCAACCCAGGTTAGGGAGTTCAAACCAACACGAAGATTAGCACATCAAGAGATGTACATTTTGTAATTCAGTTTGAATCACAAGCTTGGAATCTATCTCTGCCCTCCCTGCTAAATAGCTTCTATGCTCAAAAGAAGAACGGGGCTGGGAATGGTCTCCCTTCCTCCCTGACAGGCTCCATCACTTGTCAACAGGATTGACAGGATAGGTGGGTGGCAGGGGCATGGAGCCAACCCTGGCTCCCTTTTTGCCCTTACCCTGACATTCAGCTACGTACAGCAAATAAGGCTCGTGTACTAAAATGAGACAAACAGAAGAAAAAGCTCTTCTCCTGATTCATATATACATGTGCAAAAATCAATCCGTTTTCTTTCCCTTCCATTCTTCCGGCATTAATGCCAGGTCTTCCCAGACACACCGGGGTGTAGGATTAACTCACAGTGAAGAAGGGAAAGTATGTCTCAGGCATCTGATGACTCAAGTTTTGTTCTCATGGTCCTGGGGTGCAGAGAAGGTTCAGGTGGGTGTGAACAGCCTGGCAGAACAAAATCACCTGTCGTGGATGTCTTCACCTTCTGGCTACATATTCCTACTAGTCTCACAGGATCCCCAGTTTGGGTAGAATTAAGATAGCTACACATAACACACCGTGAACTGGACAGATGGATCCTCAGGGAACAGAACTGCAAGCTGTTCTGTGCTTTCTAGAAGCCTCCAGACTAGGGAGTGTTTGGCAAGCAGGTCTCCTAGCATAGGAAGCATGTGTGTAGAACTGGGCTGGAGAAGCCATGGTGGATCCTTGGTCTGGGTGTAGATGGTCGGTAGTTCAGACCAATGACTTCCATTGGTATGGTCTGGATATTCATGTCCCCACAAAATCCATTAGTTAAACTATCATCCCCAAGGCAATGACTGCTGCATCCCCAAAGGTGATGGTATTAGAACTGTAAGATGATGATGGGTATATGTCCCATTCAATGAGATTAATGTCCTAATTAATGGGTACAAGAGGCTCCTTCCCTTTCCATCACATAAGGTCACATGAGCAGGCAGCCATCTTTGAGGTGACACTAAATTTTATGCATGCCTTGACCTTGGGCTCCTCATCTTTCACAACTATGAGAAATCCATGCTTTTGGTTTGGAAACTGGTTGGCATCCAGTATTCTGTTATGGACACATGTTGATGCCTGATTTCCCTAAAGTACTAGGGACACAGAGCTGCTAAGGGCACACAGAGCAGACTCACGATTTAAAGTCAGGACTATGTCTCTGCCAGCTGCTTTTCTCTTTGCCTCAGTTTCCCATTCTACCCACTCTGGTTCTCCCACGAGACTCCTGGACTTTGCCATTGTAATGAAAGGGGTGATATTGATTAAGATACATCATGCTCATACGCAGACATGTTGGATGTAATCCCTTTGAATAGCTAAAGACAATAAAAATATAATAATAATAATAATAATAATGATAAAGAATATGACTCTGAAAACTCTGAATCCCAAACATGCCAGCTTTCCTCTGGTTTTCTGTGCAGACACTCCTGTCCTCTTACGTTTGGGTCTCGTGACTGTCCACGCTCGACATGCATAGCAGAGCAGGTCTTAAAAGTGTGTTGAGAAGTGACACTTTCACTGGGAAAGTACTTCAGCTGTTTCCCCAGGAAAAACAATCAGACTAAGTAAAAAAAAATAGAATTCCAGTTGTGGCATGGAGAAGAATGCAACAAAACATGTTTTCCTCATGTTGTTGTCATTACAATTGAATGAGAAAATGGAGCTGGGCATGAAGGCAGAGTGTGAACCTGCTCAAGTATACCCTGCAGAGCATTCAACAAGTATTTCCTGCTTGTGTATGGACTGCCAGGCAGCATTTCAAAAACGCAATATCATTTTTCCTTGCTTTGATGTCTAACAAGTTTATTTCTGGCTATGTGGGATGGTCCCCAACAGAAGTATGATCCTAGGAGCGATTTGGCACTACATCATCTGGCCTTCCACTTGTGGGTACTGTAGAATTGGTCCTTCTGCAGCTTTGTCTGAGTTTCCCCTCAGCCCCTTAGACCTACTGCTAGGCAACTAAACATTTTCCTGACTACCTGTTGCCCCATCTTACCCCCACCCTAGTTCTTCAAAGACTTTCTGGTTGATGGAATAGATCTATTTATCTCCCAACCTTCACAAGGTCAGGAACTTTGTGGTGTTTTCACAGCTTGTTTCCCTAGGCATTCAATGAATGCTCAGATCATTGGATGTCCTGTCCACATCAAGGCAGGATATATCTGAGAACAATTCAGATGCAACAACAAGAAACAGCAAGAAAGTAGACTGAGCCTTGAGCACTGGAATCAGAGCATGAGTCAACAGAGTCCCTTAGAAAGGGAGCCTTCACCCCCAGCAAGTGTGCCTGTCTGTGTTCAAGGAGGAGCCAGCTACAATGAAGTCAAAGAAGACAAAACACAGCAATTTAGAAGGTCTGCAAGTGTCCTGACTTTGCCCACAGCTCCCTCCCTGCTCCTACTCCTTGCTGCACTAACAACCACAGTAACAGAAACAAAAACCAAACAAAGAATGACCGTGCAGTAGATAAGAGGCTGTGAGCCCTCAGGACATAAGCTCTGCCTTCTACTTACCTCTCCCAGGGGACAGCCTCATCACTCCTCTGGCCAGTTAGAGCTGCTGTGGGAGGAACAGGAGCCACACTGCACAGAATCCAGCCATTACAAGCCAGACACAGAACCAGAGCCCACCCCCGCCCCATCCCAATCTCCCTGGGCCTCTATTTTCTCAAGTGTACCAGGACAGGAAAGGGTTACTCTGAGAAGCAAAAGGGGTCACATGATGGATGGGGAAGATGAAGTCTGATGCCTAGAAATGACGTGACTAGTGATCTCTATCTGGTCCACATGGCCGGGCAGGCTGAGGGTGTTCTGGCTCTAAGTCATGTGGAACTAGGTGTTTTTGCTAGATTATCTTGTTGGTATTTGAGTCTATCTGTACTGTGGGAATAATAAATGGAGGATAGGTTTTTTTCCCTTGGTCTGGCATAAAGTAAGTATTCAATATATGCATCAAGGGATAAACTAAAAGGGTGCCCTTTTCTGTTTTATCTCCCATTATTCCTTTACCTAGATTTGGTCCCAGAAACATAGCCGCCTTACCACTGCATTCATACCTAGCTCAGTGTTACCTCCTTCATTTCCTGTGAATCAAGCAATAAATATCTAATATGCGGGCTGGGAAGGTGGCTCAGTGGTAGAGTGCCTGCCTTGCATGCATGAGGCCCTGAGTCTGATTCCTCTGTACCACATAAGCAGAAAAAGCTGGAGGTGGCACTGTGGCTCAAGTGGTAGAGCACTAGCCTTGAGCTGAAGAACTAAGAGACAGTGCCCAGGCCCAGAGCTCAGGCCCCACAACTGACCATTGTATACATATATATATAATGCACCTATGGCACGCTCGCTCCTGTTCAGAGTCCTTAGGGGATGAAAAAGAGAGGAAAATGTGAACCTGTTCCTCAGGGAGCTTATAAGTTGGTTGAGGTAAGTATTGATCACTATCCAAGATCAATGCCAAATGAACAGGGCATAGACAAGTTTGGTGGTAATGAGTGAGGTTTTGTAAAGGTTGTCCTATTTAAACTGGGTCTGGAAAGACATATGGCCTGAAGCACCCCTCCAAAAAAAAAAAAAAAAAAGCTAATGCTTTAAAATGAGACTTCCTTTCTTTGATTAATAATTGCCCCTAAAGTAATTGAAGCCAAAAGGCTTTAAATACACAGTCGTACAATTTAGTGATGATGCACAAGTTTGAATTTAGGCACTGTGGAAGACTTTACTCACTGCCTACTCAATCTCTATCCTTACCTCTTTCTATCTGTAGCCAAGGATGTTTGTTCGGGGGTAGCAAATGTTCTCAGGTAAAAGTATATAGTTTCTCAGACTCCTTCCCAGATGACAGTGTCAGGGGACCTGGTTGCAAACAATAATATAAAGCAGAAGTTGTTGGGTGAGACTTTTAAGTGTAAAGTCTATTAAAAAGAAATGACCACCAATTATGAAAAGTACTAGGTGTAAAGTGCTGATAAAGAGAGCCCTGCTTCCAGGAAAGGCCTTTCCAGGAACAGGCTTAGTGTCATTCACTCCATTTCTTTGCCTTTCCTCTTCCTCTAGTTTGGAATAGGAGCCAGTGCCTTGAAGGCATGGGAGCTGTCTTGCAATGAAAGGCAAAAGCTAAGGATGATAGAGTTAATAGAGTAGGGAGAAAGTATGGCCCTTCATCTCTGATGACCTGCCTGAGCAGCTGCCTCTGGAGACGAGCTCATTCCAGAGCACAGCTTACTACTAATTCATGAATCCCTTCTTTTCTTTTTTTTTGAAGCCACAAAAAGTAGTCACCATTTCTATGGCCTTGCCTCTGAATGGGACCCTAACAGATAGTACTGAGTGCCTCACTTAAACTATAAGAGAGTAACTGGCTGTTTTTTTCTTGTAACTGAGTGAAAGTTACTTTTTGTTCTTTTCCTTTGGTATATGGTGCACACTCACAAGGCAAAAGTGGAGAATTGCAATGGAGGTTAGCCTGGGCTACATAGCAAGACTCTACAAGTATGTCAAGCAAACAAAAATAAGAAAGTAAATAGTTGTTTCTATTTTGTGTTAAGTAAAATTAAAACTGCACGTATTTGTGGAATATAATATGGTACTGTATTTCCAAACATGTATGACGTGTTATGATCAAATCTGAATATCAGTGTAACACCTCGAACATTTCTCATTTCTTTGTGGTAAGAACATCCAAAATCCTCTCCTCTAGCTATTCAGTAATGTACAATATATTATTATTGACTGATACCCTAGCCTTGTAATTAAAAAAAAAAAACCAGGACTTCCTTGCTGTAACTTTGTATCTATTGAACAATCAGCACCTTTCTCCTTCTACTCATCAATCTTAACAAATTCCACTGATCCATTTTCATATATGTACATAAAATACTTTGTATCCATGCTCCCTCACCCTCCTCCATTCTACTAATGCCCACACCCTGGCTGGGATCTGTTTTACATTCCTGTCAAGTATATGTTTACAGAATTTCTTGATACTAATTATTTTCTTTAATTAACTGACTATCCATTGTGATAGTGTAGAATGAGAAACAGTTTCTGTACTTAGATCCTCAGAAAGGGAGATGAAAGGGACCTTTGAGATCTCCTCGCCCAGGGTCCTCTAGCCTTCATGAGCATCTCAAGGTCACCTGAAAGGCTCTGTAAAATACGTACTATTGGGGACCCTACCCATGATTCTGCCCTCTGTGACTCTGTAAAAAGACCTGAGAATTTGCCTTTCTAACAGGTTTTTGATGGTGCTGCTGCTGGTGGCCTGCTGACCACATTTTGAGGACCACTCAGCCCCTCATGCCTGAGGAAGCTCCGAGGCCTGGAGACATGTATGACTTCCTGCCAGCCCCCATGGTACGCAAGGTCTTCCCATTGGTCCCCATGATCAAAACGAGAAGTAGAAACCTGTGAGTGATTATAAACGGCCACAATTCCTTTTTAACACCCTCTCCATCCAGAAAGTGGATTCTGCTTTCCCTCCCCCTTGATTCTGGGGCGGTTCTTTGATTGCATGATCACTAATGTTGAGAAGTGGTGATGGAGCCCCATTTCTAGATCTGGCCTTAAGAGTGTAGCAGCTTTCCACCTCCTCACTGAACTTGCGTTCTGGGAGATGAGCCATCTTAGCTGAGCTCCTTGCCCACAACAAGGAGGCAGACATAAGAGTGCAGTGGCCACGTTGAACTCTTCAGATCTGCACATTGTGCAGTGGGCATTAGTAAATGGCCTCTATTGATGCCGTGGGAGACAGAATAATTGCTCCTCTCAGACTCATGTCCCCTACAGTCGTGAACAATGGTAACATCGTGAATGTTTGAAGCTTCTCAGTTTGGTGGTAGTCTGTTGTCTCCCAGCTATCAACCAATGAACAATATGGTAGAGATAGAAGCTGTGAGAACTGCGCTTCTACCTAGTCTGAACTTGGAGACAAAAGCAATCTGTGTGGAAGCGAATAATGAGATGGATCACAGGTGGCTTCTGACAGCGAAAAGGCAAAATTGACTGAAGTGATTTTCTCAGGAGACTAGGAGTCCTCTGGTAATAGGTACCCAAAATGAAGAGATGGGAAGCAAGATTAACCTGAAGGAAGTGTGGGGAGAGAAGGGGCAAACTGTGGGCAGGAAATAGCAGGGTATGATTGTAGACATTTTAAACTCTGAAGCCAGAGTGCCTGAGCCCTTATTTCCAATCTCTGAAGTCTTTCAGAGGCCTATGTGCTTTCCACCTCTAGCCTTGTATTCTGTTCAGATCTTACCCACACCTTTCTTGTAGGAGTAACATATGCCAGCACTTCTGCATTGACTGGTTTGCATAGATTTCTCTCTGATGTAGTTGTAAACTCCTCGTGGGTACAGTTTGCCTTTTACCATCTCCCAAGTGTTCAACAAAGTCCTGTGGATCTTGACAACATCCTCACTTTGAGATGAGTGGAAATTATGGTGACTAGCTCATGTCACAATGGCAGGAATGAGGCTGTGGGTTTGAGTGGGAATGCCAAGGACTGGAACCCTATTGCTAATAACTACTTAGGTGGCAGGCACAGTGAAGTAGGTCTCTGAAAGGGACCATGAAGAGCAACACATCTCAGCTGGATGCATTCCAATCTGCTTGTAAAAAACAAAAATCACTCATGTAGAAAGGAGCTTGTACATCTTCAAAGTCTTACCGTTCTGTCTGCTTGTGATTCAGTTACATGTCCCTTGTTGGTCTCATTCTCAGACTTGGTATCTGAGTTCAAACTATCTTCTCTCCACCACTTTAACCTATAGTTCTCAAGTATTGTTAAGAATGCTTCAACAAGATTTAATTTGTTAATCAGCAAACATGTTTTCATCTTTGTACTCTGCCAAGCATTGTTCTTGAGAGAAAACAAAAGCAAAACAAAGTGTTATGGAGGGCCAATAGAACAAAGTTCACACACAACTGAGCCTGAAGACACTTCGTGGTCTATGAAATTGGCTTGTAAACATGAATAAAATTGAGTAGGTAGAGTAGCAGGACTAGTGCCCCTAAGTCCCAGAGACATTTGTCCTCAGTTAGTTGAAATGAGGTTGGTAGGATTGTGAGACACAGGTACAAAAGCAGCAGGAGGCATCTATATGAGGCCTTAGATGCCAGGGTAAATGCTTGGCTTGCATTTTGTGAAGACCTGAGAAGTTGATGCATTTTGGGTATTGAAGAAACAAGATTTTACTCACACGAGATGTCCTCCACAGCCCCTAGCATTATGACTCACATGTGGTAACTGACTACAAATACTTGTACGTGCATTAGTGATGACAATTATTCGTCAGTTGATCAATGAACTTCCCAAACTATAGGATGCACTTGCTAGTGTCTGAGCTGATCCTCCTCATCTGTCTCCCCTGCTCATGAGACATGTATTCTGGGAAATGGTTCTGGTTTTAAAGACAAAAAGAAGAAGAGCTTCGAAGAGGAAGAAGAAGAAGAAGAAGAAGAAGAAGAAGAAGAAGAAGAAGAAGAAGAAGAAGAAGAAGAAGAAGAAGAAGAAGAAGAAGAAGAAGAAGAAGAAGAAGAAGAAGAAGAAGAAAAAGAAGAAGAAGAAGAAAAGAAGAAGAAGACAACTTCTTCCAGGAAATCAGAGACCATGAAAGCAGAACCATTTCTAAGTACACTGACTTCTCTCCACCCAACTTTACCACAAGGCCCCATTAAGATACCACAATGCCCCAGCACAAAAACACTGTAAATTACGGAGTCACTGTACGGGGACACAGAAAGCCACGGCTCCCACAGGGGTGCGCTGTGCATTTCTCCTCACACAGCATCCAAAGCAGATTGAAATGCTGGCTGAGAAGCTGTTGGAAAGAACATGAAGGCGAAGGCAAGGTGCAGGAGGCATTAAATAATATACAGATTTTAATGAAAGATCATTCCTGCCTCAATAGCCACAGATCGCTGGTATTGGTGACTGGACAGGGCAAGGAGTGAGGCTACTTCTGACAGTGGAGGACACGGGGCTGATGTCATTGACAGGGGCACCGCGATCATGTTTAATGGACTTCTAAAAGCCCCAAATGGATGTGCAAGTGTCTAGGAGATATGAGGAGAATGATTCATTATCGCTTTATTAATCCCTGTGAAAGCAATTCTCCCTGCTGTATGATACAATCTGCACAGTCACCTAAGATGAAATTGCAGATACCCACATCCCACCGCCCTGACCTCCCTGGGCTTTCAGAACCCAGTTCTTCCAGCAAGTCCCAGCCACGGGAGGGCTCCCTTCTCAGTCTTCTCCATCCCCAGTCACCCTCCAGGGACAGATGCTTCCTTTGGTGGAACTGCTGCCTGGTAGCACCCATACCCAGCTGTGTGATTTCCTTCAGCCTTGCAAATAACTACCTGCCCGTTCACCCAAGGCAAACATTGATTTATGCTAAATGCTAAGTGAGTGGAAAAGAATGATGACTCACTTTTGTTGTGTGACCTTTCTACTTTCACAAGGAGAAAGCAGACAGTGGAGCCGCAAAAGCAATCTGTCTTCTGCTGATTTTTCTCCCCGATGAGATCTGAATTCCTCTGCCTCATACTCAAGTACCTACCACCAAAAGCGCAATCATCCCACTGCACGCACACAGAGGCTGCGTGCCTCCACCTCCTCTTCTTCCACGAATACCTCATGATTACTTCCGATTCCGGGCTCAGGATGCTCCTCTTTGCCTCTCAAGTCCGTCTCTCTCAATATGGAGCCCAACCTTTCCTATAGAACCTTCACCTATTACCCTTCCAACTTAGTAAACAAAAGGCAGAAGATGTCAACTGTTTGATTTCCTCGCTCATTGTTTGGGAGTTAACAGATCTTCTAGCTCTCTAAATCATAATCTCTTTAAGTAAGAGGTAACTATCTTTTGATCTATGTCTCACAGCTCTATGGCTTATAGAATGGAGAGCTTGATAAATGTGAATACAATAAGACCAATCTGGGTGCCTAACTTAGCTTGCAAGGACTACAGGACAGATGAGAGAGGAATATCCCACTCATCCATAGAGTTGGAAGACTTTAGGCTAGCCATATAATAACCATTTAGTAGGTGGTTGTAATTATTGCTGTTATTCCTTTTATTCAGTGATGATGGTGATGATGGTATGGTGATGGGGGGTGAGGATAATGATGGTGATGGTAAGAATGAGGAGGAGAAGAGTGGTAATGTGAGGATGATGATATGCTAAAACAGAGGAAGACTATCTAGTGTTTGCTGGGATTTTACTAAAGTCTAAAGTGCATTTTCGGCACTTTGCTCATATCGCATTTAACTCACACTGCAATTACAGGAAAAAGGTATTGCCAGGCTAATACTGAAGGCACGGAGTCACAAAACATCTCTAGCCTGATCAAGATCATTGCAGAAGTATAAGCTGGGGTTTGAGTTCCAGCTCTCAGGTTTCAGAGCTTGAGCTCTGGGTGGTTGGTCATTCCTCATACTACTCAACCCAGCTTATACAGCACTTGGAATTAACCCTGGCCAGAGGCCTCTCTGCAAGGAAGGCCAAACATTTCTGTACCTATAAATAGATCAAAGAAATGGGTGCCTTGGCCAACAATACAAGGCGGTAGATCATGAAATCATGGACTCAGAATCACAGAATGCTCACGGGGAGATAGAAAGGCAAGGTCATTCAAACCAGCCATTCCTTTGCTACCTCAGTTGATAACTCAGGAGCCATGAGGGGATAGCGCAAGACCATGCAGCAAATAAACAGGAACACAGGTCTAGAACAGGACTTTATGACTTCTTGCCCACACCCTTCCATACAGCACCATGGTTCTGAGCATAGTCCCAAAATAAGTAGTGGACTGGGAAGGTGGCTCAGTGGTAGAGTGCTTGCCTAGCATGCATGAAGCCCTGGGTTTGATTCCTCAGTACCACATTTTAAAAGAAGCCAAAATAGGTAGTGAAAATGGGGTTCTGGTCAAAATTATGGGGGGTATGCCTCTTGGAGTGCCATGATGCGCGGGCTTTGAAAATCTATGAAGACTTCACTAACTCACTTGACCAAAGAATTAATACCCATCCATTAATATCCTCTTGCAGGAGTAGTAGTCTATGGAAGTCAATTTAAGAAAGCGTGTGGAATAGATATAGTGGGATACATGCATATAAATAGAGTTCTTTACTCTTACCTCTTGTGACCAGATATAAAATGAAAAATGGAAACAGTGGTTTTTCTTCCTTCCTTCTCACCCCCTAATGTCCCCTCCTACTGCTACAAAGTCTCTACACTGCAATGAAATATAGGAAAATGGCTCAATTGACTTAGGTAAAACATATTGGAAAAATTAACACTCTTCAAAGAAAGAATGGCTATTGTATTGCCTTTCTACCTATACAAATGTGAGTACACACACACACACACACACACACACACACACACACACACACACACACACACACACACATATATAGGACTTGAACATTTCTCCAGCTTCTTAGGGTTGTGATGGTACTGTCTTTTGCCTAAATGAAGATCAGTTGTATTTCTGTGAAATTTGCTGGTTTGTAAAAGATTACATCCGTCTGCTTGAGCTGTTATAACAAAATACCAGAGCCTGGGTGGAATAACATGCAGAAATTTGTTTCTCACAATCCTGCAGGTTGGAAATCCAAGATCAAAGAGCCAGGGAGAAGTTTCATCCTGAGGCCTCGTCTCTCTATAGGTAACCACCTTCCTAATGCTCACTTGAGTTCTCTGCATGCCTGTGGGCCAGGGTCCTGCCTTCGTGACTTCCAGTAACCTTAATTACTTCTTTCTAGTCTCCATCTCCCAGTTCAAACATGCTGGGAGTCGGGTTTTCAGTATATAAACTTTGCAGGGAGATAATTCAGACCATAACAATGACAATGGATATAAAGTCGATTGTGTTGATAAATAGCCACAGACGGTCTCGTAGCATTAGATCACAATTGATTTTAAAAACTAAAGGAAGAAACATGGGCAAAGGTACCCTCCCCCCACACTACTGCCTCCTATCGCTTTCACAAGTGGGAAGAAAATTTTAAAAATGTCAGTGGCTCAGCTTAACCACAATGACGGAAAATGTGAATCCCTCTGAGCAAACACAAGACAGCAACTTCATATTAAGATATAAATAACTGAAATTCATTTCTCCAGACACCTCCGCCCCATGGAGAGAAACAGGTGACCTGGGACGTAGTGGGAGGAGACTCAGCTCGCCCTCCACACGAAGCCCTGCCCACTGCCGGGGTGCCAGCCTCCCTTCTCCACCCAGCCTTTGAATCACTGGGCAAGCAGGCAGCCCTGCAGACACACACAAGCTCTCTGGGCCTCACCCCCACCCACCCACCCACCCACCTGCCAGGTGCATCTAAGTCAAACAGGAGCTGGCCTGGATGAAAGGACATGTGGGCAGGAAAAGGGAACAGCTCTCTGGGGGGAGCCGAGGGCGGCATTGGCGACGGTGGGTAGCAAGGACCTTGCTGATCACTTCCTTCCTCATTATTTCAGGATTATTGTAATTTCATGCAAACACGCCTCCTTCCCAGCGCAGCTTCTGGAGGCCTCGCGTTCTCTTTGGTTTGGTGCTGGCCCCCCAGCAATGCTAATAAACGGCTTCCGGATCATTTTTATTCATTTTGCGCATTTCACTCACAGCACTTCATGTGACTTATGTAGCCCCTGCAGCTCATATTTCTATTTGAATTGCAGGGCAAGTAGTGAGTTTTAACATTCCAACTGCACACATATTCTTCTTTCCCTGGAAATGAAAGATCATTTGAACTTTGAATTGCATTAGCATGACATTTTTCTACTAAATTACCCTGGCTGCACTCAACAGCCTGAAAAGAAACAAACCTCTTTGAACTCTGTAGGCCATGTGAGTGGATGAATACCAGAGGATGGGCCAACAAAGAAGAGGAGGAAACACAACCTGGCAAGGCCAGGACACGCCCCCTGCCTGAAGGAACCCATCTGTGAGTCTGCTCTGGAAGACTGCAAGCTACTGCAGTCCATTTGTGCCAGGCTGGGGCAGTGGGAAGGGGAGACTTGGATGGATGGAAACAAAAATTAATACTTTCCAGAAGCTGTTGTTTTGTAAAATCTACACACACACACACATACACACACACACACACACACACACACACGTGTGTGTGTATATGTATACATACACATATATATATATACATATATAACTATATATTATATGATGTATAGATTCTCATATCTTTTTTAAAAGTAACAATGTTTGCTTTCTCTTCTCTCCTATTATAATTGTAGAAAAACATTCATTGTAGGAAACCTAGGAGACCCAAATAGAATAAAGTAGAAAGTTAAAAACCATCTCTACTCTTACCACTTAAACTCTAACTTTTAGGGATGTATTTTTTTTCTAACTCCTCTGGGGAAAGCGGGTAGAGTTCTATTCAATTATATATATGCATAGTATCATGTTGTTCATTTTGCATATTTATATATATTATTGGATCTTTTTTTTAACTTGACATTTCTTTTGTGGAAACTTTCCTATGGCTTTAAAAATTATGATTTGCAATGCCTGAAAAACAGTTTCTCATAGGAATGTCTCACATTGATTTAATCATTCCTTTATTGGTATACATTTATGCCACTTCCAAGTTTTGCCTTTATAAAAGAAAAATGTTGCAGCAGGCATCTTTGTGCACAGAACCTGTCCAATGACTAATAATAGTACTCCATCTTGAGCTCCTACTATATGCCACATATCAAATACACTAACACTGGGAAGATATGTAATACCATGATCATCATGTATATCTACGTTCATCATCTCCCTTGCAGAAGGGTTCTGTTGTCCACATTATATAAGAAGAAAACAAGTGACAGAGAGAGGTTCATTAACCACACAAAGCTATCAGGTAGTAAGAACAACACTAGCTTTGTCCCAGAATTCCTAAGGTCACATCTGTACTCTTTTTCCCTGTGGTCTAGAATATCAGTCAGCTGTATGCATTCCTATCCCTGGTCTAAAAGCTACCAGAATTCTTAATGAATTCTTAAAAACAACTGGGCAAAGATCTGACTCTGCTTCAGAGGTCTGCATAGATGTGGAGTCTGAGGAGCATTCAATCATTCGCAGAAGTTCAAGATTTACCTCATTGAAGTAACAGTGACTTGTTTTCTTGATGCAGCTTGGGGTGGAGGTGGGGGGAGCGGTGAAAAGCCCACTGTAGACAGCTCCTGACATGAGGTCCTCAGCTTCTCATTATCTGCATCAGAGTCCTACTTTGATAAAGGGTGCTACGATGCACAGGGGCTGTCTAGATGGGGACTTCAATCCCTGGAGACCTCTAAGTGCAGAGCAAGGCTTGGGTACCAAGAAAAAAAACATAGAAAAATACCTTGTAAGCTTGGGCCTGTGGCTCAAGTGGTAGAGCACCTACCTAGAAAAGTAAGTTGCATCCTCTCCCTTTTCTTAGTACTGAAAGCCCAGGGATACACTTGGCATTTCTATTGAAAGAGCTTCTATGCATCGCGTTGCAGATTGAGCAATCATCAGAATCTACATGGATCTACCCTAAGTCAGTCTGACAAAGGCACACAGAGGATCCATTGGCTCTCAGGAACAAGAGAATGAAGCAATAGTTCTCAGCATGGTGCCTCTCCCCACGAACAAGGTGAAGTAGGCTTAGCCTTCAGATGAGGTGGAAATGGGGTCCCTGAGTGTCCCCACCCCCTCACAACTCCCACAGGGGAATCTTGGCTTGAGTTCCACATGGACCTGTCCCCTCCAGGGTAGCTGTGTAGAAATCAGACCTGGCAGGTGGGCTGTCATCATTTACAGCTGTCTGCCAGTCTCTGGGAGAGTTTGACCACATCTCAGCCCCAGATTTTGTGAGCTAGGGAGACACATTTGGCACAGGAACGTGAACTACTCCTGTGCCAGGCTGGGAAATGCTCCCAGAAAAGCTACTTCCATGCTAGTGGTAGAAAGAGAATGGCTAGAAGCATGTTTACCCAGGACCTGGGGCCTGGGGCAGAATCACAGCTCTCACATTTGTTAGTTGTGTGGCCTGGGGAAAGAAGCTGCTTCTCAGACCCCAGTTTCATCACCCACCAAATCATTCATGTGCTGCATTTACTTGCTCACTTAATTTTACCCCTTCCTAGACTACTTACTAGGATAACAATAGATACCGGTCATTGAGCCATAGCTATAGGCTGGCTTGGTGACAGGTACTGGTTAAACAATAGTCAGTAAAATAAACCATCATGGAATAGGGGGTCATTGACAAAACATGGAAGAAGAAAGACATATGTGAACAATCTAGCCTACAAACACAAATTGCCAGCTGAAGGCGTGGTTCAAGTGGTAGAGCACCTACCAAGCAAGCACAGGCCCTACATCCAGAACTTGGTTCTGTCCTCCCAAATAAAAGATTGGGATCAATGCTTGTAGGTACATAAAAGAAATAAGAACCAAATGGTAAGGATTTAAGTCAGAGGGAAGACTCTACTTCTCAAAAACACAAGATATAGCATAGGTCCCATGGTTTCCCTTATTTGCAATAATAAGTACACATCTAAGGATAATCTTAGCATATGAGCAGAATAGTTCAATAGCTATGTACATTTGACCATACAAGATAATGCTAAGCGAAATGAACTCCAAGACATAGACACAACAGGTTTTTCTTTGTTGTTGTTTTTAATGTACTAAGTGATTTTTGTTTGTTTGTTTGTTTTGTACATTCTTCCCCCTGTGGTATGTCCCCTGTTGTCACTGTATTTGATTGTGGTACCCTGGTTTTGCATATGCATTTATTTGAATTCAGGAAGGGAAGGGGAACAACAGAATGGTGAGACAAAGAACCAATGCAACAGTGATATGCATTTCTGACAATATGTCGGAAATGATCTGGTGGGGGAGGGAGAGACAGTAGGAGAAAAATGAGGGAAGGGGTAACAAGTTTGACAAGAATGTTCTTATTACCTTACTTATATCACTGTAGTACTTCTGTACTTCACTTTGACAATAAAAATAAATAAATAAAAACTGATATATCTTAGGTAAACAATGAATAATAGTGCATATCAGTATTAACCTTCTCTCATCTACATCTTCCTGACCACTGAACTCTCTCTGGGGAAATATAAATTTCTGATCTCATTCCCCATGAAAACCTAAAAGCCTCTGCAAACTACCTGTGAAATGCTGCCAGGGAATTCCTCCTGTCCACCCAACTCCGCTCTTTGCGCTCCTGTTTGCACAGTGTGTGGACCTCTCCATCTCCCAATCTCCTGATCACTTTGCTTGTGCCTCTCCTGCCTGTCCTCTGCTGACCCAGAGCAGAAATCCAACTATGAATAAACAAACTCATAGTCGAATGAATTCTCCACTATGAACAAACAAGTGGACAGTTAACACTCAGGCACAGTAGTAGACTTCACTGAAGGTGTAGGAGAGCTGTGAGGAGATGGTCTTACCTGTTAAAACAGGTTATTCTGTTAAAGCAGAATGTTGCCAAGTGCTGATGGCTTATACCTATAATCCTAGCTACTCAGGAGCTAAAATCTGAAGAGCAGTTTGAAGCTAGCCCTGACAGGAAAGTCCTCGAGACTCTTAGCCTTGATTAATTACCAAAAAGACAAAGGTGGCTCAAGTGATAGAATGAGTAGAAATGCCCAGGGACAGTGCCCAAGCCCTGAGTACAATCCTCAAAACCAGAGCGTGCGTGTGCACATGGGTGCGCACACACACACACACACACACACACACACACACATACACACCAGCAAAACATGGGGCTGGAGGCCCATGGATCAAGTGATAGAGCACCAGCCTGACAAGGGGCTAGGCTTTGGGTTCAAATCCTAGTACTGCCAAATTAATTAATTAATTTAATCTAGTAGAGAAACATTTGGAGAGCTGTTCCCACCACCCATAGGTGCACATTGTTTATATAATTTTGGCGTTCACCTTAACCAATAATTTTGGATGTTCCTAGGAAACTTGGCCATTATTTTGTGAGATCCTCTTGCAGGTGGATTCTTTCCAATTGCTACTTATGGGTATTATGTATCATAGCATAATTAGCCCACACTCACGGGTGCAATACTTTTAACTTTACCCAAGTATAATTAACATGCAGAAATCTGCACATATTTAAAGCAGGCAATCTGAAAGTTCTTGTACACAAATGCACAAAATCATCAGTGCAATCAGGTAAGGACTGGTCCATCGCTTCCAGAAGCTTCCTTTTTCTCATCTTAAAATGGGATCTCATATCTCACCCCATCACTTGCCCCTCTAGGTGCCATAGATCTCTTTCTTTCACTGTAGATTATTTCACATTTCTAAATTGTATATGAATGGCAGCATAGAGCAATTATGTGTCAGACCTAACAATATTACTTGGTGACAGATGTATCCCAGTTGCACCATAGATTCATGTTTTGTTCCTTTGTTTTGCTAATGATGGATAGATATGCCATCTCTTGCTTGTTCATTCACCTGTCAATGGATGTTTGGGCTGTTTTCAGTTTGGGGCCATTATACAATATAGCTTCTCTAAGTATTTGTGTATAAATCCTATAGACAGATGTTTTCATTTATCTTTGAGACATTCCTAGAAATAGAATAATCAGATCATGTAAGAGATGTATGACTAAGTTTAAAGAAATAGCCAAACTATTTTCCAAAGTGATTATGCCCCAAACAGAATATTTTCAACAAAGAAATATTGAGAATCCCGGCTCTTAAAACTCCTCACCAACACTTAGTATAATTAGTCTTTTTAATTCAAGATGCTCTCTTTCTGCTATCTTTCCATGCTGCCATAATGGTGCCCATGAATGCCCCAGCTGGTGCTCTCAAGAATATCAACAAGATGGGGGAGCTAGGGGAGGGAAGGGATAGTAGGAAAAAAACAAAGGAGAGGGTAACAATATTTGACAAGAAATGTACTCATTACTTTACTCATGTAACCGTAACCCCTCTCTACAGCATCTCTACAATAAAATTTTAAAAAAATTAAAATCTGGGGGAAAAAAAGAATATGAACAAGAGAAGCAAAGTCCAGGTCCTTACTAGATTCTGCTCCAAAGTCATTGCCTGATTTTGAACTCTGATAATGAAGCATGATGACATTGGTGAATTTAAAATCACATACGATCAAGAGCTGAGAGGCTGGTTGTGAACCCAGTGGCAGATTAAACAAGTTATGAGCTTCAAATTTGATATGCAACAGAATCTGTTCCTATCCTGTCAGCTTGGCGTGGCATCGTGGACACGAAGAAGCAAGATGAAAACACAGCAAAGGAAATCCTAGGACTCGAGGAGTTCCGGGAAGACGGTGGAGGAGAAGCTGTAGGCTAAACAAGCTCTCGCATAGAAAGCAGTTTTAGAGTTCCAGTGAACAGTCCTAGGACTCTTTCTAGTATGTAAAACAGGTATACAAATAAAATACTGCAGTGGAAAAGAACAAAAGGACATTCTAACAGGTGTGTACCTATTATGGCTCTAATGTGCAATTCTCCTATGACTAATGGTATCTATCATGACTAGTAATATCAATCACATTTCCTTTTGCTTATTTGCCAGCAATATATTCTTTAGTGAAGTATCTGTTCAAATCTTCTAGAACATTTTTTATAGTTTACATATATATGTTTATTGGGCAAAATCTTTTTTTCTAACTTACTTCATTGTTGTTTTAGGGATGATATGCAAAGGGGTTAGTTACATTTACCTCCATGAGCTAATAAGTACATTTCCTTTTGCACAGTATCATCTGTTCCCTCATTCTCTCCCATTCCCTCCCTCCCATCCTTATCCATAAGTGGAATAGTTTCCCTTCATCAATGTTTCTAGAACACTTTCAACTGGATATCTTATTACTGTGAATTCTTCATAAGCTCAAAATTCTTCAAAGAATCAAAATATTACTACTTAAAGGTAACTTTAAAAATCTGCATACAAGTTCTTACTAGATTTCTTATTTGCAAATGAATTCATCCAGTCTTTGGCTCACCTCTTAACAGAATAGTTCAACGAGTAGAAATTCTCAAGTCCAATATCAAGCTATTCATTTTTGGATCATAGTTTTTGTGTTATTTCTAAAGTATCATTCCCTAATACAAAATCACTATGATTTTATGCTATGCTCCCTTTGGAAGATTGTATAGTTTTATAATTTGTATTTACTTCTCTGAATGTAAAAGAAACTCTTTTTCCATCAAATTTTCTTTGACCTTTATTGACAGTTGACCATACATGTATGATTTATCCCCGCTATCTATTCTAATTAATTAATTAGTTAATTAATTTCTCTATATATAGATTCTTATGAATATATATGTATTCATATGTATGAATATATTCTCAATCTTAATTGTATCCAAGGCTAAGCGAGAGTGCAGGATCCTGAGTTCAAGCCCCAGTTCCAGCAAGAAAAGAGAGAGAGAGAGAGAGGAAGAAGAAGGAGAAAGAAAGAAAGAGAGAGAGAGGGAAGAGAAAGAGAGAGAAAGAAAGAAAGAAAGAAAGAAAGAAAGAAAGAAAGAAAGAAAGAAAGAAAGAAAGAAAGAAAGAAAGAAAGAAAGAAAGAAAGAAAGAAAGGAAGGAAGGAAGGAAGCAAGGAAGGAAGGAAAGGAGGAAGGGAGGAAGGGAGGAAGGAGAAAGAAAGAAAGAAAGAAAGAAAGAAAGAAAGAAAGAAAGAAAGAAAGAAAGAAAGAAAGAAAGAAAGAAAGAAAGAAAGAAAGAAAGGGAGGGAGGGAGGGAGGGAGGGAGGAAGGAAAGAAAGAAAGAAAGAAAGAAAGAAAGAAAGAAAGAAAGAAAGAAAGAAAGAAAGAAAGGAAGGAAGGAAGGAAGGAAGGAAGGAAGGAAGAAAGAAAGAAAGAGAGAGAGAGAAAGAGGGAAGATTTAATAAAAAGAAAAGAAAAATGCAATGACTGTCACAGATTTTTTCAAATCTGCCTTTAGGAAATTCCACATTAGTCCTGTTGGCTGCCAATTCTTGTCAGAAGTTGATGCTAGAGTTGGTTAATCTTTTTTCTGTATTCATTAAGATAATCATTTGGATTTCTCTTTTAATTAGCCAATATGGCACATCACATTGTGTTGTTGTGTTTTGTAAATGTTAAACCAAACTTTCTTCTCATCACCAGTCCTATTTTCCTATTTCTTTGCATGCCTTTTGATTTTTTTATTGGATGCAAGACATTGTGATATTTACCAGATTATTGCGTGGGTATTTTTATATTCCTGTTAAATTACTGGAGTTTTGTGCTGAGCTGCAGCTAATTGGATGCAGCTGATTCCTTTATGTCTGGCCTTTCATCTTTGTTAGGTGCAACAAGAGTTACATTAGGTTTGGATCTATTTTGTTCTAAGTCTTCATCCATTTTCTGTCATTATAACAAAATGTCCAACACTGGATACTTTATAAAGAAAAGAGATTTATTTAGCTCACCATTTCTGAAGGCTGAAAGTACAAGATCAGGTAGTTCCATTAATTACATTAAGATCAGGTAGTCCCATTAGTTTCATCCTCTGGTGCAGGCCTTCTGGCTACATCACAACTTGGCAGATGCCAAGAGATGCCTGTTGAGATGGGAAGTAAGAGAGATTCAGGGGCCAGGATCTCTCCGCTTATAAATGCTCACAAGAACAAGCCTGGTGCTGTGAGAATTACATTAATCTCCACCCAAAGTGATGGCTCCAATCTCTGAGTCATCTAAGTGTAAGCTCTGACTTTTAAAGACCCTATTTTTTTTCAGCATTGCCATGCTAAACACCAAGCTCTCAATATACAAACCCTTGAAGGACACAAACAAAGCATATCCAAGCCAAGGGCTGGTGGTTCATGCCTGTGATCCTAGCTACTCAACAGGCTGAGATCTGAGGATCACAGTCCAAAACCATCTTGGGCCGAAAAGTCCATGGGACTCTTATCCCCAATTAATTACCAGAAAACCAAAAGTGGCACTATGGCTCAAAGTGGTAGAGCACTAGCCTATAGCAAAAGAGATTAGGGACAGTGCTCAGGCCCTTAGTTCACACCCCACAACATACTCTTTCTCACATACACACACTCTCTCTCACTCTCTCTCTCTTCCTCTCTCTCTCTCTCTCTCTCTCTCTCTCTCTCTCACACACACACACACACACACACACACACACACACACACACACACACACACACACACACACACACACAAATCCAAACTACAGCTCCCTAACACCAACTCAAACCTTTCTGCAAACTCAAGGACCTATGCATTAAGAGTTTTTCACTCTGGCTTTTGTGAACAAAAATAATTCCCAGCCCTGATTGTCTTCATCATGCATTCCTCCAGTTCTTTTGGATGTTTCTGGCCAAGGTAGTTTCTTACTTGTTTAAACTGCTCTGAGCTACACTGGGGCTTAAGGGGGTACTCTCTGCAGCCCTTCAGAGTCCCCTCTCTGAGCTCTCTGAGCTCTCCTCCCTGCTTGTTCTGGTCTTCCACACTACCACCTGCACCCCCTCCACTCAGGCGCTCCCTGGACCTTCCTTCCCTGCAGTATGACCTAGAAAGTGATCCGGCATACCCTGTTTTGCCCATCTCTTTGGGATGGGCTGTGACACGTTGCTTACTGATCAAAGTTCTGATAATGATTTCATATATTGTCTCCAGTTTGGGATTGTTTCAATAGGGAAAGAATTAATCATTGGACACTGACCATACAGAAATGCATTACATACACCTAGAACAAATCACGCTAAGTGAGGTAAGCCAGGCTCAGAGAGACAAAGAGTGCAGAATGCACTACAGGTTAGATCGAAATGCTCAAAATCAAAAGTGTTTCTGATTTAAGTTTTTTCAGATACTGGAATATATATTCATATAATGAGCATCTTGGGAATGGGACCCAAGTCTAGACTTGGAAATCATTTCTGCTTTCTACATGTCTTATGTACAAAGCCTGGTAATAATTTCATGCAGTGTTTCAGATATACCTGACTGTCTATTGTGACCTCTAAGGTCAGGTGTAGAAATGACCATTGAGATACCATGTAAACACATAGTAAATTTTGGATTTGGGTCCTTTGAATAAGAAATTTTCAACCAGTAGTCAGTCAACGATCTATAGGACCCAGCAATAGATATGATAAGGCAGACTACTTGAATAGCCTCTCCCTGAAAGGAAGAACCCCTCTCCATCTCCCCCAAGTCAACCCCAAAGAGAGCAAAGAAGATGAGAAGAAGAGCAGCTAGTGAAGAAGGTACATACCAGTTCCCCACCCCAAACCCTGAGGTCAGCCCTCACCTACAAGAAGAATGGGATACGCTTGTATCAAAAGGAAAGCTTTTAATGGAAGTGGATCTTCATATCCAACATCATTTTGGTTTCAAATATCTAAAAATACTGTGGACTTAAATACAGGAAGGAAGCTGACTACATTGTGGGAAAGAGGGTTTTGACAAAACACAACTGAGCAGTTGTTAGAAAAATATGGTAATGATTATACCTCAACAAGTTAAAACATGAGCCATCTATTTGAATAGGAAATGCACCCTCCCCCCCCCCCACACACACACATACACACACTGGTTCAGGTATTGAAGGCTTGCTTCCCAGCTAGTGGTGCCATTTTCAAAGTAGGTGGAAGTTTTAGGAGGAGTAGCCTGGCTGGAGGGAGGGAGTCACTGCAAGGGTGACTTTGAAGAGTAGCTTCTCCCTGGCTCCTTCAGGTCTCCCTTTCTGCTTCCCGTCCCTCATGAGCTGAGTAACCTCTCCAAGCCACACCCTTCTACTATAGCGGACTTCTGAAAGCCAGAGACAAAATAACTAGGGGTTTTTGTTCCTCCTTTAAATTGTTTCTCTCTGTTATTTGTCACAACAGTGAAAAACTTGAGTAACAAATGCATTGGTTCAACTTCTCTGAAAAAAAAAAAAAAAACAGCCATAAATAAATCAAGCGTAATAAGTTGAGGCTCTTTGATCAGTGGTATACTGGCAAACCAACTCTCAAAAACAAAAGCAAAATAAAATAAAATGGTCCTGATTTGTTGCATTTGTTGTCAGTTTTCGCAATGAGAAAATGCCTTCCTACTCACGCTGATTGTAAAAGAACTCCCTGAATATAGAATTGAGATCAAAATGGGTTTTCACAAGCAGGTGTGGGCCAACTCCATTGTACCACTGCCTTTGATCCACTCATGGAAGTTAATCCTAAAGAAATTAATTTTTCCAAATGCTTTTATCTTGAATCTATTGAAACAATCACATGACCTTTATCATTCAGTCAGTTAGTGAGGTATAAGGCATGCATTGATTTGCATATGTTGAAGCTTCTCTACATTCCAGGAGTTCTTTGTGGTTAATCTTATTAATGAGCTGGGGGGTTTGTTTTTTTGAGACAGGGCCTTGATAAATAGCCCAAGGCAGACCTCAAACTCACTATATCGCCCCAGCTGGCCCCAAATTTGCAATTATCCTGCCTTAGCCTCCTAAATGTTAGGATTATAGAACTATGTCATCATGCCCAACTTTAATGATATGACAAGACAGGGCCAGTTTTAATGTACTATTGAATTCAGTGTGCTATTTTGGTGTGGCTTTTTTTTTTTAAAGGGATGGAGTTATGTGTGATATTGGGTTTAAACTCAGGGTCTCTATCTTAGCTATGGTGAATAATGCAGCGATAAACATAGTTGTGCTATTAGCTTTGGTATGGCTTTGTTTGTGATTGGGTAAATGCCTAAAAGTGGGATTGCTGGGTCTTAGGGGAGCTCTATGTGGAGTCTTTTGAGGAACCTCCATACTGCTTTCCAAAGTGGTTGAACAAGTTTACATTTCCACCAACAACACAGTAGGGTTCCCTTTTGTCCCCATCCCCTCCGCATCTGTTGTTATTAGATTTCTTTATTATAGTCATTCTAACTGGGGTGAGGTGGACGCGCAAGGTTGTTTTGATTTGCATTTCTTTTATGGCTAGAGAAGTTGAACATTTCTTCACGTGTCTATTGGCCATTCTTATTTCCTCTTCAGAGAAGTTTCTCTTTAAGTCTTTAGCCCACTTATTAATTGGGCAGTAGTTTCTTTGAGGATTTGTTGTTGGGGTATTTAATTTTTTTAGTTCTAAGTATATTGTAGATATGACACCCTTGTCCGTTGTTTGGCTAAGTAAGATATGGAACCAACCCAGATGCCCCACAGTAGATGAATGGATCAAGAAAAATGTGATATATGTGTGTATATATATATATATGTATATATATACATATATGTATATATATACATATATATATATACACACATATATATACATACATGTATATATGTATACACACACACACACACACACACACACACACACACACACACACACACACACACACACACACACACACTGGAATTCTATGCCTCCATCAGAAAGAATGACAGCAGCCCATTTGTCAGGAAATGGAAAGACTTGGGAAAAAAATCATACTAGTGAAGTAAGCCAGGCCCAAAGAAACATAAGTCCCATGGTTTCCCTTTTTTGCAATAACTAGTATATGTCTAGGATAAGCAGAAAAGGTCAAAAGCTATGTACGTATGACCATATAAGATGATGCTAAGTGAAATGAACCCCAAGATAGGGACACACATCTTTTTTGCTGTTGTTTTTAATGTACTTATAATGTACTGTGTGATTTTCTTGTTTCTTTGTATGTTCTTCCCCCATGGTATAACCCTTGTTTTCATTGTATTCAATTCCGGTGCCCTGCATCTTGTATATACATTTTTCTAATTTGGGGTGGGGAAGGGAAATAACAAAATGCTGAAATAAGGATACAGGTTGACCCATTGTAACAATGAGATATACAAGACACTATGTTGAAAACTACAGCTTCGTGGGAAGTGTACTCATTACGTTACTCATGTAACTGTAACTCGTTTGTACAGTATCATTACAATAAAAAATATATTAAAAAAGAAACAAAAGAGGAGGTAACAATGCTTGATAAGAAATATACTCATTATCTTGCTCATGTAACTGTAACCCCTCTGTACAGTATTTTTACAATAAAAAACGTATTAAAAAAAAGAAGAAGCAGCAGCAACATGTTCTCATGTTCACTTTGCTTGCTAGCTTGGCTGGCTTCTACTATACAAGCCATGCCTGCACCCTAGCTTTTAATTAAATTTGTTAATTGAAGATGGAATGTCAAGGACTTTTCTGCCCTTGCTAGCTTTGAACTGTGATCCTCTAAGTCTCAACCTCCTGAGTAGCTAGGATTTCCAGTGTGAGCCACCAGTGCCTGGCTTGTATTTTGCTAGTATTATGTTGAAGACTTTTGTATCTATATTCATCAGAAATTTTAGTCAATCATATCCTCTGCTTGAGATATCCTTACCTGGCTCTGGGATCAGGATAATGCTGGTTATAGAAAAAAGAAAATTAATTCTGTGCCTTACTATGACAGTAAGAGGTGATAGATATGTTAATTTGCTTAATTGTGGTAATCATTTCAACATTCACATGGATATTGATCCAGTACATTGTAAAGCTTAAATAAATATCATTTTATTTGTCAATCATATCTTAATAAAATTGGGAGACAGAAATAGTTTAAGCAAATAAAGAGTTCCATATACAAAATTGTCACCACATGCCTACTTATAATAACCAAAAACAAAAGGTAAATAAGCAGTTTGCTCTTCTCCATGGAATACTATGCAGATGGTAAATTGGTAAATCAAAGGACTGGGTGTGTGGCTCAAGTGGTAAAGCTTCTGCCTAGCCAGTACAAGTTCCTGAGTCTAAACCTTAATCCTGCTAAAAAGAAAAGAGAAGTAGGAAGAGAGACTAGCACAGGGTAGAGTAACGTTGAATGGTGTGAGAAGAGAATAGAGCACAATGAAAATGTTATGTGCACACTGATTACACTGATATAAAATATGTATGAGACTGGTAGCATTATGAATACACAAAATAAAACCTATTTTCTGGGTCTTATGAGAGAAAGCAATTTGCTACTTTTCTTGTAAAAGGGTCTTTTAAAGTGGTTGGAATGATACATTTTTAAACACAGCAAAACAACATCAGCAGTCGCTTGACTTTACCCCATCTTTAAGATAAACACATTTGCACCACTGGGCTAGCCAGAGACCACCCAAGCAATTGTCAGGTACTGATCCAAGAGGTGTTAAAACATCACTGGAAACAGATGAAGAAAACCCATACCAGAACTCCTACAATGTACCCCTGTGCATTGAGACCCTTTCTCCCCCATCCCAAGGGTAGCATTAAGCAAACCATCAGCCACGGACCTGTATCTGTGCGACAGAAGGCTTGTGCTCACTTGGCCTTCAACCTCTTCTCAAAATAATTATGGAGGAAATATTTAACAATATGGTTTCCAGTGGTAGCAAGTTTTTAGCTTCTGTGGGACACACCAATGCTCCCTCTACTCTCCAACATTTCTCACCGAGTACATTCCTTTTCCAATCAATGGGACAGAAGTTAAGAAAGGCTGTGACTAATTTCTAAAAGCCCAGAAAGGATCCAAGAGCAATTCTTGCCTTTAGCAAGTCTAGAATGTTAGACAGTTGGGCAAACTAGTCACCACAGAGACCTCTGCAGATGGGAAATGTGCCCATCTCCTTCCAGGAGCCTCTGTTGAAGGGCTGAAGGGGACATGAGCAGGGTCTCAGGCTACGGTTCCCTTCAAGAAAGCCCGCCTCAGTCCGTTAACCTCACAGGCTTCCTTCTCCATCTGGACTGCTCTGCTCTGCGCCATGATCTGGCCATTCCCCATACCAAGTCATTCCACGGAGCTCTAGCTTGCAAGACTGCTGTTGCTCAACCACCATCAGGTCCCCAGGCCAGTTTGCCAGCTGGCAAAGGCGGCTTTCCTACCCTCGCGCACTTCTCTGTCTCCTCCAAGCACAGCAGGTGGCAGGAACCCAGCAACAAGGAGCACAGGCACCATGTGCAGACCCCAGAGCTTGCCAGAGAAGCCCAGGTGCCTCCCGCCATCCACCAGAGCAATGGGCAGGAAGAGAGCAGGCAACCATGGCAGCTGCCTGGCTCTGGGAAGCCACCATCTCTACACAGGAAAACAGCTGAAGAGAAGAGCGCAGGACAGACAGTGAAGGACAGAGAGGCAGCGGGATGCTCTGCTCTGAGGGTGTTTGGTTCTGAGTGAGGCTGAGCTGGGAAGAGCCTCTCATTCCAAAATCTGCACAACCTATCCCAGTGCTGGGCCTGTGTCCATTACTCTGACAGCCTGGAAATGGTTCTGCCATCCTGAGACCAGGAACAAAACAGAGGAAAGTGATTTCATGCCAGAAGGTGGCAGACAATGAACTGAGGATGCTCTTCTACTGCATTCTCCAAGAAGGGCCCCCAAAGGGCTGAGCCTGCAGGTTTGTGAGGAAAGTGGTGTTGGAGTGCATGCCCTGAACGTGGTATGGCCAAACTGAAGGGACAGGTCAAAATGACTGCTGGCAGATATGGGAGGAAATGTGGTTTCTATGTCCACCTCGTGATTCTTTTCTACACCACTTCTTTGCCCAGAAAATTCACTAACCTTTGAACTGTAACTGGAAATGTGCCCCCCCCCATTTTCTTTTTTAAAGTTCATGCTAAGCATTTCCTGATTGTGGCAATGTTGAGGAAGGTTAGAGAATAAATTGGAGAGGAATTGGTACTCCATCTGATGCTGGTCTCATGGGGTAGGACAATGCTGTTAGACAAAGTCCTGTAATAACAAAATTAAGAGAATGTGCTTGTTTTCTCTCTCTTTCTCTCTCTCTAGGTGGTCTATCTGTCTCTCACACCATTGTGATGCCATCTACCAGCATCTGCCAAGCCCTGTTCTTGAATCTTCAGATCTGTGAGATTAATAAACCTCTTTACTTTGGAGGAGAGTTGGGGAGGGAGGCAGGAGGAATCACCCAGGTTGGCCTTGAACTCCCCATGAACCAAGGTAGCCTCTAACTTGCAATCTTTGCACCTCAGTCTCCAAAGTGTTCAGCTTGCAGATATGGGCCACCACACTTGTTACAGAAACCTTTTTCCTTTTTAAAAATACCCAGCCTTGGGTACTTTGTATCAATAGAAAAATAGATGGAGGCACTACAGTGTCTCAAAAAGATTGCTTGCAGAATATTAGATACAGCACTTTGCCTAGCGTACTTTGTGGAATCAATTCTTTCTCATGTGACCTGTGAATAAGTCAAATAGACCAAAATCTATCACATCAATCTCAAGTGTACACCTGTTTGGTACAAGTGGGCTGATGTAGCAAGTATTTAAGTTACCAGTGTCTGGGCTGAGGTTGGAGAACCAAATAGAGAACTGACTCAGAAGACTTATAAACCTATGGTTAAATAATGCAGCAATGAGCATACTTGTGCTGGTAGCTTTAGTGTGGCCTTGTTCATGGTCATTTGGATAAATGCCCAGAAATGGGATTGCTGGATCACAGAGGAGCATTACATTTAGTCTTTTGAGGAACTCCCATACTGCTTTCCAGAGTGGTTGAACCAGTTTTCATTTCCACCAACAGTGTGGTAGCGCTCCCTTTTGGCCACATTCCCCACCCCCAGTATCTGTTATTATTTGTTTTCTTGATAATGGCCATTCTAATTGAGATGAGGTGGAATCTTTGCATTTCTTTTATGGCTAGAGATGTTAAACATTTTTTCATATGTCTATTGGCCTTTCTTATTTCCTCTCCAGCAAAGTCTCTTTTTAATTCTTTAGCCCACTTATTAATGAGATGGTTGTTTCTTTGAGGATTTGTAAAGCTTGCAGGCTAGTGTGAATGGATTTTAATTGGCTGGAAGAGAAAGCAAAACTTGTTCCCATGGAAACCAGCTTTTATCTGTTTGTGTAATCTGAAGTCAGGGACACCAGTCCTGATGGTTTTTGAATAGCCTCAAATGATCCTCCAAAAGTGGATATTGTTGATCTCCTAAATAAAAATGGATGTATAGTTAGATTTGGGTCATGTTGTGGGTACTTTATAGATGCTGTCTAACAGCGAGGGTGACATTAGCTAAAGGTATTAGCAGTAACTAAATAGCCACCCTGTTTCTGCCTACATCTTATCACCCTGCAAGATGGTTGCTCAGAAAGCCACCATGAGCTCTGTTATCTCTTCAAGTGATCACTTACATTGTTTTGGGGATAGTTTATATAAAAACATTCAACTTCTAGACCAAGAGTTAGATATTATAACAATAACCACTTAACACCGTTGAATTATTCTGACATGCTGTGTACTTTGCATGTATTCTCTTGGTTTTTCTCTCTAAATACTTTGCAAAATCAGCTGTGTTCTCCCCCCACTCCCCACCCCCAGCCACACACACACACACACACACACACACATTTTATATACAGAAAATCTAAGCCTAAATAACCTGCCCAAGCTTTCACAGGTAAGTTGCTCCTGTGCACATCCCATTTCCCCTGTCAATATTTTCCATTTGCCTAAATAATTTCCCACATTCGCTTTTATTCTTCCTCCTCTTAGCCCACAGCCACAAGGAGCCACTTTAATCCTAATTTACTTATTTAGTTCAGCACTGATGTAGCAAGTGCTTCCTGTGTGCTAGGTGCTGACTAAATGCAGAAGAGTTTCTGCTTTTTCTATACTTCCGGTATAGTAAGACAAATAGTAAATTAAAGAGCTTAATCTACTTTTCTTCCTGTACCAAGAAATTGAGCTATTAGGGTCCACTGACAGATGCTGGTGTTCTTCAGATAGGTAACTCCATACTGTGAGCAAGTACTAGCTAGTAGCCAAGATGGAAGGCACCTGTCTACAGGAAGCTCTCTTTTGTCATGATGCCTGAAAGTGATGGCTAGAGGTGCCAGGCATCACAGATAATGGCTTGCCTGGGTCTCCATCCTGTCTTCCTGGACCCGTAGCCTAGGCTTTCCTTGAAGACTAGACTCAGGCCTTTCTTTATGAGACCAGAAATGATCTTCTGGAGTTCCCATTTTAGTACTGGCCCCCTCCTCCATTACACCCTTCTGTACTCAATTTCAACCTGTAGCTTGTCGCAACCCTACCCTTGTATCCATCTTTACATTCTACTCACTCATGTAACAATGTCTTCATTTCTCAGAATTAATGACTGAGTCTCTTCTCCTAGGGAATGACATGTGCAAACAATTTTTTTACGATAGAAAAAATTCAGAAACTTTGAAAGGTGAGGGCCAGAGCATCTTCACATTGAGCCTGAATCTAGGCGCATTCGCCACTGAAAGAATCCTGAAGAAGGAAGGCCCATCCTAATCTACAGCAAAGGATTACAGTAGCGCAATTACTTGGGCACCATTGATTAGGTACCATGACTTACAAGATACTCAAAGATAGCAGTCTTCTCACTAGCAGGCACTGTTCACAAGGTAGAGATAAACTTCTTTAGCACTAAGCCTGGCTAAGAATCCCAAACATTTCCCTTCTTTTTATCCTTCTCTCTCAGCCTGGGAAATACACAGCATCCAGTAGAGCAACACAAGACCGCTGTTTCTGGATTGAGTGACACATTCTCTCTGTTCCCAAGGCCCTCCAAGCTGGCCCACTCCTGAGTCCTCCTCTACACACCAGGGCCTCTTTCCCTGTTCAACATCCAGGCCCAGGTGCTCTCTCTGTGGCCATTGCAAATGATTTAAACCCTGGAGAGCTGCTTCAGTAATTGGCCTGAGCAGCACACCACCTGTGACCCACGGATTCTTTGTTTTCCATCGTGTGCCTCCCTCATAGGCACCCCTGCACTTTAGACCCCTCATTGGGAAGTGATTTCTTCACCATGCTTCAGTGGGCTGAGAAGCCCCGAAGTCTGAGGGGTAAGGCAGGCAGAGGGTCATCCTTGTGCTCCAATCTCTAGCCAGACTCCTCTGCTCCCATCCCTTCTCCCTTCACTTCCCCGGAAAATCCACCCGGGCTCTTGCTCAGTCCATTCTCACCTCCTCCAGGCCGTACTTTATCCATCCACAGTTATAAGCATTTCTATCTGAAAGGGGGGAGGATTAAAAGAAAAAAGAAAAAGAATCTCTGAGTTGGAAACACCACCGACTGTAACTATAGTGATACATCAATCACGTCTCAATAATTGCACAGCACAAGGTTTCCTGTTAGGGCTGAGCTACCTGCCAGAAAATGGCAGCAATCAGGCTATTGGCAGCAGACAATCAGGCATCATTTGTAATTCTTTATGGCTGCGTGTTTCCTGGTCCGGAATTGGATGCTAATCAATCAGTTGTCATGGCAACCCAGCATCACACAGCTATCAATACAGACAAAAAAAGACATGAAAAATTATGAGGGCAGTAAGTGCCACAGCCTAGAAGGTAGCGCCAGGTAACCTCATGGGATACCAACCCATGCAATGCAGGATTAAGAATAAACTATAAACCCCAAGGGAAAATTACCATAGCCAATGTGGAGGAAGGTATTGTCTTAGCTACAAGAGTAACAGTAGGTGGGCAGTTTGGGGGAAGGGGGGCGCGGGAGTGGGTTGACCTCACTGTCCTTGGGTATCAGCTGCACTCATCTGGCCAGGCAATGCATAGAGAGTTTGAGGATGAAAAAGCCCGCTGTAGCGATAGAGGAGAAAAGGAGATCTGTTATCCAATCTGCCAACATGTATTTCTATGTCTTTCTGGAGTGTGCAGAACATACAAGGTCCTTCATGTAGCAGATACTCACCTCCTAGTCTGGACCACTCAACTTTCAAACAGAAATCCTTCAGGATCCATCGGTACATGTGATGTGCCCAATGAACAGGACAGTCCTGAAGTGAAGAAATAAAAAATGGGAGCGATCAGCGTGACCCAGCATGGTGAAGGTAATGGGTCAAAAATTATATATCATGCTCTAAGGATGACCAGAAAGTTCTGGTAGGGCTAGTATTATCAAATTTTCAGAATGAAAAAAGAAAATTTCCTGAAGAGTCTAAGATGTCTTAGGATCTTTAGTTCCCTTAAGATATATTTCAGAACACAATTTATTATATGCTACAGGATTCTCTATTCCTATTAAATACTATTGGTCATGGGGCTTGAACTCAGGGTGCTGTCCCTGAGTTTTTGCGCTCAAGGCTAGTGCTCTTCCACTTTGGTTTTCTGGTGATTATTTGGAGATAAGAGTCTCATAGACTCTCCTGCCCAGGCTGGCTTTGAACCATGATCCTCAGATCTCAGACTCCTGAGGAGCTAGGATTACAGGCGTGAGCCACCAGTGCCCATCTTAAAATTATTTCTTTAATTCTAGGTTCTTTTTTTTAATTTTATTTTATTTGTGAACATACTGTACAGAGGGGTTACAATTACATGGGCAGGATAATGTGTACATTTCTTACCAAGCATTGCAGCCTCCTCCTTTGGTTTACCCTTCACATCCCTTCCCAGCCTCCCCCCTCCCCCCAAATCCCAATCCTTCTCCTTCCCCCCCCCCCCCCCGCACCGACGTTGTAAAGCTTGTTTTGGACATGACAACTTGTACTTCTCACTGTTGCAACAGGTCCACCTGCATCCTTAAACAACTGGTTTTTCCCCATCTCCTCCACAAGTTATACTGACATCAAATATAATGAAAGCAGCGGTTATACTGTGGGGGAGGGACATACAAAGCAACAAAGAGATAATCTTATAAATGCATTAGAAACACATGCATGAAAGAAAAAAACATTAAAATACATTTATCTAAGGGTTCATTTTCCTGACATCACATTATCTGACCTTTTCCGCTTGACTCATACATATACTAGATATTACAAATAAGGGAAACCATGGGACCTATGTTTCTTTGGGCCTGGCTTACTTCACTTAATATAATTTTTTCCAAGTTTTTCCATTTCCTAACAAATGGGGCAATGTCATTCTTTCTGATGGAGGCATAGAATTCCATTGTGTATATATACCACATTTTCTTGATTCTAGGTTCTTTAATTATAGATGCTTCCATTCTAGATTCTTTGCATGATTATCTGATTATACAAAATAACATTTATCAAAATGAATGCCAGGAAATGGAAACAAGTCTTTTTCTTTTTTGCTATTTTTGTTTCTTTTATTTTCATCTGTTTTGTCTATGCATCATTGGGAGTATAAGGGAAAGCACAGAAATGGAGAGACAAAAGGTAAACAAATGCAGCAATCAAACTCACTGGACACTATGTTGAAAATGAACGATACAACTTGTGAGTAGGAAGTGAGAGGAAAATACTGGGAGGCAGGCAGCAAGGGAAGGGATGATATTGTCCAAAAGTAAATATACTCTTTGCCTGAATTATGTAATTGTAACCCCTCTGTTTTTTAGTATTTTTCAATAAAAATAATTTTAAAAGATGGGGCTGGGAAGGTGGCTTAGTGGTAGAGCGCTTGTCTTGCAAGCCTGAGGCCCTGGGTTTGATGATTCCTCAGCACCACATAAGCAAAAAGAAAAAAGCCAGAAGTGGTGTTGTGGCTCAAGTGGTAGAGCACTAGCCTTGAGCTGAAGAGCTGAGGGACAGCGCCCAGGCCCAGAGTTCAGACCCCACGATCAGACACAAAAAATAATAATAGTAATAATTTAAAAAGAATGATTATCAAACACAAAATGCTTAAATAGGGATACAGGTTGATCCATTGTAACAATGAGATGTACAAGACACTCTGTTGAAAAATGGGGGGGTGGGGAGGAGATGTAGTTGTAGAGGTGGGAGGGAAGGAAGGGTAGGGGAAAAACAAAAGAAGAGGGAGGCTACAATGCTTGATAGGAAATGTACTCATTACCTTGCTCATGTAACTGTAACCCCTCTGTACAGTATTTTTATAATAAAAATCATATTTAAATATTTTTTTTGAAAAAGTAGGAGGAAAAACACATATGCCAAGTCTGGGGCTAGGCATGGCTAACTTCTGTTTTGATAAATCCAAACAAAATAGGCACTCAATGTTATTATTTTTGTCTTATAGCTGGGGAAATCTCAGCTCTCCAATATCATAGCTTGAAAAGGCTGGCAGAAGACTGAACTACATCATGTGCACCCAACTCCACAGGCACAGACAGAGTACTGATGATCCCAAGGAGATGGCTTCACTTCTGTGTCCTTGACTTCCTTTCCTCTGAACTGTAGATACTCATGCCCTGAAGAGTGATATTTAAACGAGGCTGTCCGCTGAAGTTTGCAGGTCAGTTCCTCATCTACAGGACTTCCTCTTTCTTCAGCTCTAACAGGATCTGGACTGTACAAAGAGTCCCCTTCAGCGGGATTACCTTTGTCCTCTTCTCATGTGTGATCTCACCCTTTCCCTACCAGGTCCGTATCCAAGGAAGGGAAATCAGCATGTCCCAGAAACACCTGCACTCCATGTTTATTAAAGTTCTTCTCATAACTGACATGATACAGAATCAACCATGGTGCCTATCAATGGATGGGTGAATACAGAAAAGGTAGTGTATATGCCCAATGGAATATTCAGCTATTAAAAATAAGAAGGAAATTTTGTCATTTGAATCAACATGGATAAGACTAGAAGATATTAACTTAAGTAAAATAAGTCAGACACAGGAAAACAAAAGTCCCTATGTTCTCACTACTATCTGGAAACTAAAATTGTTGGTCTCAGAGACAGAAAGAGTAAAGTAGTACATTCAACAGGCTGGAAAGGAAAGAGGGAAGGAGGGAAGGAGGAAGGGAGGGAAGGAAGGAAGGAGAGAGGAAGGGTTAGAAAAGATCCCAAGAACTGGGAAGGGAAGAACAAGGGAGGGATAGAAAATGGCTAATGGATACACAAATATATTTGGATAGGAGAAATAACGTGTAATGTTCTATGGCACAGGAAGGTAAGTACAGTTAAGTATAAAACTTGCAAAACTGTAGAGACTGTGTTTCCAACACTGTGAAATAATAAATGTTTGAGATGGTAGATACATCATTTAACCAACATGATCATTACACATTTTACACACACATTGAAATATCATCAATAAGTACACACACACACCAGCAGCGTGTCCACATTCTGTCAAGCAGGACAAGGCTCTGTGGTGGGATTTCCTCCCATTGGATAACTGCAGGCAAGATGCTGAGGTGTTACACAAATGACACTCAAAGCTCAGTGAATGTGGATCTAGATACAAACCAGCTCACCACACTGTCTCTATTCAAAGCACCATGAATGCATTCTTCAAACTTTTTCCATCTGCGTCAGTTTGAGATTATTTCACGATGCACCGTTGTCTTGAACTTGGTATAAAATTCTATGGCTTTCATACATACGCAGCATATGCAGAAATTCTTCTAGTGGTAGAAAAACTGCAGGCCGTGTGTAATACTCTTCTTTCAGCTCTGTATTTTGTCCATGTAACTTCCTGTGTCTGAGCTGCCAGCTCCTCATCCATAGAGTGTGTCCATGTTCCACAATGTCTTCCCACAATGCAGCTGTAAGCAATGTCCTGAGTAGACTTCCTGGACACACTGACATTTGGACATAAATAGGTTATGGTGATGAGGATTTTAGTGGTGGAAATGTAAAAGAACAAGTTAGGGGAACATTGGGAAAAGCCATGTTGTTCTAGTTCTCTTACTGAATTATTCTAGGAGTCCCAAGAGGCTACTGGAAAAGGACATCTGAAATGTAATGTGTGTTTGGCCTCTCAGCTTTTCTTTTTGTCTCTGATGGTCTCTAAAGGCTTGTGTTCCAAGAATCAAACTCCAAAAAGCATTGAATTACAGGTCCTCTGAAGAAGCATTGTTGTGTCTAACTGCCATTTCTCCCGAGGAATATTAGACAGCCTTATAAAACAAAATCTCCAATATACAACAATATAGTGAACACAGAAGATGCATCTTTTACCTGTACATGCCTGTACTGAGACTTGACCTTAGGGCCTAGGCTCTGTACTTGAGCTTTTTTGTTCAAGGATAACACTCTACCACTTGAACCACAGTTCCACTTCTGGTTTTTTAGTAGTTAGTTGGAAATAAGAATTGCATGGGCTTTCCTGCCTAGACTGGCTTTGAACCAAATCCTCAGCTCTTAGCATCCTGGGTAACTAGGATTATAGGCATGAGTAATCGGTGTCCAGCTCATTTTTTTAAATGACCCATTTGTGTGTGTGTGTGTGTGTGTGTGTGTGTGTGTGTGTGTGTGAGATGGAGAGTAATCCATTTGTGATTACATACCAAAAACTTCCTCAGCAGATACCTAAGACAGAGGGTTAGAGGTCTGAGGTGATTCTGATTTTCCTTCCATTATAATATAGCTCCTTCTTGAATTTTGCCACAGTTAAAATTAGTTCCCTGCTATTCATGCCTAATGTTTTTACTATAATGTGTCTAGAAGTGTGTCTTCCTGAATCCAGTCTACTGGGGGTTCTATATGTCTCTGGTAATCACGTGAGATTTTTTTTCTCTTAGGAGTGGGAAGTGGGCTGGGAAGGTGCTTTAGTAATAGAGTGCTTGCCTAGCATGCATGAAGCCCTGGGCTCAGTCCCTTAGTACTACATAAACAGAAAAGTTCAGAAATGGTACTGTGACTCAAGTGCTAGCCTTGAGCAAAGCAAGCTCAGAGACAGTGTCCAGGCCCTGAGTTTAAGCCCCAGGACTGGCTAAAAAAAAAAAAAAAAAAAAGAGGGGAAGTTTTCAGCTATTATTTTACTGAATAGGTTTTCAATGTTTTCATATTAAATTCTTCCCCCTCGTTGATCCTAATTATGCATAGATTTGATTTCTTAGCTGAGTCTACCAATTCCTGGACTTCTGTTTGGTAGGTTCTGAGTGATTTTTTTTCTCTCTATCTCTGTTTCTCTGTCTCTCTGTCTCTCTCTGTCTCTCTGTCTCTGTCTCTATCTCTATCTCTGTCTCTGTCTCTGTCTCTCTCTCATGGTTAAGCACCAGCTCTCTAAAGTCCCTCCACATGCAGGACTGAGCATCCCCTTTGACAAGGTACACAGCCCCAGGCCCTGGCCCAGGCAGGGTAATAAGCCAGTGTGCTTATTACCCAATGCAGCTTCTAGACAGGCCTCTTGTTTCACCCTTAAGAATCCCACCACCCTGACCCCTCTCCTACAAGAACATTCCAATTTGCTGGCCAGACCCTGGCTTCATAGCCATTCTCAGATGACAAGATCCCACGGTAGCTCAAGCTCCACCACCCCCCTGCCCTCCAACCAGGGTCTTCCCATCCAGAGGCCGGTCTCTGCCTGCCTTGCCCTCCAGGCTGCCCGCATGTGGGCACCACCTTTGCAGGTCAGTCCAGTGGTGTTTGGCGGTCCGGGCTAGAGCCATTTTCCTTATATCAGCACACCCGTGCTCATTCCCCCATGGCCTTCAGTTCAGGGCCCATGGCCAGTGATAACCACATGGCCCTGGAGGTGGCTTCCTCCAGGCTGAGGAGAGATCCTATTCAGCCAGGGTATGACTAAAAGGAGAGAAGGCCGATGTGCTGTGCAGTTAAAAAAAGAAAAAAAAAATCAAACAACCCATAAGGTGGGTAATAATCATCCCTGTGAAGAGATATGGGCAGCTCTAAAGCCGTCATGCTAGGGAAAAGAAATGATTGCTTCTGTCTCTCTTGTTCTCTGTGCTGGCAGCCACACGCGGTCGGTCGTTAACTCTGGGCTCAGCCGGAGCCGATAGGTAAAGAACAGAGTCAGACAGAGAGGGATTTACCTCTCTTCGATCAGCCGTTCTGGACCCTCGCAGCGTGCCCAGCTCTGGGTCAGAATATGCTGGGACCATCCAACACCAGAGCACTTCAGAAAGACCAGGAAGCCTGGGAAGACAGAGCCTCAGCTCTGCTGCAGCCTTGCAAAGGCAGAAATGTTTGATTGTTGGTGGTGGTGGTTTTTTGTTGTTTTTTTTAAGCTCCCCAGATCCTTCTATTGTAGCTTATCCAGAGACTGGCGTTCAGAAACTGCTGCAGCAGGGAATATAATAAAAGTGTAGGATACAGTCTGTCCTTAAGGAGCTTACTATGTAAGCACAGAGATAAGACTCATTTGTATAAGGCAAATTTAATTATTCCCTCACCTGTGTTCAAATAGAGCTTTTTTTTCCTTTTCTTTTTCTTTTTATAAGACGTATCTCTATTATGGCTTCTGTTTGCTTGGATTCGAAATATTTATTAGTGTCTTCCCTTTATCAGCTTCCAACGAACTCTTTGAAGACAGGGACCAGGCTCGTTTGTCTCAGATGCATTTATTCACACAATCATTTCATCATTCCTTCCTTCCTTGACTCAGACAAACACGGAGATTTGGGAGGGGGGGCCAGGCAGGTGCTGGTCTAGGCACAGGCAAATAGAGCAGCAAGGAAAACCGACAAGACCCAGCTTTCCTGGGTCTGTCATCTCCAAAGAGATTAGGCTGAGAGCCATAAAACAGAATAAACAAGTCCTCTGCAGGGAATAAAGGCAAGCACTGAGAAAGAGGCTGACCCTAGCCACCTCGGAGAACACCACCCATGCCAGCCTCTGCACACAGATGGCGCGTGAACCAAATGCAAATGAGGGGCCATGAGCGGCCTGGACGCTGGGAAGTGTCCCAGGAGGAAGCTGGATGTGCAAAGGCCGGAAGCTAGAATAAGCCTGGGGACACACAGAGAACAGGGCCAGAACAACAGGCGATGGCATACAGCCTCAGCGCAACCTGGAGGTGGACTCCTGTGCTACTCGATTCTGTGCAGCAGGAGAGCACTGCAGGGTCTGCACCTAGTGGATGAGGCCAGACGGTCTGACTCTCTCCCTTTAGAAATCACTGGAGAAAGCTGGGCACGGGTGGCCCATGATCATCATCTTAGCTACTCAGGAGGCTGAGATCTGAGGATCCCAGTTCAAAACCAGCCTGGGCAGAAAAGTCTATGAGACTCTCATTGCCAATTAGCCAGTAAAATGCTGGATAGTGAAGGTATGGCTCAAGTGGTAGAGTGCCAGCCTTGAGTAACAAAAGCCAAATAAGAGCATAAGGTCCTAAGCTTAAAGCCCAATGTTTGCACAAAGAGTAAATAAACACATGGGAAAAAAATCACTGTCTCTACAGAGAACGATTCACATGGAGCATGAACAGAGGCAGAAGACGAGGTTAAAGTTAAAGGCCATTGTAGAAGTTCAGGCAAGACGTGGAAGATATGGCCAGAGAAGCAGCACAGTGGCTGGGCACAGGACACCTTCTAGAAGTACCTCTCAGTCTGTGCCACGGTTTGGTTGTGAGATGAGAGACTCATGGTTGACATCCAGACTAATGAATGAGCCCAGCTCCTGAAACATAATCATAACCACTGATGGACAATTCCTGAACACACAGATAAATGAGCGTGAAGCAGCCCCGCAAATATCAAGAGCAATGTGAGACATGCCCACCGCCCTTGGTCATCAAAGCAGATGCCACCCCCAAACTTAGGGGTGGAATTAAAAGTCGGGGGCCGGTCTGAGCTATATAAAGAGACTCTGTCTCAAAAAAAAAAAAAAAAAAAAAAAAGGTTTGGTTTGGTTTTGTTACATAAGGAAAGATGTCATGTAAAAGCAGGAGGGGGAGCGCATACCTGTCATCCACAGTGCTCCAAAGGCTGCGGCGGCGGCAGGTAACTGGAGCTCATGAGTTCGCGTCCAGCCTGGGTGACTTTACCTCAAAGGAGTGGGGACCAAGAGGGAGAGAGCGAATTCCATTCTGACTCAAAAGCTGGGGAGCTCTGGGATCAAAAGCAAACATGAAGCCAGGCACCCCTGGCTCATGCCTGTAATCCCAGCTACTCAGGAGGCTGAGATCTGAGGATCAAGGTTCAAAGCCAGCCTGGGCAGGAAAAGTCCAAGAGACTCTTATCTCCAATAAACCAACAGAAAACCAGAAGTGGCTCTGTGGCTCAAGAGGTAGAGTGCTCAACTTGAATTGAAGAGCTCAGGGACAGTGCCCAGACCCAGAGTTCAAGCCCTATGACCCACAACAACAACAACAACAAAAAGATAAAAGATAAAAGAAAAAAGAAGCAAACATGAGTGAAGACTCTAGCATCAGAGCATGAAAACAACCTGACATGCATTCTTAGGAGAAGATCACATAGGCACCGTAGTTCTGTGCAGCTGACCCTATAAAATAATTCTTATGGAAATAACTTCAGGAAATGGAAGCAAGAGGTTTTGGTGTTCTTCTTCGCTGTTGTTTGGGGGGGGGGAGTCTTCATTTCCTTCTGTCTTGTTTGTTAGTTTATCTGTTTTTGGGAGGGCAAGGGAGGAGACACAGAAACAGTGGGACAAAGAGTGAACCAACGCAGCAGTGATGCTCTCTGGACACTATGTGTAAAAGGACCTATATCACTGGTAGGGACAGGAGAGAAAAACTGAGAGAGGGAGCAAGGGAAGGGGTGACATTGTCCAAAAAGAAATGTGCTCTTCAACATATATGACTGTAACCCCTCTGTATACCACCCTTACAAAAGCCATACATAATTCTTTTTAAAAAAAACAACCCATGCTGGGAAGATGGCTCAGTGGTAGAGCGCTTGCCTTGCATGTCTGAGGCCCTGGGTTCGATTCCTCAGCACCACATAAGAAAAAAGCCGGAAGTAGCACTGTGGCTCAAGTGGTAGAGCGCTAGCCTTGAGCTGAAGAGCTGAGGGACAGCGCCCAGGCCCAGAGTTCAGGCCCCACAACCGGACCCCCAAAAAAAAAACCCAATACGTTCTCATGTGGGCTCACTGTTGAGGTTGGGTCTTTGACACAGTGGTTTGCTGTAGGAGTGCAGGATGGACTTACCTTACCTCAGCCTCACCTCCTGGAGTGCTGGGCCTACAGGTGTGTGTCGTTGAGCCCAGCTTGTTATCCGTTTTGTTTGGGGTTTCTTTTTTATTTCCATGCTGAGATTTTTCTTCCTCAGGAGCAGGAGACTCGGGGCAAACATAGAGATGACCAGGCCACTGTGCTGACGAATTAGAGGACTGGACTGAGATACAGTTGACTGACTATGAAAGCAGGAGCAGAATATGAAACAACCTAAAAGGCCAGCAGTCGTTTAGATTCAGCAACGCAAGGGAGATCCATCACAGGTGTGTCTGGGGAAAGTACTCGTCCTGGGTGTGGGATTTGTGCCTTGAACTAGGGTGGTCTGGGGCTGGAGGTGGGGATGTGAGCCAGGGGACCAGAGAGAATCATGAGAATCTACACACAAAGGTTATCAACTGCGGGAAGGCCAAGGCTGGGCTGGCAGACCTGGCCAGAGGGGACAGGCAGAGGAAGGGATGGGAGGGTGGGCAGTGACAACCAGCAAGACTCCCAGCCAGCCGAGCCGCATCTCCTGGAGCTTGGAGAGGTACCGCCGTCTGGTTGCAGGAGGCTTGGGTCCTGTACGAAGGGGCTGTTTTCTGCTTCTGCAGATAGAATCCAGACCTGAGAATCGGAAAGGAAAGGGGAAGGGGAGGGGAGGAAAGGGCAGAGGAGGGGAGGAAAGGGGAGGGGAAGGGAGGTGCTTCTTCTCAGGGCCTAGTCAGCTGTCACCAGTGGAGTCATAGCTGTGAGCATCCTCTCTAGTGGTCAGAGACTGGAGCCCCTGCACAGGAAGTTGGCAGAGAGGCTCAATGGGAAATAGAATAAGTACTACTTCCTTTCACATTCAAGACACTACTAGAAACTGGATGCTTCCTTTAAAAAAAAAAATCACAAATCCGCAAGATTGAGCGTGCGCGCGGACACACACACACACACACACACACACACACACACACACACACACACACACACACACACACACACACACACACGCACACACACACACACACACACACACACACCTCATCCTCAGGTCCCTAAAGCTGTGGGCCAAAGACAAGAAAGGTGAGTGAGCTCTGAAGGTGGGTCTCTGACAACCAGAGAATGGCAGCAGCGCCCTCTGGTGGAAGCCTGTGGCCTTACAGCCAGCCAGGCATCCTCTGCCTTCTCTAGAAACAGCAGCAACCAACCAAAAACAAAGTCCTGTGCTGAAGTGTGTGTGTGTGTGTGTGTGTGTGTGTGTGTGTGTGTGTGTGTGTGTGTGTGTGGTATGTGTGTGTAATAGTCATCTGTGGGGTGGAGGAGAAATGAGTGACCCAGGCCTAGCTGGATCAAGATGCTCACACAGAGATCTCCTGCTCCCCACAGAAATAAGTTCTGATGTAGCAGCTAGCCATGAACCAGGGAGAAATGCAAAGGAAATGTCAAATTGAAGAGGGGATCACAAGGTTTTTAAGAGAAAGGACTATAATTAAACTTCTTAGCCCCACTGTGGTGGCTCACATCTTTAATCCTAGCCACTCACAAGGTGGAGAGCTGAAGACTGCAGTTCAAAGCCACCAACTCCAGTAGAAAGGTCCAGGAGTCTCTTATCTCCAATTAACCAGCAAAAATTGGAAGTGGGAAGAATGCCAAGCCGTGAGTTCAAACCCCAGTGTAGGCACTAATTAATAATAATAATATAATAATAATAATAATAATACCGCTGCCAGACTCAGAGGTAACCTGAGCCTCAGAGCTGTACCTGAGGATAGGAATTCCTCACAGGCAGTATCAATAAATCCTCAAACCCCACGGACTGGTGCTGTTACCACCATAAAGACAAGCTACTTTCTGTCTACTGAAACCGTATTTGTAACAGGGTTTTAAACTGTTTTTGCTGCTGTGAATTAGCTGGAAGCAGGAGAGAAGCCTGGCATCCTTGCCTCGATGTTTTGTCACTTTGCAATACTTTAGGTTCCAGGAAAGACAGGACTAATGAATAACATCTTTATGACAAGAGCCTGAGACCAGCTGAGGACTCAGAGAGCCTCACAGGCAAGCCCCACCCCCTAGTGAGGGCAATTACCCTAATTACCCATAGCCATCAGGCCACCCCCTGGAGCCAGAGGGTTCCCCTCAAATGATACATCCCTTAACAGCTTCTCCTAAACCCAGGAGTACCAGAACTGAGATAATGAGCAGCCAGCCTGTAACCCAGACTCTTGTCCCCTGCCCCTCTTCCTTGGCTCTATTTAACCCTAATGCTCATGGCTGGGCCGGGAAGATGGCTGAAGAGGAACTGAAGTACCATCTTCCTGTGGCATTACGCCCTGTGATCACCTGCTTTCTCTGCCGCCTTGCTTTTCTAGTAAACTCTCCCATCACTTTCACGACAGCTCATGTCTTGCCTGAATTCTCCTCTTGTAATGCAGGAGGACTGCAGTAGATCTACCCTGATGGATGCAGCCAACTGACAAAGAGCGGGGGACACCATGCTCCCTCTCACCCGGGGGCTCCTCGCCTGCCCTGTCCTTCACCCCAAGGCTGCCATTCGTGTGCTGACACAGTCACACCTGTCAGCACCCCAGCAGGCAGTGACTAAAGCTTCTCAAGTGCTCGGGTGTGATCCTTGCAGCTAAGGGCACAAAGATGCCTATGCAGGACCCCTGACCTCCAAGGGGAGGGCCAGTTCCACAGGGTAGCATCAGGACAGAAAGGAGTCCAACTGAGGCTGCTCAGATAGAGACAAAAATAACTCTCAAGCTGATATGTTGGGGCTGCATGTTGAAGGGAAGGAGGGATTCTTCAAATCAAAACCTAGCGATAAAGATGGAGGGAAAGAAATAAGGGAAAGAGAGAGGAAGGGAGAGGGGGAAGGAAGGGAAGGAGGGAGGGAAAAGAGGGAGGCCAACAAACAGATGTTGACTTCTGGTGATTGAAGACCTAGCAATGCCTATTGGAAGCCAAATCGTGTGAGCTGGCCTTGATGTTTCTCAGCAGGCTCTCACACACAAATGCCCTGTCTGCTGGATCTGTCTGCCTTTATCTCCACCAGTGCAGGGCTGCAACACATGACTTAAGTTCACAGATCCATGTGAGACTCCTGTTCTCCACTGAGAGAAACAAGGATTGTGTGGCCCAGCCCTGACTTAACATTCACACCCTAATATATGCAGCACAGAAAGATCTGTGCCTAGCCCGCCCCCTAGAGGCACACAACGCAGGAGCACCCAACATGCGTACTCAGCTAGGTGGTCAAGAGAAGGGAACATTTTGCAAGCGGAAAACAAAAAACAAAACTTCTCTATCTAGGCATGGTATAACATCTGTAATCTAAGCACTTGGGAGGATTGTGAATTCATGGCCCACAAGAAGCGATCTTTTAGCAAAAACAAAGCCAACAACAAACAAACAAATGTGCTTTGTGGCTTCTCCCACGAGGTCCCTGAAAGAGCCCTTGATGTAAACAGGTCTCTCTTTTGACTTGGAGCTGGCTCCTGTGAGTCATTCCTTCTGTAACCTTGAACAGAAGCCCTAGGGGAGGAAAAAAACACAAACACAACCCCCAGCCAGTGTGTCAGGTGCCCCACCTTTGCAAATTTCCAAAGAGTCTACAAGGTATACAACCGAACAACAACACCCCAGCTCCCAACACAGCTTCGAGACAAGAGGACTGAATTAAAGCCTCCGCTTCTTCACACACACACACACACACATACACACACAGAGTTAACTGTGGCAGCCATGAACAGGAGGGAGCAGAGGGGCAGATATCTGGAGAAGGAGGAAGACAGCTTTGGAGAAGCTTTCCGTAGAGCTGATTGCAGAATTCTTATACTCAGGGTTTTCATAGATCAGATGGGGTCACCTTGAAGAGGTGACCCCACCCACAAGGGGGGAGGCCCACTGAGGGGCAGTCTGAGTAGACCAATGGCACCTTAGAGGTCAAATGAGAACACTGGGAGCTCACACCTGTAATGCTGGCTATTCAAGAGGTTGATGTCTGAGGAACGCTGCTCAAAGCCAGCCTGGACAGGAATGTCCACGAGATTCTTATCTCCCATCAATCAGCACAAATCCCAGAAGTGGAGGTGTAGGTTGAATGGAAAAAGCTAAGTGAGAATACCAGGCCCCAAGTTGAAGCCCAGTACTGGTACAAACAGAAAAACAACACTTTTCAAACAGGATCAATGATCAGGCTGTTCAGATGACGCCACTCTATCCCCAAGCTTGCTCCTGCAGCAAGATCACCTTCCCCAAGAGGAGGGGTCATACTTGTTTTCTCCTGAAGTCCTCCTCTATCCCACCCTTCCAGCTGTAAAGAGACCCACTACTCAGAACCCTGCCCCTTGCACCTGTACCTCACCTATGCTGTGCACAGAACCTCTCTCTCCTCTCACAAGAGTACAACCCCTGAGGACAGAAGTCAGCTGAGCACAATTCTACTTGGGATTTCTTTCCTTCCTTCAAAGGACAAAGTCCATCAACCTCTGTCTTCCAGTCCACTGCTCTTAGCTCACCACCCAGACACTGTCGGTAGATTAGAAAATGGCTTGGGAGAGCTATTTTAGGGGATGCCAAGAATTTTCCAATTGCACCTAAGTCTCCTGCCCTTCCACACCTGAAATTCACCCATTGGTGCTACATTCTTTTCCATCTTTGAGGTGGCTCTCTTTCTGCAATTCCCTCTTCAATAAACTCTAATTCCCGCCAAGAAGATGAGCACAGCTGGCTTGGCCAGGGATCCATTTATTTACAGGCCATCATTAGTGACATTTGACAGGAGAATGTAAATTGTGTGTTTCCAAGGCCAGGGGCTGGCTTCAAGTGTGTGAGAATTCCCTGAAGACAAGCTTGTCACCTCCAATATGTTGTCTGGAACCCAAAGGTACTTGAATGAATGAGTGAATGAATGAAGAGGTGTTGGGATGAATGAATGAAGGGAATCTCCAGAAAAAGGTAATTCTCTAGAGGAAAAATCAGAAGGCCAAGAAACAGACTCCCCGGATGAGGAGGGGGGTGGGATTGGCACCCTCTTCTTCTTGTGTCTGTCTCCCCAGTATCTGGGACCTCCTAATTCCTCAGTGAGTTTTCTCTCCTAGGCTGGTGCTCTCTTGTTTCTTCAGTGTTGCTGTTAATGCTGAGCTTGGCCCAGGGAATGAGCATTCTTGGATGTCAAAACTGATCATGCCACCAGGAGGCAGTACAGACCAGGTACCAGAGTTTTCTTGTGCAAATTCTAGGTTCATTAACAGCAGGGGGCTCCCAAAAGCCATTGGGGGGGGGTAAGGTCCTCTCCTGGATGGCGAGCAGACTCCACCCTCCTCGCAGCAAAGTCTCCACCTAGTACCTGCGTTACCTAGGCAACTGGGACACCTGGAAGAGGTCACATCTGCATCCACTGAGGTCACATCTGAATTTGATGTGGCCACACCTTTCCCGGCCCATACCCTACATAAGGCCTAGCCCAGGCCCAGACTCTCTCTTGCTGCTCTTTTCTTGCTCTCTCTGTTTTATTCTAGCTATCTGTTCTTTTCTTGCTCTCTCTCTTTCCCAGCCACATGGAGTGCCAACCTTGTCTGGTCCCAGCAGGTCTACCCCTTACCTGAATACCACGTGAGTGCTACTGTTCTTACCCCTCTCTCTGCTCTTTTCTGGCTCTTTTCTCTCTCTTTCCTCTCTTCCCAGCTCTCTCTCATTCCCAGGCCTTTCCCAGCCATGTGGAGTGCCAACCTTGCCTGGTCCCAGCAGGTCTACTGAATAAACCTACCCCTTACCTGAATACCACGTGCGTGCTGGTGCTGTTCTTACTCAGCTACCTCTTTTTAAAAACCTAACATAAATGGTGAAATCTCCCTGATGCAACATCTCCTCCTTGAATACTCATTAATATAATCTCATCCAGTAGCTTTGAATTTTTTTTTGAAACTGTACCCTGTGGCCCACATAGGTGAGGGGAGGAAAGAAAAAAGGAAAGCAACTTCTGCTGTGGGCACTAAACTTGCTGTTAGGAAAATGCTATTTTTCTAGGCAGCAAAGCTACGATCCCTGAGGAGCCTGACGCATCCCACAGATGATTCATATTTAATTGATAATTAATATGCAGTGGCTGCTGTGTAATATCTCTGAAAAGCACAGCAGAACTTGGCCCTGTACTCACTGGCTAGAATTTGGACTCAGAAGGGCAGTTTGGCCCCTTCTACACAGTTGCGAGTAGGAAGAGACACAAAGGAAGGATCAACCCAGCCACTACCCTTTATGCCCCCTTCCCACAGTAGGAAGGAAAGAAACAGACTTAAAATAGTCCTTGCTTCTGTCCCTCCTCCCTTCATTCGACATTTGCTGAGCTCTTACCTTGGACCAGGCAGTGATGTGAGCAACAGGGATACTAAGACTATACCGCAAGACCTCGGGTGCATGGGATGATATGCATGCACAAGCTTTCAGCCTTTCTTCTCCTTTAAGCCATGGCTCTTTCTTGTACTACATTTTACTGCTTTCTACCACTTGATCAGCTCTTTTCCCTCCAGGCTTTAGACTAGTAGCTTGTACTCATAAATGATTGTGTGACTGGATGGATGGAACAATGGATGGATGGCTGCATGGATGGATGGATGGATAGATGAATAGCTGGCTGCCTAGATGGATGGATAAATGGACAGATGGACGGTGGATGGATGGATGGATGGATGGATGGATGGATGGATGCTTGGATGCTTGGATGGATGGATGCTTGGATGGATGGATGCTTGGATGGATTGAACAATGGAACCTGAGAACTATGAGTCAAAAAGATAATAAAGTAAGGAATATTTGGTGAGACAGCATAAACCCTTTACTGTGATTTAACTGTGTTTCCCAAAGTTCTTACGTTAAGACTTTTGAAACCCCCAAAGTCACATGGCACTGGTATTTGAAGGTGGGTTGGGGAGTAATTAGGACTGGAGGGAGTCAGGAGGCTGAGGACTCATACAAACATCAGTAGTGTTTTCTTGGGGGTAGTTGAGATTGAACCCATGTCTCACACTTCCTAGGCAGCCCTCTACAACTTGAGCCACATCTCCAGACCTTTATCTTTACTTATTTTTCATATACAATCTGCTACTTTTTGCCTAAGGTCAGCTTCAGACCTTAATCTTCCTATCTGTGTTTCCTTTAGAGTTGAGATATAAAGCATGCACTGACCTACCTGGCTGGTTTGTCAAGATGGTGTCTTGCTAACTTTTTGCCTAGACTAGCCTTTACACTTGATTCTCCAGATCTATGCCTCCAAAGTAGCAAGGACAGCAGACATGAGCCATCATGCCCACTACATTAGGAGTTTTGCTAAGAAAGGGAGAGAGCACTGAGCTGGCAGGCTTGTTCTATCATGTCACATGACGCTCTGATGCAGCATGAGGCCTTCACCCAGAGCTGGGCCAAATAAACCTCTCTTCTTTATAAATTACCTAGTCTTGGGTATTTTGTTACAGCAGGAGAAAATAGCCCAAGGCAACCTTATTCTTCACTATATTCTTATTATCTGTGAAGGGATTTGAGCTCTTCAGCATACTGTAAATCCCTAGAAATCAAGGAACTTTAGTCTAAGTTTGTCATCCATGCCATACAGTGTTTGACAGTCTCTGGGAGAAACATGTTTGACCTTATTCTCTCTTCTCCCTTTGACATGTTTTGGAAGATGAGATTCCTTGAGCTTTTATGCAAAGAGGAAGCGCAAGCTACAGAAAGACCAAGAGAAAAATCTTGGTAGCTGATGCCTATAATCCTAGCTACTCAGTGGTCTGAGATTTAAGGATTGCCATTTAGAGCCATCCTAGAAAGACAAATCCATGAGACTCTCATCTCCAGTTAACCACCAAAACGCCAGAAATGGAGAAAGCAAACAAGCAAAAGAAGGAAGGAAGGAAGGAAGGAAGGAAGGAAGGAAGGAAGGAAGGAAGGAAGGAAGGAAGGAAGGAAGGAAGAAGGAAGGAAGAGAGGGAGGGAGGGAGGGAAAAGAGAAAAGAGAGAAAAGGGAAGAGAGGGGAAAAGGGGGAGAAATAAGAGGGAAGAGGGGGAAGGAAGGAAAGAAGGAAGAAAGGAAGGAAGGAAGGAAGGAAGAAAGGAAGGAAGGAAGGAAGGAAGGAAGGAAGGAAGGAAGGAAGGAAGGAAGGAAGGCAATACCAAGTGTTTGGGATCTGAATGATCAGAATTCTAGGTCTTGGTGACTCTGGGCCCTAAGGTAAATGAGAGACTTGGGGCTCTTGGAGATGCAGCAGGTGGTCCCAGACCTCAAAGGGAAGAAGAAAACCTTCTGGGCCAGGTTTTGCCTGTGGCTAAAGAGCCAGAGGCCTCCTGTGAGCCATAGGCATCCCGGTGGCAGAGAGGATTGTGGGAGCCATCCTGCTGTTCTGAAAGAAAGAGGAGACGGAGGCTGGAGTGGGGGCTGGAGGGCTCCAGAGAAGCCATCTGTCAAGGAGCAGCCAGGACAGCTCAGAGCAACCTGCCCGTGCCGCCCAGCCCTGCCAAGGAAGGGACTCCGGGACAGGACACCCAGAAGGAGGCTCTCGAGGCACAAGGTGAAACCAGGTGTAACTTGTCTTCTTACTGACAGGTAACAAATGAACCTCTTTAGGCGGCACAGTGTGATATTTCAATACATTTCTACATCGTGTACTAATCAACTCAGGATATAGAGGTCATCCATCTTCTCAAACATGCATCATGCCTCTCTATGAGGAAGATCCAAAATGCTTTCCCCTGGCTCTTTAGAATCACACAATATAATATTATGAACTACAGTCACTTCTGCATAAGCACACCAGACCCGGTACTCCTCCTATCGGGTTAGGACTTGGTCGCCTTCATCCAGCCTCTATCACCCCACACACACACACACACACCCTTGTGGTGAGCAATGTCCTGCTGTGGATGTCACTGCACCCAGCTCTGTCAGATTCCACATGTGAGTGAGTTCACACTGGACTCATCTTTCTGAGCCTGCCTTCTTCCTTGACCCATGATGTTCATCCTCCTGGTCACACATGACAGGATCTTCTTGTGATGGAATTCACATGCTGAGAACAGTTCGAGGAGCTAACCCCTTCTCAGGTTGTTGTTGGTGGTGGTGGTGGTGGTTGTTTGGGTTGGGGGGAGGGGGTTATTTTTGTACCAGTAGTGGGGCTCGAACTCAGGGCCTAACACACTCCACCTTGTCATCATGCCTTCGCAGCCCGAACACTCTCTTTCCTCCAGAGAAAAGCCAAGGCCAAGAAAGGAAGAGTGTTGCTCAGGGGAACACATTTAGCACACCTGGGTCTCGGGGCGTAAAAACTGGGCAGGCTGGCTTCAAATGAGGGGCTGGGTACAGGTTAGGAGAAAAACAGCCAATCAAGAAATCTATAGAAGTTGCTGAGATGGCAAGATAGGCTGATAAACCAAAACCTGCCTGTCTGTGCCTGACAACAAAACGGAGACCAGGAGAGAACGAGGAAGTAAGGATAGGACAGTAAATCTCTGGTGCCACAAACCTCACAGGAAAGAAAAAGAAAACTCACCGATCCGAAAACCATCCAATTCTCACTATGTAATCGAAGGCTAATTGTACAACAAGGAAGACAGCCAAGATGGCAGAAATGAGGTGAACTGCCTGTCTACCCCGGGACATATCTATACCACATGCTCTCCTTTTCATATGTCTCTCTTGATAAACTTCCCTATCACTTTTTCTTAGGCTTGTGTCTTGCCTGAATTCTTCTCTTGCCAGACACAGGAGCAAAGTGGTTTAGCTGCTCTAAACTTTCTGATAGCATATTTGGTACGTGGGCTGGGAGCGTAGGGATTAGGCATGTCTTCTGACTTATCAAATCGTTACACATTCCCAGTGGACACGAACGTACATCTGCTTCATCCCCAGCGCTCTTCTTCTAGAAAATGGAGATGTTACATAACTCCAATAAAAACAGCTACAGAAGTTGGCAGCCCCTGTCAGAAGCCTCATGAAATACATCCCATTTCCAGGCTCTAGAAGTTGCCATATATTATTTTACACCCTGGGCACTTCTACAAGGAAAGTAAGGCATGGCCCTCCCATCCAAAGAAGTCAGCATAAATCATCAACAAATAACATAAATGCTAAGTCACATGGCACCAACTTACTATCAAACAAGAACAAGAAAACAAAGATTGCCAGACACCGGTGGCTCCCTCCTGTAATCCTAGCTACTCAAGAGGCTGAGATCTGAGGATTGTGGTTCAAAGCCAGCCCAAGTAGGAAAGTCCATGAAACTCTTACCTCCAATTAACCACCAGAAAACCAGAAGTGGCACTGTAGCTCAAATGGTAGTAGCCTTAAGAAAACTCCCTATGTTCTAAAGAAAGACAGAAGAGATATTTCACAGAACATAAGGAGTTTGAGCTGGGCCTTAGAGAAAGACATGTGGGACCAGAAAGGAAGGGAGGGCCCTTCTAGCAAGGTGAGTAGTATGAGCCAAGGCCAAGGTGGTAGAAAAGCCCGCCTGAGTGGGGGACAGTGGCCCTGTGTGCCCACTGAACGCCCTACAGGGGTTAAGAAGGCAGAGGTCCCCAAAAGGGAGACACATGGTACTCAGATTCCAACCCCCCTGCCCCCCACACACACACCACTTCCTTGGAGATGACAGCCTTGTCTGTCTCCCCACAGGAGATGGATGGACAGACAGACGTGTGCGTGTGCACTTATGCCGGCATGCACGCCCGACGCCATGTGTGTTTGCTCCCGTCAGAAACCAGCCTGTAAGACTGTTGTGGATTCCACAGCCGGGTGGGGAGGGCCAGGAGAGCAGATTGTGGAGGTTCTAATTACATATCTTTGAGGTAGAAATTTAGTAAAACCACAGACTTGGAACAACATAAAAGTGCACAAGACAACCCCATCCATTCATTATGCAAAGGAATTGCTCATTTATGGAGTTTGGATTCCAGGCAGTGCTTTATGGACCAGGTTCTCAGCATGGGGGTTGCACCTGTTGGGTATGGCCTAACTGAGGCACGGGTGGGTCCTCCGTCCTCAGAGGAGTGACCCCACGGCCCCACTGCACACCCCAGGAGTGGAGAAGGACACAGCAAGCCATGGCTAGGGCAATTCAGACACGCCAAGGAAAGAACCCAACAAGGAGAGAAAATAATATAAACATTCAGGGGTCATGTTGGGGACAAAGAACTAAGGAAGGGAAGGTGACGTGTATGCACTGCCTTAATGTAGTGACACAGCCATATATCCATGGTTTATAGGGTTCCTTTGGGACCAGGATACCTATTGGGGAAAAAATGTGAGAAGGAGGAGGAGGAGGAAGAGGAAGAGGAGGAGGAGGAGGAGGAGGAGGAGGAGGAGGAGGAGGAGGAGGAGGAGGAAGCAATGACTCTGCTTAAGGTGCATTGTGCATGTTAAATCAAACCCCTCCCCCTTGAACTATTATTTAAAGACATTTTTTGGGGGGGGGGGGTCCGGTCATGGGGCCTGAACTTGGGGCCTGGGTGCTGTCCCTCAGCTCTTCAGCTCAAGGCTAGCGCTCTACCACTTGAGCCACAGCACCACTTCCAGCTTTTTTCTTTTTGCTTATGTGGTGCTGAGGAATCGAACCCAGGGCCTCAGGCATGCAAGGCAAGCGCTCTACCACTGAGCCACCTTCCCATCCCTTAAAGACATTTTTAAAACAAGAAAAGAGTTGGGCACTGGTGGCTCATGCCTGTAATCCTAACTACTCAGGAGGCTGAGATCTGAGGATCCTGGTTGGAAGCCAGCCAGAGTAGGAAAGTCCATGAGACTCTTATTTCCAATTAACTATCACAAAGCTAGAAGTGGAACTGTGCTTGAAGCAGTAGAGCATTCGCCCGGAACAAAAAAGCTCATGGACAAAGCCCAGGCCCTGAATTCAAGCCCCACGACTATGAAAAAAACAACAACAACAAAATGAAAAACAAGAAAAGAAAAAAAAAACAATCTGACCCTCCCATCCTTGGAATTTATAGGAGCATTGACATATTAAAGGCTCTGAGAAGTCTTGCAAAACTTAAATTCATTGAACTGGGTTTCACCTAGTGTTTCCAAAATTTTAAGTGATTTTAAAATTCTAGGCAATGTACTGGCAGCTCATGTCTGTAATCCAATTTACTTAGGAGGCTGAAATCTGAGGATCAGATCTCAATTAATTCCAATTAACTACCAAAAAGCCAACAGTGGAGCTATGGCTCAAGTGGTAGAATCCAGCCTGGAGAGAAAAAGCTAAAGGACAGTGCCCAGACCTTAAGTTCAAGTCCTAGTACTAGCATCAAAAACCAAACAAAACAACAACACTAGGATTTCTGTTTTGTTTGCTAAATATTTATTATCAGCCTGAGGAACAACTGCTTTGTACTCAGAAAACATAACTTCTTTGGCTGAATTTTCCACTTCTGGTTTTAGAAGTCAATTTGAAAATCATTCACTACACCCAAAACATAGCTATTTCTTGCTCCTTTTTAGTCCTTCCTGGCAAAGTTCTGTCTAGAATCCTTCCATTCTAACTATCTCCCATGAAGCTGTGTTTCCAATCATAAAAAGACTGACTACCAGAATTCTTGGTACCTGGGAGGTCACCTTTTGGTGTCCAGAGGGAGAACTTAAGTCAGTACCCTGGTCAGAGGCGCTCAGAAAGGCTGTGTGTCCAAGTGTGACAGGGTGTATTGGTTACTATGTGAAAAAACAATGCTGAACCCCACCTCCCAAAAGTTGCCCCAAACCCATCAAAAGATAAATGGGTAAACAGACTGTGGTATATCCACGCCACAGAATGCTACTCAGCAATAAAAGAGAGAGAGAGAGAGAGAGAGAGAGAGAGAGAGAGAGAGAGAGAGAGAGAGAGAGAGAGAAATGTATTATCAATACAAAGAGCACCATGAAGACTCTACAAATCATTATGTCAACTGAAATTAAGCCAGATAACTGAGTAGGCTGTATAATTCACTTATATAAAGCCCAAAGAAATAGAAACCAATCTACTGGGGCAGAAAGCAGCTCAATGGTTGCTTGGAGATGGGAGTAAAGAAAGAGTTATAAATCAGGAAATCATTGTGGGTGGATGATGGGAATGTCTGGGCTCTTAACTCTACCAAGAAACAGATCAGAAATCATTACATGGGGTATTTACTTTATGTGATTATCATTAGTTGGATATGTTCCTATCTCCAAATATTACAAAACATAGTTCTGGATTTTTCCTTAAAAAAATCAGTCTAAAACAGCACATGTTTTCTCTCATGTGTAGAAGCCAGATCTATACTATAACTGACATGATAACAAGGACTCTAGGCATTCATGCCCAAACAGTTAGACTACAGGAGGAGACCTTTGGGAGAGGAACACAAAGGTGTAACTTCTCAGAACTTTTAAAATACTGTTTATCGAAACAAATTCCAGGAAATGGAAACATGGGTTTTTTGCTGTTATTGTTGGTACTGATGGTGGTGTTTGTTTTTGTGTTTGGGTTTTTTATTTAGGGGAAGTAAAAAGGGGGCACAGAACGGGAAAAAGGAAAGGTGAACAAATGCAATCGTGCTATTCAGTATACACTGTATGGAAAATGACCTATGGAATTTGTGGGCAAGGACAGGAGAGAGAAACAAAGGTAGGGGTAACATTGTCCAGAAAAAGAAATCTTCTCATTCACCTGATTTATGAGATGGTTAGCCCTCTGGTATCACACCTTAATAACAATAAAGTTACATTTTCAAAGGAAATACGTGTATGGATGTGTATACAATCATTCATCTTTAGAGGACATTGTGAAATTATCTCAAACACCCATAAAAGTTAGAATTAAAAATCAGTCTATGCATGGCTTGCCTCATATTAATGGTTTTAGTCATTAGTCTTGTTTGTTTTTTAACCTGGTACTGGAATCGAACCCAGGGCCTTACACATACTTGGCAAGTCTTCTACCACTGAGTTATTTCCATTTTTAGATCATGAGTTCATAAAGAAGAGAGGACCCTTCTAGGCTCTCCAGAAATAGCACCTCCTTTTCCATGTAGACAGAGATCTCTTGTTTCTTTTTCATCAAAGGAAAGGACTTGGAAGAATTGTCAGTTCCAGCTTTTTGCTTGTTAATTAGAGATAAAAGTCTCATGATTCTCTCCAAACTGGGATCCTCAGCTTTCAGCCTCCTAAACAGCTACAAGCGTGAGCCACCAGTGCCCAGCTCTGTATTAACTTTTTTAATCTTCTAAACAAGTGGAAGTCCGTTGGAATCCAGAAATTACACCCGTCTTCCAGCACCAAGATTCCTTAAATTTACTGTGAAAATGTCGCTGTGAACAATCTCTTACTCATTCCTCTCAAATGCCTAGGAGTAATTTAAGGCTCAGTAGAACTTTAAAAATGTCCACCTAGGCCGGAATATACTAACCACAAAAGACAGTTGTCTTTCTAGAAGCCAGCTGCTAGCCAATTTGCTAGAAACCTCCCAGGCCCAATCTTTGGATATACCCATGGATCGAGACAAGGAACGCACAATTACACCCTTTTTAGCCGGCTGCTGTGGTCTCTGACCACAGATGGACGACCTCAGCATCCTCAGAGGGTCAGAGTGCAGATGTAAGGCAAATAGCTCTGATCTAAAGCAGCTCTGAGACAAGGAGAGAGGCCGAGAGGAGGGGAGGGCGGGCAGGCTGTCCATACAAACAGGGAATCTTTGAGAGCTGCTGGCTAGATCGTGGCTGCACTGGCTCACCACTTGCTACATGCTGGGGGACAGGCAGGCAGTAATTAAGGATTACCCAATGGTATTAATTAAAGCCAAGGGAAGGCCTCCATCAGACACACTTACTCTCAGTGACAGAAGACAGGAGGAGAGGAAGGTCATCTCTTCCTGGGTATCCGGAGAAAGAAAATGCCTGGGGATGCATTAAGGAATTGGGAAACAAACTAGAATTTCCCTAGCCACTGCCACTCCCTTTGTGATGGTAGCTGACCTTTGAGACAGGCCCTAGTGAGGGGTTTGGAATCTGAAATTTTCTTTTGAGGTCACACCCTGGTTACCAGATGTGTGTGTGTGTGTGTGTGTGTGTGTGTGTGTGTGTGTGTGTGTGTGTGTGTGTGTGTGTGTGTGTGTGTGTGTACGTAGGGCACTGTCCTTAGCTTTTTTACCCATGCTTGGTACTCTACCACTTGAGCCATGCCTCCAGTCCAGCTTTTTGCTGATTAATTGGAAATAGAATCTCAAGGATTTGCCTGCCCAGGCTGGCTTCAAACTCTGATCTCAGTCTCCTGAATAGCTAGAATGATAGGTATGAGCCATCCAGCGCTGTTCTCTTTAAGAGAACAAATAGGTCGTTTTTGTTGTAAAGACTCTTAGAAAGCACCAAAGCCTTGAGACCTGTGGTTCTACATTGGCTCCACCATGACCTTACTTTGTAAACCTTGAACCTGTTTGGTCCTCCCGCCTGAACTCCTGTGAGAGTCCAGCAAGATGAAATACACAGAAACATTCCATACAGCCCAGACTCAGTCACAGGGTCACAAAGAGAATGACAAAGAATTGAGAAGACCCATTGACTCCTCATCAACCAGCAACCACCAACTACCCAGCCATGGGAAACTGGGAAAGTCATCGTGAAACTCCAACCAAAAGTAATACTCCTTGGTCATGGAAATGTTTGTAAATCTCAACATATCAGACCCCCCATTCTGGAGCTGTGTCCCCCAGGCTCCTGTACAATGCTCAGGGAACCCATGATATTAGCATGTGAGCAAAGACATGTCTTGGCCTCTCTAGGTCTGTGTGCGGGCCCCATCAATCCCAGACCACAGGTACACAAAGGCAGCCTGCGGGTCTCAGCTAACATGCCCCAAGGAAGACATTACCGTGTCACCAGGATATAACTCCCCAGAGACTGAAAGTGGGGAAGGATGTCATTTCTCCTAGTTCTCATCACTGTCACCATCATTGTGTACCCGGTACGACTATTCTTCCAGCAGTATTAGGGGCGATCTGTTCCCACATCTTCTGCAACACTTTCCTGAACACGTTCTGTCTGAGCTGTAGCTTGTTTCTCCCCAGTTTATCCGTCCATATGTTCCCATCTACTTCCTGTCTCTCAGAAATCCGCGACCGTGTCTGGGCACACCGAAGGCCAGCTGCTCTTCTCAGCATGGCTATGGACTGCCTTCCTTTTTTATATCTCTGCTGTTCGTGGAATTCAGGAACCGGGAGAGGCAGACGTGAACCAAGGATTTCACCGGCAGCTCTTTATTCCTTTTTAGAGGATGCAGAAAGACCTACCTTCTCCACCTTGGAGCCACTCCCCTCACCTCCCCAGGTTTGCTTCTATAATGACGTCATGTCTAGCCACCCACCTAAGTGCCTAACTGTGGCAGAGGGCCCAGGTAGGAGAAGAGCAGGACAGGAGGGACCCAAGGTCTCAGTCCATATAGTTTGGCAGGAATAGCATCGCAAAGGACAGAGTTCATCAGCTGCAGCCCCTCCTCTGGCTGAGTGTCTGGGCTTGCACCTGAGAAGCTGTGCTGTCTCTCCTCTTTGTACAGGTATGAGTACCGAGAGACTCAGTTTCCCAGTGTGTTCGGGCATGTGGGATTGTAGCCAGGAGGCAGAATGACACAGAAGTCAAGAAAGCAGACCAGCCGTGTGAGAGCTGCCCCACCTCTAATCCTGGCTCCTCAGGAGGCTGAGATCTAAGGATCCAGATTCAATCTTGAGAGACTTTTATCTCCAAGTAACCAGCCAAAAAGATGAAAGTGGAGCCGTGATTCAAGTGGTAGAGCACCAACCTTGAGTGAAAAAGCTCAGCAAGACTGGGAGCCCTGAACTACAAGCCCCAGTACTTGTGTGTGTGTGTATGTGCACAGACACACACACACACACACACACACACACACACACACACACACACACACACACACACACACACACAAAGACACAACCCCAGTACGAAAAAGCATGAAAGTTCACCAGCTTTGTGACTTGGAACAAATTCCCTAAACCTTCTGAGCCTTAATGTCAGTCAGCTATCAAACGTGAACAATAATAGCGCGTATTGGTTACCATGGAATTATCCAAATGGGTTAATACATATGAATTAGAACCATGACTAATGAGCATAAGCCCTCAGTAGATAAGGATTAATTGAGGATGGAGATAATGAGGTGTTATCAACTGAATTTTGGGGTCCTCTAAAATTCATGTGTTAAACCAGATATGATGATGCTTAGAAGTAGACTTAAAGATGAGATTAGATATAGATGGACTCATGACGGTGAGGCTGTCATGATGCGATTAGTGAAAGGGGGAGGGAAAGGAACAAGAGGAAGAAGAGACCAAACTGTGCATGCTCTCTCTCTTTCGCTCTCCCCCCTCCCTCCTTCTATCTCCCTCCCCCACCTCCCCTTCCCATGTAACAACACAGCAAGAAGATACAGATGTATAGATATGATGACCAGGAAGAGAGCTTAAATCAAATCTGTGGGTACCTCAGTTTGGGTCCTCAATTTCTAGAACTGTGAACAATAAGTTAAACCACCTAATCCATGGTGGTTGTTAAAGTAGACTGAGCCAACTAAGACAAGGGGTATATTACTAAAAGATCACCAGAGAAATAGCCAATGGGAGATAGACAGACAGATAGATAGATAGATAGATAGATAGATAGATAGATAGATAGATAGATAGATAGAGACAGACAGACAGACAGACAGACAGACAGACAGACAGACAGACAGACAGACAGACACAGACACAGACACATATAACATATTTATAGGGGAAAAAACATATTTATAGAAAGAGGATAAGAAAAATAATTTCTCAACAGATAGGTTTTTTTTTTCATTTAAAATGGTTTATTGTTTTCTAAACCCCAAATACTTGAATTATCAACATACTATATTGAATGAAAGAAGCGAACCGTTTGGTTCTATTCCCACATACCATCGGGTGGTAGAAAGTAGGGCTGGGGGTGCCTGTAGCGGAGGTGAACGGAAGGGGAGCCGGGAGAGGGTCGTGGTCCGAAAGCTACTGAGTGACGGCAAGCTCACCTCTTCATTGGAGCAGTGGCTTCACGGGTGTGAGCCATGTCAAAACAAATCACAGAATAGACTTTAAATGTGTGGTTTATCCTATGTCAATTACACCTTAATAAATGTGCTCAAGGAAGCGAGATGAGTGGCACCTGATTTATGGGAGAGACGAGTCTCACAGCTTCGGGCCTGCTGAGAGGAATATCAAAGAGATGAGAGGCAATTTGCCTATAGATAGGTAGCTGAGAAGGTGGAGGCGGGATGGAAGCCTGCGTGCAGAGCGCCTGCCTCTCCAGCCCTTCCCACCCCCCTTTGAAATTGGACTAAAGACCAAAGGACCACAGGTGTCCCGAGGGATTGGATATGGCTCTCCTAAGAAAAGTCCTTCTCTTCCATGCCCACTGCCCTTTCCACCGCCAACCAGCTGCCCAGGGCGCAACGGACAGGACAGAAGTGCAGGCCCCTCCACCAGCCAGCTCTAGTCAAACACAGCCTCCTGCTGTGGCTAGAAGTGACTGTCTCAACTGTGCCTTCTGTGGCTGTGTAAGTCAAGCCCCGTAACTGCCTAGCTGTAGCGAGTGGCGTGATTAGAACTTGGGGCAGTGCGTGGTACCCTGGAGGGGTCTGTGACAGCGGGAGCTCTGGTCTGAAGAGGTCCATACCGAGGAGGAGCCTTCACGCTCTTCCTTTTCATTCCTACCACACTGCCCAATCTATCTGGACCAGAGTTCCTTTGTGTCTGTCATTAGCAGCTGCTCCTGAACTCTCTGGAGAGCTCCCCAAAACATGGGCCTATGGACCTCTGATCTAGGGACTCTTATCTCTCTCTCCTTTCTCCTCTCTCTCTGTCTCTCTGTCTCTGTCTCTCTGTCTCTCTGTCGGTCTTTCTCTCTCTCTGTCTGTGTCTGTGTGTCTGTCTGTCTGTCTGTCTGTCTGTCTGTCTGTCTGTCTGTCTGTCTCTCTCTCTCTCTCTCTCTCTCTCTCTCTCTCTCTCTCTCTCTCTCTCTCTCTCTCTCTCTCTCTCTCTCTCTCCTCTCTCAAGCCAGTCCTGGGGCTTGAACTCAGGGCCTGAGCACTCTCCCTGAGACTCTTTTAGTTCAAGGTTAGTGTACTACCACTTGAGCCACAGCTCCACAGCTCCACTTTTAACTCGTTTAGTAGTTAATTGAAGATATGAGTCTCACAAAATTTCCTACCTGGGCTGGCTTCGAACTATGATCCTCATACCTCAGCCTCCTGAATAGCTAAGAATTCAGTCATAAGCCACGAGCACCCGGCTTGTCTTGCTCTTTTGCAAATCTCCTCCTCCTCTCCCTTGACTCAGTTCTCAACCACACATCGTCGTGCGTGGCAGACACATCTCCCACACCTGCCCCCAGCCCTGAGGGACGTGCATCCAATCACTTCCATCTCACAGGGTTTACCCTCCAGTTTTTTACTGAGAGGATTTTGAAGAAAAACCTTTGTCTTCAAGAGCCCACTGTCCCCTGTAAATGAGACACTCTTTGCTGTCAAATGCACAGATGTGAATGTGGGCACAGATGTCACCTGATGCTTGAGAGAGGGTCAAAGGCAGCACAGAGTCAAGCTGGTGCAGCCTGGGGGGTGGGGAGGAAGGAAAGCACAGAGTTAGGGAGGCGGGGAGGCCTGTGTTGGGCTCTGGGCATCCTCCTCCTCCACCCTCAACCACTCCAAGCTCTCTTGGACCACCGTGAACTGTTTATCTGTAGACAGATGAGAGAGAGAAGCTGGAAGGTGTGTCCTGAATACATGAGGCCACTACAGTGGCTGGCTTTCCGTTCTGCTTCAGCATCTTAGTGGAGTTTGACCTTAAGAATGATCTACTTACCTTTCAGCACCTCAGTTTTCCCATCTGTGAAATGGTGGCATTGATGGGCCATTTCACAGATGACTGTTACAAATTACACATGGGGTCAATCACTGGTTACTGATATCTGAGGAAATTGGGTGTGAAGCCAGTCTGGATAGGAAAGTCCATGAGACTCATCTCTAATGAACTAGCAAAAATCTGGGAGTGGAGCTATGGCTTAAGTGGTAGAGCACCAACGTTGAGCAAAAATGTCAGTCAAGCAAGAGCACAAAGCCCCAACTTTAAGACTCAATACAAATAGTAGTAGTAGCAGTAATAGTAATAGTAATAGATGGTATAATCCACAATCTTCTATGTTGGCTGGTTTTATCTGCTCTCTAGTTCAAGTTTTGTTTGTTTGTTTGTTTGTTTAATTTTCAGGTCGAGGAAACTGAACAGACTATGAGACAGAAATGACTTTCCCCAAAACGAAGAGCTGCTTGTAGAATGGAGACTAGATCTTCCCTCTTTTGAGCAGTAATGGCTCTAAGCATATTCTATTAAAATGCAAATAGCCCCAAGATGTCTAAGCTTGGTTATTAACTCCTGAGACTCAGCAAGGTGAATTGGTTTTTACAAACATCCATCCTTTTACTCCTTTCAAAAATAAAACTCCACCGAAGGGAGAGGCCTGGGGTTTGGGCAGGTCCTCTGTGGCTCCAATTGCCTAGCTCTGGGTCAAAGGTGACCCTCTCACTGAGAACAGGGCTGAGATTCATGTTCTAGGACTGCACCATACAGCGGGCAGCAGTGTTCCCCACATCACCTGCATTCATGCCCTGGGTCTCACTGAGAGACTGGGAATGACCCACGGTCTCACACGAGACTCAGCAGTGGCCTGGCTGACCACACAGGCAAAAAAAAAAGCCTCCTCAGATTTTCCCCAAGGAGCCAGACACAGGTGGTTGCCCAGGTGATCTCAGGAGGCTGAGATCTGAGGATCCCAGTTTTAAACCAGCCTGGGAAGACAAATCCAAGAGATTCTGACCTTCAGTTAACCAACAAAAAGCCAGAAGTGGAAATGTGGCTCAAGTGATACAGCACCCACCTTGAGCAAAAAAGCCCATTAGGAGTGTGAGGTCCTGAGTTCAATCTGCAATCACTCACACACACACACACACACACACACACACACACACACACACACACACACACACACACACACACACACACACACACACTGAAACCCTAGCAGCTATTGTCCAAGGAATAAGAGGACATGGACAAGATAGGTCTTATCCTTTCATTCATTCATTCATTCATTCATTCATTCACACAGCCACATACTGGGTACCTACTCCATGCCTGGCAAGCCCAGACTCAAGGAACAGACACTCGGATGATCCAGCCTTCAACATCAACTGCTGGAGATGTCTACTTCAACCATTGAACCATCCACCAAACAACCATGATATCGCCAGAAAACCTGCTGCTGACTCTCCATGTCCTCCTTCTAGGAAGGAGAAGCTAAAGCTTCGGCAACCTCCCCAGCCCTCCCCACCCTGTTCCCTGCTTCTGAGAGAACAACAAAAATAGTAGGCTGTTTTTCATCTTAATTAAACCTTCTAAGTTTAGAGCTGCTTCTTGGAGAAGTGGACTCGAGAAATACAAGGAGGAAAATATTCCATTAGCAAGAACAGGCTAGCTTTTCATCACCCAACCAACATTTTCAAGGCTTTGCCCTGGCCTTGAAACAGTGTTTTATTTGATCCCTGTGAACTCTACAAAGGCCAAATGGCTCTGAAGGTATGTCCACTACCCAGCACCAGCACAAGGGCTGCCTTGGGATATGAAGCCAGCTGGGAATGAACCAGGGCCCAGGTTCTTTCTATCTCTCCCCAAAGCCCACCAGCCGGCTTCCTCTCCCACCCTCCCAACCCCTTCCCTTGCCTCTCTTTTCCCTCCACTCAAGTGTATCCTGTCACACAGGTATAATAGCACATACCTGTAATCCCACCTCTGGGGAGGGTGATACAGGAGAATATCGATTTCCAAGCCAGCGTGAGCTACCCAATGAAACCCTGTGTCAAAGACCAAACAACCCCTCCCCCCAGAAGACAAAAACAAGCAAACGCATCATGTCCTGCCACTACAAATAGTCCCTCTCTTCCAATAATGGCCCCCTCTCATCTTTTAGAGTTAATAAATCTCCAACCATCATCGCCAAATAGTCTGTATTTAAAAAAAAAAAAAAAACAAAACAAAACTAACACCCAAAACGCCACCATGAACTCCCAGATGCTTTTAAATTAGTACATACTGTAGTAATCACAACAGTCTCTATGTATATGTGAAAAATAGTCTCTGGGGAGAAACATTGTTTATTCACTCTCTAAAACATTTCCTGTGCCCAAGAATTAGAAAAAAAAAATACCCTTGAAATAATTCACCTGGGAATTCCTGGGAAATGAGTCTGCTGATTTCCATCCCCGGAGCTCTCTACCCACTAGCCCAGAGAGAAGCGGTACTGGGGAAGCTGAGCGGATCTCTTCCCTTGCTTGGAGTTCTAGCACAGCCTTTGGGGGCCCAGCTGCTCACCCAGCCTGGGGAGCCTGTAGGGACCTGAAGTTATGACTGGATTTTCTCTCTCAAGACCAATCCACCTGCCAGGTACTGGTGCTGGTGGCTCGCTCCTGTAATCCTAGCTACTCAGGACGCTCAGATCTGAGGATCCAGCTTCAAAGCCCGCTTGGGCAGAAAAGTCCATGAGACTCTTGTCTCCAATGAACCAGCAAAAAGCCAGATGTGAAATGTAGCTGTTCAAATGGTAGAGCACCAACGTTGAACAACACTAAAGCTAAAAGTACAAGCCTCTGAGTTCAGGTCCTGCTACGCACACACACAATCTCTCCAACAGCAAGAGCAATGCTCTTCAGTTCCTGACAGTGACACAGCTCATGTCCTGTGTTAACCCAGTCATATTCAAGTGCACCCCAAAGTCATGGGCCTGATTCCTGCCATCTTTTCCAAGAAACCGAGGTTGGGTGAGATTCAAGCAGATTGACTGAGACTGCTAAGCCAGTGGCTGGGATAATGGACACGGCTGTGCTCGCCCTCTACCCCTGCGGCCTCCCTCCCCAGCCTCCGTCTCAGGAGGTCCTGCCCTTGGCCCCCCACAAGCCGAGCTATCGAGCTCCCAACTGCGGAGAGCGAGGCTCCACACCGGCGTGAAATGACGTGTGCTGGCGACAGGCCTGTCCCCCCCACTTCCTGTCTCACGTGTGCCTTGGGGGTGGGAATGGCTGCTGAGCAGGCAAAGGCGTCCAGAAGCCGCCCCAGGAGAAGACAAACTGCCAGGGACATCCTGGCCCACGAAGCCTGAGCAGCTTCCTGTGGACTGTTGGCAGCACACTGCTCCCCGAAGCCTTGGACCAGTACACCCCGCATCTGGGGAAGTGCTGACTTCATCCACTCCCCCTCCAGGACATCCTTTCCCATTCACCCCCTCACCAACACAGCCCCAGGACAGACAGCCAGCGCTGGGCCTGCTAGGGGTCCTGCTGTCCACAGATCCCAGGCTAGCCTGCTTCCAGAGGCTCTTCCCCACCCCCACAAAGAGCAGGGGGGGGGGCAGACCAGGCTGCTAATCTCCATGCTTTCCAAGTCCCTGAGGTTAATTGCCAAACAAACCCAGCCTAATAAAGAGGTGTCTTTCCTCCCCTGCCCAATATGACTGAGACTAGGACCGAATTTACACCTTGAGGCTCAAAGACTATAGCCCATCTGGTGTTTCTCCCTCCTCCTCTTCTTCCTCCTTCACTAAACACTTTCAGGCAGGAGATGGCCAGCTGGGCCAGGCCTCTACAGATCCCTCCTGAGATTCACTGGAGTGACTCGCCCTCCCCCTTCTTTAGGGCTGATGGGGGCCATCTGTGCCTGCACTCTGGGAATCGGGCAGGCAGTGTCCGGGGGCCCCCAGGGGCCTCCAAGCAGTGAGGAAATTCTGCCAAGCCCCCAGCTCCTCTCCTAAAGATCCTGACACTAATAATAACCAACTATTCCCTAGCTTGCCTGAACCTGAGAGTAAAAGTCAGGCACATTTTCTTCAACCCACCCCAGAGAAATACAATTGTAATTCTGAATCTCCTGGTCATAGCCAGACAGAGAAAAGAGAGACAGTGTGTGTTTTCACTAACACCAACGGTTTTTACATTTTTATTCCAGAATTCTACAGCTAAAGGTAGGTTTCTGTAGCTCCTTTGGTCCAAGTTTTTAGGAACACCTCAGTCACGGCTAGGACATGGCAGATTGAGCGCATAAAAAGCTTTGCTTGCTATACTCTTCTGTGATCATTCCTTGTATAGCTCCATTAGGCTATCAGTCAGCCTTTCTGCTGCTGATAAATACCCATGAGATGCAACTGAAAGAAGGAAGGATTTATTTCAGTTAACAGTTTGAGAATCTTCCATCCATCATGGTAGAGCACTTCTCCTCATGGCAGTCAGGACAGGGATGGAGAGGCAGGAGAGAGAGAGATAATAAGACCTAGGTTGAGGACAGGTGTTCCCCTCTTAGTTAATCCTCTCTAGACTGGCCTTTAAACACACCACACTCCTGATGCATTCATCTCCCAAATGCTTCTCCATCCAATCACATTGACAATCATGATTAACCATCAGTCTGGTACCAGTGGCCCACACCTGTAATACTAGTTACTCAGGAGGCTGAGATTCAGAAGATCATAATTGGAAACCAGCCTGTGAAACTGTCTCCAGAATGAACAGCAAAAAGTAAAGATGGACGTGTGGCTCAAGTGGTAGAGCAAGTAAGACAAGTAAGTACAAGACTCTGAGTTCAAACACAAGTATTGAGGTGGATGGGGCAAGGGGATGATTTACTATCATAGTCAGAAAGGGTTTGTTGTCATTTACTTTGATCCCTCAGTTTCCCTTCATTGAAAATATTCTGTTGGGTAGGGAAAAATATATGTGGGAGGTGGTGTTGGGTACACTGGTTCAAGGTCTCTTGTATGGCACCTTCACCATCTGTGTGGAGTAGGAAGTTCATCTGCCTTCTCTTGTTCCTGAAGCAAGTGAAATCAGAATCACTAGGTGAAGTGGGGGTGTGGCGGGCAGAGTATAGTTGTGGCAGGTAATACAGCTGGATTTGGGTAACACACCTTCAATATATAGCTTTACCCCTTTGGTGTTTTGATTTGTATGTGAACTAGTTACAGAAAATCACCTTGAGTGTCCCTGTGAAGAGTATAAGAGATAACTGTTTAATAAGGACAGCTCAGGCTGACCTTGAACTCTCTGTGTAGCCCAGGCTAGCCTTGAAGTGTGGCTTTGAACTGACTCCACGAGTGAGAGGCACCATGGGCACCATATGTGGCTACAATAATTATGTTGAATGTGGCCTTTGTACTGTTTATAATCTCACTGATGAGTTCTTTGCTGTCCTACAGATCCAGCCTTCTAGTCTACCTCCCAAACTCCAAGGAAGGCCTATAGAAGAATAGAATGGTTTCATCTTCCTTAGACTTGAGACCACCTTGGGAGGCAAAGTTGGTTATTTCCATGGATAGATTGTGCTCTTCCTTAGCTTAGCACCTGCACTCCTGCTGAAATGATCTCTTCACCACATAATGTACCCATTTGTAAAGTCCCATCTGTGCAGTGAAAGAAGCTCTGCTGGACTCCTCTAGCCTCATTCCTACTCTCCTCCTCTAAACTCCCACTGTTATTTGGCATATCCTTGGGGTGTTTTTGTGGTTTTGTTTTTGTTTTTTTGCTGGTCCTGGGGTTTGAACTCTGGGCCTGGGTGCTGTCCTTGAGTTTACTCAAGGGAAACACTCTACTACTTGAGTCATAGCACCACTTCTGGCTTTTTTTTGAGTAGTTTATGGAAATAAGAGTCTCATCGATTTTCCTGCCTGGGCTGGCTTTGAGCCATGATCCTCAGGTCTCAGTCTCTTGAGTAGCTAGGGTTCCAGGCATGAGCCACTAGTGCCCAGCATGTCATTGGTTTCTATCTGGTCTTTTTACAGTAATGTAAGTTCCTAGTGGACAAAACTCATATCTACTTTTAGCCTGGGGCAAGACCAAGGTTATATATTAATTGGAAGATGGCATTTTCATGAGGTCATGTGTCAGTAAATCTTCCATCACCCTAAACTCTCATCTCTTAGATAGATAGATAGATAGATAGATAGATAGATAGATAGATAGATAGATAGATACAAAACAAATCTATAGCTCAATGGAGAGATGGGTTCAAAGAAAGACTTTTCCACTTGCTTCAAGATCTGTGGCTTCTTATGTTTATTCAGGTTTTTCCCCCTCAACAAATCTGGGCCTTGCATTTGCTAGGCAGGTATTCTATCTCTGAACCATGCTTCTGGTACTTTTGTGTACTGGGTTTTTTTTAGGTAGAGTCCCATTTTGTTCCTAGGTACTTGCCTGGACTACGATCCACCTATGTTAGGCTTTCCATCTTGTCTGAGATGACAGATGTGGGACTCTATCCCCAGTTTCTTCCACTGAGATGAAGTCACAGAGTTTTCCACCCAGGTTGTCCTGGAACTGTGATCCATCTGACCTCAGCCTTCCACATAACTATGATTATAAGCATGTGCCAGTGTGTCCAGCTATGGGTTGAAGAGTAGTCTCACCAACTTTTCTGTCTGGACTGGCCTCCCAAATAGCTAGAATTACAGCTGTGAACCACCAGTCCCCAGTCTGCTTTTCCATTCATGAAGGACCTAGATCTGCCCAATATAATTTACACTGGAAGGACACTAACCAGACATGGACAGAGCCTGAGAGATTCCATCATACCTGGAGAAAGAGCCAACAATCCTTCGTGAAGTCATTTTTACATCAGTAATCGATGCTTCTAAGAGCATTATGTATTTCTACCTATAAGTCTTACAGTTGCTTTTTGAATCCGGGACCATTTTTACTCTCATTGTAAAGATAAGAAACTGAGGCATGGAGATGTCAGATCTCTTATCCAAGGTCTCATGCTAGACTAGTCACAATCAGGGTGGAAGCCAGGCCGTGTGGCTCAGAATATCAAGCTTGATCATCCCACTGAAAACATCTCTGTTCTGAGTCTGAGGAAGTGGGATGAAGAGAGGGGAACATGACATTGAAAGACTGCTATGCCCTGGTGAGGTGGGGTGGGGTGGAAGCGAGGAGATATCAGCTCTTCACTCAGTCACAGCATTGCCAGATCCCACTCTGCCTGGAGCCCCAGGGTGCTCTCTCCTCACAAGGACATCCTGAGCTTTTCCTGAGCACTGCTCTTAAGAGTTCAGCTGATCCAGGGCTCTAAAGAGCCAGCCTGGAAGACTGGCCCTTCTGCCTGAGACTAGCTAGGTCCCAGACATAGCAGTCTTTGCTTTCTCTAAAGCCCACTTTATAGTTAGTTTTAGGTATCCACTTGAGTTGGTGAAGGAATCCATGAGGAGTCATAACACAGTATTGCTAAATATGTCTGTGAGGGTGTTTCCTGAGGAGCCTGGCCTGTGAATCCAAAGGACTAAGGGGAGAATGGATACCTCCAATCAGTGGGGCACCCCAATACAACAAAAACACAGGAAAAGGAAATTGACCTCTCTCTCCCGGAGCTGGGGTACATTCTTCCTGCCCTTCAGTCTCTCAGATAGTGCAACTCCAGGACATCACCCCATTATATTTCTTGGGCTCTGAGGCTTTCAGACTTGAGATGAGCCACATGAGCCTCTCCCCAGGGTCTCTGGCTTGCAGATGGCCTTTTGTGGGACTTCTCCACTGCCATAATTGCATGAGAAATTCCCCCTAATAAATTGTCTCTGGTCTGCATGTCTGTTTGTCTATAAATAGACCTTATTGATTCTATCTCTAGAGAACCCAGACATACACACCCCCTTTTCTATTTCTAATGCAGTTTTGCTCTGAGCTGATCTTGTAAAAGACATAAAGACCCCACTCCTTCCTTTGAGTCAGAATTTTCCTCTTCCCTAAGCCCTTCAACATTACCTAGGATTAAATGCTTACACAGTGTGAGTCTCTTCTTCCTAATTAGACTATAGCTCCTTAGGGACATAAAACAGGCCTTCTGGCTCATCCACTTGTCCCTGACGAGGAGTACTATGCAGGCGGACGGTGCTCTTGTGCTGACAAATGTGTCAAAGCATGAATAAAGTGACAGGGCAGTGGGACAGCCTCGCTCCTTCCTGTTGAGTGGGCTCCTGCTAACCTCCATGCGGGTGTCTCTCAGATCACTAAGTGAGGCCCTGAAATGCACGATGAGGGGAAACCCATGCTGTCATTTACTCAGGGAACACCAGTTCAGCACTCAACACTGAGCTAGCCAACATGAACACCAATTCTAGAGCAACAGCTCACAGAGGTAGAAGACTTAATTCAAAGTGGTTAGCAAACTGGGCTCTGGGAGCTCACAGCTGTAATCCTAGTGACTCAGGAGGCTGAGACCTGAGGAGTACAGTTCCAAGTCAGCCTGGGTAGAAAAGTCTTTGGGACCCTTATTTCCAATTAACCTCCAGAAAACCAGAATTGGTGCTGTGGCTCAAAGAGGTAGAGGGCTAGCCTTGAGCAAAAAAACTCACAGACAGCTCTCAGGCCCTGAGTTTGAGCCCCACAACTGATTTCCCACCCACACACACACACACAAAAAAGCAGTTAGCCATAAGCAACTGACATGGGAGTAATTCAGCAGGAAAGAGATAAATCTAAGGTGGCTCAGTGGTAGAGCGCTTGCCTTGAATGCATGAGGTCCTGGGTTCGATTCCTCAGCACCACATAAGCAGAAAAAAGCTAGAAGTGGTGCTGTGGCTCAAGTGGTAGAGTGCTAGCCTTGAGCTGAAGAGCTGAGGGACAGCACCCAGGCCTGGAGTTCACAATCGACAAAAACAAAAGATAGCAGAAGGGCTGGAGACCCAACATCCAGAAGCAAAAACCCAACATCAGACAACAGAAAGGGGCAGATGGAAACCTTACCATCCTTGTGGACACTGGACTCAATAACTTGACCTTGAAAAACCGTAACTCTATACATGGCAGTGTCCACCTCTAGGGGGCTCACTTATATCCTTTGGTTCCTTCTAGGCCAGACTCAACCAGTAGGCACATGATTGGGAAAGTGGAGGTCACTGGCCTCCACCGTGGCTGCAGAAGAAGGCAGGAAACACATATTTTACATTCCTTGGTAATATGTGAGCTCTGCTTCTGACTCAAGTTCTTGAGAAAGGAAATTGCCTAGAGGAGGAGGTCCACAGCAGGTGTTCCCTCTCTCCCAAGGTGGCTCCAAAGAAAGCAAGAAAATGCCCTGGACCACCAAACTGTACATGACTAGGAACTGGGGTAACAAGCCAGGACTCTGCTTTTTTACTCACTGTGAAAGAAGCAACTGGTTTAAAAAGAAAACAAGAAACAAAGTAGGATGAATCACAGAAGCAGCTGCTCAATGATGCGTGCTGTTGGAAGCTATCTTAGGTAATAACTGTCTCTGGTTTGGTCAGCGCTCTGTTAACCCTCACAACAGCCCGAGCTCCACCACCAGCCCCTCTGGAAAGCTTCCCTGATTCCCTGCACTCTCTTGGTTCACTGACTTCGCCCTGCAGCAAGCATTTCCCATTTGCGTTGTATTGTCTCTTGGGCCTGCCTCCGCCCTGGGCTGTGAGAGGCAGTTTGAGGACGGTCACCAAGGCTTGTTCATGGCTGAATCCTGTATGCCGAAGAATGGCAAAGGTGAGGACTCTGAGCTGAGATGGATCTGTTCAAAGAAGCCCCACATTGGGTACTGCTTTGTCATTTCATCATCTCACATTTAATCTGTTATGTTCAGGAGACAGGCAGAGAGAGGAGGAGGAGAGAGGAGAGGGAGAGAGAAGGGGAAAGAGGAAAAGGGAAGTGAAAGGAAGGCTACATAATTAAAAAAAAAAAAAAAAGAGGAATCTAGCAAGTCCTTGATTCCAAACAGCCAAGAGTAAACTCAGGAAGTGAGAGGAACACTCATTAGGTAGACGTAAGATTCAATAAATCCAAATTTTATATTTTTCTTTGCTTAATACAAGTCCCACCTGATGCGTGGCTTTCTGATGGCGACAAATCCTTTTCATTTCCACCTCAGTGAGGCTCTCATATAGAATGAAGGCAATCGTACCAATCTTCCTTCCTTCTTAGCTATCAGAGAGAATTGGCCCTGCAGGCAATCAGCTCAGGCTAGATCTCAAGGGTCCACGATACTGCTCTGACTCTCCATCCTCCCCACCCCTTGCTCTAAACCAGACACTCCTCATTCCTACTCTGTTTAACCTCCTCAGGCTGGGTGCTAATGTTTCTTTGCACCCAATCCTAGTTGGTAAGCCTTTGTAATTCCTTACTGCTACCAAGCTTCCATGAGTTTCTCATCCAATGTTTTGTTCTAAGGTTTTTCATCACATACCAACCAAGACTAACTTCTGGTGCACCATAATTTTCTAGCAATTCTTTTCTCTTACTCTCAGCTCATGCTTTGTTCTATTCCTCTGGAATCCTTGCTTTCTCCAAAATACTCAAAAATTAAAAGTCTCACTCTAAGACTATCATATTCATGGAAGCTTTCATATTCTGGGTTGAAAAAAGAAATCTCCCTTTCCTTTCTCAAAATATGTAATTAGCTACATATGTCTACTTTACATTATTACAACCTACCCTAGTAAGCCTCTGGTGCCAAGAGTCTATATGTGATTCCTCTGTGGCACTAGAATTTTCTGGCAAATTATTCTGCCTGTGAGTGTCAATGATTGCTTTTTTGAGAGGGTTAACTGAGTATGATGGACTGAATGTCTGTACACATTCTTTATTGTTCCTACTGGGTAATTTAAGATGTATTCATCCCAAACATGTAAAATTGCTGTAGGTCAACAATAGTCAAATACCAGAAATTTCAAATAGTTTCATCTTATAGATCTTTTTCACCATTTGAGCATGTACTATCCTTTAGCAGATTATATGACATTATGAAGTTCACATGACACCTACATTACTCAGAAACAGGATTCTCATTAATTAAAATTTAAAAATACTGCTGGAGATAATTATTTGGGGGACCTAAGTATGAGACACACATATATCTATGAAAATAATATGCATGGAAAACTAGGTATCTACAAAGATCAAACCAGCTTCTTTTATGAAGATCTCCAAGAGCATAGCTGGAAAACTCCAAAAATAAAAACCATGAGAAGGAGGGGGAAATGCTAATTACCCCAATTTGATTAGTACATACTGTATGAATGTGTTGGAATATGACACAGATCCCCATTAAGATGTGCAATTATTACATGTTAATCAGAACTAAGAAATTTTTTATAAAAGGAACTGTTGGCAGGATGCCAGAGCTCTGAAAGTGTGAGCAAGATGGCATTGGTAAGCAAGGAGCCAGGCTTGCTTTGAAGGCTTTGACTACAAGAGATCCTTGGCTGTTTTTTGCCTCTAAAGCTTGCTCTCAGTCTGTCTGGATTTAAATCCCAAATTCTTGATGGAAAGCATCTGAGTGGTTCAGCCTGAGCAAGGAGTTTGCCAGTGCTTTAGTGAAGGCAATAGAACTGCTTAGAGGATGGTTGCTAAGACTCCTGGTAAAATTTGATACCCAATCTGTGTGGAGAGTTGGCCGGACTGCTATGAAATCATCAGTTTCAAAGAGCTCCCTCATAAATAGATTTAATGTCTTTTTCATTTCCTACTGCTAAATAGACTGCAGACTTTATTCAGTACCATCATCTCTTACATGTATTCACTTGTGTATACATAGATCTGTACAACTGTAGCACAGGTACAGTTTCCCATATTGCAAGATGGTCCAATGCCTGTAACCCGAGCGACTCAGGAGGCTGAGATCTGCGTATACTAGTTTGCCCATCAAAAAGCTGGAAGTGGAAGCATGACTCAAGTGGTAGAGTGTCCTCCTGGAGTGGAAAAGCCAATGGAGAACACAAGGTTCTGGGTTCAAGTTCCAGTACCTGCACAAAAGTAATAGCTACAAAACTAACCATTGGCACAAAGGAACTCCTGTGTTACCCTATCAGCCACACCCATGCCACACCCCCTCCAGTCTATGTCCCTGGCACCTACCGATCTCTTCTTCATTTCTGTAATTTTGGCATTTCAAAGTGTTTTTTAAATGCAATCATACAGTTTGTTGGGACATCATGATGATGTCCAGCAACACAAGTAGACATACAAGCTCAGTGACTGGAGATGCGAATGTCTCCCCACATACAAGCACAGACACACATGCTATTTCATCACTAAATAGTCTCCAAACATAGACCAAAAGGATTATTTATTGCATGGGATTATTCACTATAGAAAATTGGCAGTTGCCAGGTCAACAACAACAACAGAAGAAAAACCTTGCATTTCTGAGCTATTTGCCAAGACTAAGCAATACAGTTCCCCAAAGCTCAGCAAGAAAGATGATTTAATCTGTCTTCCTTTGTGTCAGTCCTACCCACAATGCCAAATGACAGAGAATTGTGTTTAAGGCAGAGTCCAGCAAACATGTTCCAGGATTCGTAGAGCTAAGATTCTAAGAGGAGAAGGAAGAGGAAAAGGCTACTTGATGAACTACAAAGAACCTATACTGAGAACTAAAACACTATTGTGCGGGTGTTCTTGCCACTAATTTTTCCTGCATTGTGTTGAGCATGATGCTGTATTCTCAAGAGGAGGGAGGTAGGGAAAGTTTAAACCCAACATTTGTTATGAATGTCCAAGGAAATGTCCACTCTGAATGGCTGTGGGCTAAATTGGAGTCCTAATGTCACGTGAGAGAGAGAGAGAGAGAGAGAGAGAGAGAGAGAGAGAGAGAGAGAGAGAGGGAGGGAGCACCAATACTGTTATTCCAACTTAGGGCCTCTCATTCTCACTTGGTTTTGCTCAAGGCTCTCTACCATTTAAACCACAGATCCATTTCCAGTTTTTTTGGTGGTTACTTGGAGACAGATAAGAGTCTCCAAGACTTTTCCACCTGGACCAGCTTCAAACTGCAGTCCTCAGATCTCAGCCTCCTCAAAAGCTAGGATGATAGGCGTGAGCCACCACCATCAAGCAGAATTTCAAGTCACAGAGCCTAGAGAATGAAGAGGATAACATCACCCTCTATCCAATCCCAGGTCTCCTATCTGACAAGATGGTCACATACCTTCCTGGTCTCTGAATGTATGCTGAAGTGGATCATCTAGGGCACTTTCTCAGGACCCAATCTGAACTTGTTAAAACTTTCCCTTCTGGCAGGAGCATTCTGCATATGTGGTAAGAGAGCATTCACAAGGCAGGCTCTGCACATGAAAGGTTCCCACTGGAAGTTTACTGCTGAAAGCTGCGGGTTTGCATGGAATGTTACCCAAGGAAGAATCCCCAGGCACCCAGAGCTCCTCTCCTGCCTCTGTTTATGCTCGCAGTTCCGGTGCCTGGGTGGATGACAAGAGGTCAAGTGTGACTCAAAAGAGTGCTGTGAGCATGGTGACCCTGGATGCTGGGGGCCTGAGATGTTTATTACATTTCCCTTTCATTCTGTGTTCAGCTGGGCTCTTGGGGAAGGAAAGGAAGGAAAGAAGCCCACGCCAGCTCTGCAGTCAAGAAATATTGATGAAGTGTTGTCCACATACTATGCACTAGGAGAGAGCGGAAGGCAACTAACTCTAGTCTAGAGCTGCTCAGGGACTGGGGAAGAGCCTTATGCCCTGATTTCCTTAAACAAAGCCACAGGCTGGGCGATGAACACTGGGGGAGTGGGGAGAAGCTTTGATTGGAGAGCATGGGAATGTATCTCTAGAACAGACCAGACTTCTGCAAGATGAAGTGATTGAAGGGCACTATCCAAGTGAGCTGGGATGAAGGAAGAGTTGGGGCTGTAAATAGTACAGCCTTTTCTTCCCTCTTCCAGTTCAACCTCATAAACCCAGGAGGGTCCCAGTTACTGTACTGCATGTTGGTTGGTTTGTTGTTCGGTTGTTGTATGTGTGTGTGTGTGTGTGTGTGCGTGTGTGCGGGCGCATGCTGCTCCTCCTCTCTACTCCTCTGGTGATCTGTGTAAACTCTGCTGAGTCACTTAATCCTGGTGAGACTTTATTTCTCACATTGGTACAGAGAGATGATTAGAGCTCCCTGGGAGTGAGTGGTGGTGTTGCCCAAGATTAAATGAGATAATACATGAGGCCTTTGGCATGACGTCTGGCTCCTGGTGAGTGGTCTGCAGATGGATGTAGATGTTTTATTTCCTCCTTGGATTGGGCAGAGAGCTCACCCCCACACAGTGCAGGGTGGAGGCATCCCACGGTACTGAGTCCAGTTCCTGCCCTTTTGAGAGGTGGAGAGTCAGGTCCTGTATTCTGATGAGGAATAGACCCTCACTCACTGAATAAACATGCAGTACAGGGGTGGGCACCATTGGCTCACGCCTGTAATTCCAGCTATTCGGAAGACAGATATGAAAATCCCAGGGCAAAGCTAGCCTGGGAAGGAAAGTCTGTGACACTCAGATCTCAATTAACCACCAAAAAAGCCAGAAGAGGAGCTGTGGTAAAGTGCCAGCCTTGAGCAAAAATGCAGAAGGACAGTGCCCAGTTTAAGCCCTATTACTGGCACAAAAGATGGGGGGGGGGAGGAAGAAAGGAAGGAGGTGGAAGAGGTAAAAGAGGAAGAGGAAAAAGAAGAAGAGTAGAAGAAGGAAGAGAAGGAACAGAAGAAGGAGAAGGAGAAGAGAAGGAGAAGAAGAAGAAGAAGAAGAAGAAGAAGAAGAAGAAGAAGAAGAAGAAGAAGAAGAAGAAGAAGAAGAAGAAGAAGAAGAAGAAGAAGAAGAAGAAGAAGAAGAAGAAGAAGGGGAAGAGGAGGAGGAGGAGGGGAAAGGGGGAGGGGGAGGGGGAGGGGAAGGAGAGGGGGAGGGGGAGGGGGAGGGGAGGGGGAGGGAGAAGAAGAGGAGCAAGGGGAGGAGGAGGAGAAGGGGACAAAGAGGAGGAGGAGGGTGTGAAACACGTGATTTCTGTTGGAGTTGCTTTGTTTTTCAGGAGCTATATTGAGATATGATTTACTTACCATATAATTCGCCCAGATAAAGTGCACCATTCAGGGTTTTTAGTACACTCACATAATTATGAGTCCATCACCACAATCAATTTTAGGACATTTCATCAATCCTGAACGAAATGCTCTGTCCATTAGCAGGCTCTCCCCATTTCCCTTCACATCACCATACATCCTCCGCTACCCAGCCCTGAACAACCACTAGTCTATTTCCCATCCTTATCGATCTGTTTGTTTATGGGATTTGGCATGAACAGGATCATATAATAAATATGGTTGTCTTTTGTGACTGCTTTCTTTCACTTAGTATATATTTTCAAAGTTTATTTGTATTGTAGCATACATCATTACTTTTTAATTTCATTCTGTATATTCATTCTGTGTGTGTGTGCACGTGCACTAGCACTTGAACTCAGAGCCTTACACTCTTGCTTAGCATTTTTTGCTCAAGACTGGTGCTCTACCACTTGAGCTACATCTCTACTTTTGGCTTTTTGCTAGTTAATTGGAGAAAAGGATCACTCTGATTTTTGTGCCCAGGCTGGATTTTGATTTTGATCTTCATCCTCTTGAGTAGCTAGGATTACAGGTGTAAGCCACTGGCACCCAGCCATTCATCCCTTTTATTTTTCTTTCTACAACAAATCATATTCCATGGTATAGATCCATATCTTTCCCCTTCCCTTAAATTACCCTTCATCAGTCCCTAGACACATGATTTGTTGACACTTTCTGGCCCCTGTCAATAATGAATGCAGCCAAGAAAACTCGATTTATGAATTCTTCTATGGATATAAGTGTTCATTTCTTGGGATATGCACCTAGAAGTGAGACTTCTTTATGCAGTAACTCTACACATAGCTTTCTGAGAAACTAACTACTGAGGATTGTTTTCTAAAATTACCTTCTCATCAACAATGTAGGAGATCCTAATTTATGTACATCTACACCAAAAATGTCCCTGTCTTCTTTTATGTAGCTATCCTGATTACATTTTAATTTGTATTTTCCTAATGAATAAAGATGTTGAGTATCTTTTCATCATGGGCTTTTTCTATATCTTTTTTAGAAAAGATCCTTTGGATCTTCATTTTCTTTTTTTTTTTAAGAAAAATACAGGGTTCTATTTTGGCTTATTTAGGGTTTTATTGTCATTTTTTTATTATTTTTACATAGTTATAAAAAGGAGTTGTATAAAGCAGCTTATGAATACATCTTGATCCATCACTCTGACATTTTCATTCCCCTTCAATCCATCCCTTTCCTTTCCTTTTCTTAGTTTTGTAGTATATATGATGAGTTTTTGATCTTTTGGTGAAATCATTATCGTTTTATTACTTAGTTGTAAAAGTTACATATTCTGGATAGTTTGATATCTTCTATTAGATAGGTGATTTCCAAGTGTTTTCTTCCATTCTGTGATTGGTCTATTTGCTTTTGAAGTTCTCATATATAACACACACAAAATTAATCTGTTTTCATCAATTATGTATGCCAGTTTTTATTTCATTATTGTGCTTTGTGTGTCATGTGTTCACCATTATTGCTTATATTTTCTTCTAAGAGATTTATAGCATTAGTTCATACATTTAAATCTATTATATATTTGAGTTCCTTTTGTGGGGTGTGGTATGGTATAATGCAAAGATCCAAATATATATTTTCTATATAGATACCTAGTTATTCCTATTTTACCTGTAAAATAAATCCTTTTCCTGATGTGTCTCTTGATGCCTGAAATATCCACCTGTTTACCACTATCACAAAATACCTGAGATGATCTAATTTTTGGGGGGAGGCATATGTTGTTTACAGCTTTGGAGATGCAGAAAGTTAAGATTGGTCATTTCATTGGTTCAATCACTGGTGAAGAATAAGCAGCCACAGAAAACAGAAGGCTAGGTGGGGCCAGCCTTTTATGACATTGTCTACTAAGGACGGGGCTTGTGTCTACAAAGTCAAGACTCAATTATAAACCTATGATCATAGCTATTCAAAAGGCTTGCTGAGATCTGAAAATCATGCTACAAAACCAACTTGGATAGACTAACTCTCAATACTCTCCTCTCAAACTAACCATGACCAAAATACAAACAAACAAACAAAAAACCTCACAGAAGTGCAGGTATCACTCAAGTGGTAGAGTGCCAATCTAACAAAGGTAAGGGCCTGTGTTCAAACCAAAAGAGATGGAAAGAAAGGAAGAAAGAAAGAAAGGAAGGAAGGAAGGAAGGAAGGAAGGAAGGAAGGAAGGAAGGAAGGAAGGGAGGGAGGGAGGGAGGAAAAAGGGATGAGGGAGGGAGGGAGGGAGGAAGGAAGGAAGCTGGCTGGCCAACTGGAAGCAAGCTGGTAGAGTAAAAGCCAAGGTCTCCTTGATCTCCCCACACTCCTCACATAGAATGGCCCTCAGACAGAATTAAACATTGGAGTGTGCAAAGGTCATTCTGCATGAGAGAATTGGAGTTGACTGATGTTCTTAATTGGAAGTATGGGAGTACTTGATCATCTTTGTGTCCTATTACCTGACCAAGCTCTTTCAAGCAAAGTGTCTTAAGCTTGGCATTGAATTAAATTCTGCAGGCCCTAAAGCAATTACACCATCCAGTGAGAGTTCAGCTTGTGGCAGGCGAAGGAATGCTACCTCAACCCACCTACCAAGAACGCCTCTGGCTTGAGTCTAAGCAGAATAAGAAATGGAAAAGCATGAATCTCACACTTTAATTTCCTCTAACTTTAAGTCATAAAAGCAAGCAAATTTGATCATAGAGATTAGCTTTCTTGAACTTTGACTTGGCATGAAAATTCAGTCTTTGAACATTAAACTCCTCTGGAAATTCAAGAATAAGGAGAAATTAATGATCAGATCTGAGGTGCTCCTAAATTTTACATATTTTATTATGGATTTTTCTTCAGGCAGTTTATAGTTGGGAGATCCTAGTACATTACTGGATTCCACTGAAAAATGTCTGATATTCTTTGTTGGACAATGCAGTTACACATAATTTGGGATGGATAAAGGAGCCCTATGGACTTGGATGAGCATCTAAAAGTTGTTAGGGAGGAATGATTTGTACTTGTGTTTGATATTTCCTTCCATTCCAAGTGTGGTGTTCATGATTTCTCACATTCCTGATTTCTCTTTTTCTTCTTGGAACGATTTGTTCACTGATTCATGCCACTTTCTCCAACCTAGCCAGTCTTTGTGACTAAGAACGTTGTACATTCATATTTTTATGCACTTATTCTTTTTCTTATTGATCAACTAGTTTTAAGTTGGAAGAAGAAAAATTCGGCACTTTTACATGACCTAATGGCACACACCTGTAATCACAGTACTCCGGAGGCTGAAGCAGGAGAATTACTAGTTCCAGGCCAGCCTGACTCAAAAACAACAATAACAACAAAAAAAGGCACCAATCTCCAAAAGTCCAGTCATCAAACTACACAGTAGTTCACAAGGCCTATTTGAAATGTTTTAGAGACATTTCTATAAATAGAACATATAATAATGATGCAAATACATACATACATGAAATTCATTTATAAACTTGTATGTATGTGTGTGTGTGTGTGTATTATACATACACACGCAGAGAGTTGTATCTTTTGCCATTAGAAACATCTAGAAGTCATATGTATTTTTCCTTTTACCTTGGCCAGTGATATTTGCAAAAGTGAAGCAGGCTCCAGCTTCTCAGATTGAGAGCCGTGAGATACCAACCTGAACATCCAAGACCATCACAAGTTCTTGCTAAAGCAGGCCTATGGGGGTGAAATCCATTGGAATTCATTGTAAACATGCATGGAAATATACAATAAAATCCCCCCATAACTAATGTAAGCTAATAAAAACAAACAGGCTGATGTTCCTCTGATTCTGTACATAGGCTGCTGCCTGAGTCTTCGTGCTTACCTTAATATGTGGGTTTATATGGACATATGTACATACAGCAGTTTCAAGGTACCCACTGGCATCATGGAATGTGTTCCTTGTGGATGCTAATGCTGATGACTTAGCTCCTCAGGAGTCTGAGATCTGAGGATCATGGTTCAAGTCTAGTCCGGGCGGAATTAAAAAAGACTGTGAACCTTGAGTGGAAAAAGCTGAGGGATCGGGCTCAGACTCTTACTATAGGCACGTAAATAAATAAATAAGAAATGCTATGTTATTTCATACTTAGAGATCTTCTCTCTCCCTACCGTCTCAATGAATGATGTAAGGTTATTGCCAACCTTGAAATGTAGGGAGTCCAGCACTAGTTGACTCCCCCTTTAGTCCTTGCTTTCAAGCAACAAGAGGAGCAGTTGTACTTCATGCAGGGAGTCACCAATGGACCCTCGGTCAGGTGCCATGCTGAGTGGAAGTCTCTGGTTCTACAGATTCTCCAGGGCTCTGCCCAAGGACAAATAACACTGGAGTGTCAGACTGCCCAAAGCACAGGTGCACGTGCCTGCGGCCTCTCAGAGAACCAGCTTCTCTGAGTCTCCCTTCTTCACTCCTCATCAAAGGCTAGATGTAGAGACAAGAAGCGAGGGTATGCTGCATAAAATGAACGGCTGCCAATTCCTCCACAAGTTTGGACAATATCTTTGTTGATGCACAAGACATTCCTGTTACAACAGGCATCAATTAGATTAAAAGCAATAAATCTTCTGGGGTTCAAGTGATGAGTATGGTTGGGCTCATTGAGTCTCCCTTACAGAACACACAGGAAGATGTAAGATGTAACACACAGGGAAGTAAGATGGCTCATTTTGCAAGGAGGTGCCAGGTCCAAAACGGAGATCAAGGGATGAAATCCAGGAAGCCCAAAATAAATGTTTATGGGGGCTAAAGCCTAATATAAATGAGAAGTTCATTTGGGGCACTTGGACATTATTAGTGAATTTCAGACATTCATTCACACCACTCGGCTGAGAAATTCCTTCTGTGTCAGTGAATGAGCTTGTCTCAACACGAAGTCGCAGTCCTGTCTATAGCTGATTAGATCAGGGACAGTGTCTGATCCAAATGGCAAGGGCTATGCAGACACAATAGTCTGTCTGCCTGTCTTTCTTCCTTTTCTTTTTTTTTTTAATTACCAGAGGTTAACCCTGGGACCCATTCATGTTGAGCATACAATACTTCTGTTTTTATATTTTGATTCTGAGACAAGAGTCTCCTTACCTCTGCCTGGACTGGCCTGGAACTTTCAATCCTCCTGTCTCCGTCTCCAAGTAGCTGAGATTACAGGCCCCTACTCTCATGCCTGCGTAGGCCCAAGATTCTTGACACCAATGACTGCCTTAATCAGATCTTCTGGACATTCCAAAGCTGCAAATGCAGCAGAGAGCATAGTGCAGAAATGAAAAGACACAAAGAAAAAAGCAATGAGAAGACAGGATGAAGGGAAAGAAAGCACAGATCAGAGGAGAATTCTTGAGTGACAGAAAGGTCCCCACAGTCTGTGTCCTTTCAGAAGCTACAAACTGATATAACCTTTTGTCTTGCTTTGTGTGGTGTGTGTGTGTGTGTGTGTGGTGTGTGTGTGTGTGTGTGTGTGTGTGTGCGTGTGTGCGTGTGTGTGTGTGTGTGTGTGTGTGTGTGTGTGTGTGTGTGGTGGTGGTGGTAGTACTGGAGCTTGAACTCAGTTTGAACTGGGCGCTGTCCCTTAGCTTTTTCACTCAAAGCTGGCGCTTTACCAGTTGAGTGACTAATTGGTGATCAGTCCCCAGACTTTCTTGCCCAAGCTGGCTTCAAACTGCAATCCACAGATCTCAGCCTCCTGCATAGCTAGAATTATAGGTGTGAGCCACTGACACCCAGCCTTACTTGGAAATAATAATACTATAGGAACTGTCACTTGTCCTTACAATAAACTGACAGAAATTACGATAACCTGGGCGTGTTTCTAGTTCTTTAAAACGTATCTTTAACAAAAACTAAAACAAAAAGCAATTGTTACAGGGTAGCATCTTGGCCCAAACCACAAAAAAATCAAATAGAATATGAGTAGGTAGCAAACTGCTTCATTTCCATCAAGAAATTTAACTGGTCTGACTCCTGGGTTACCAGGAGTCCACAATACAAGCTTTTAGAGAAAAACAATTGGGCTGTAACTTCCCTCCACAACAGTTTAGGGAGGGAGAAAGAGAATGGTTGCTCAAAGTCCTGAGCAAATAATTGGATTACTGCGGCCTCTTTAGAGCCCTGGAGTTTATGGAGATCTTCCTAAAACAGAATGTGGCACTCGAGTACCAAGGGGACAAGTAGGGGCCGGAGTCAGGTGCTTTACCCGACATGATCAGCAGATGGCCGGGCGCTCTCTAAGGTGTCACACTTGGCCTCCTTATTTCCTGTAGCTTTATTGTCACTATGACTATTCATTTGTTCAATGGTTGTATGCCCTGACAGATCATTTCTTGAAGTTAATGAAGGAAAATCTGTCTTATTTATTCTTCAGATGCTTGGTGCTAGGCAAAATTGGTTCTCTTTTACCCTTATTACTATTATTATTATTATTATTATTATTATTATTATTATTATTATTATTATTATTATTTTGTGCCAGTTCTGGGCTTGAACTTAGAGCCTAGGACCTGCCCCTTAGCTTCTTTTGCTCAAAGCTAGTATTTTACTTCTTGAACCACAGCTCCACTTACGGATTTTTGGTAAGTCATTGAAGATAAGAACTAGCTCAGGCTGGTTTTTGAACCACAATTCTCAGATCTCAGCCTCCTGAGTAGCTAGGATTAGAGGCATAAGCCATCAGCATCTGGCTGAGTTGCTTCGCTTGAGATACTTATTAAATGGATTAAAAAGAGTAATGGTGAAGTAAAATGGGAGCATTAAATTTGAAAAGGGAGAAATTCAAGTGCACTAGATTATAGTTTTCAGATATCAGCAAGGCTTTCAGATGGATGAGGCATAGGTTTATCCGGGTTACTCCAGTGGGAGTTACTCTACTCACATGATGTGGTAGGCTGAGAGGGCTAGGCTTGTAGGGTGCCCTGAGCTCATCAAGGCTGACCCATCCTTTATACCAGAACCACTGTGACGTCATTGTTAAGGTCTGCTCCATCACCAACATTTAATGAACTACTGTGTGATGAGTCTTTATTGGAAGCCAGTTTTTATTTTCACTTCCTCAAAACTCCCCAACATTTACAGATGTTAAAATTAGAACAGTCTGTCTCAGAACACAGTGTGTTCTTTGTTAATACAGATCTTCAGGCAGAGTTCAATAACCACCTGCTGTGTGAGCTTTGGTGAGAATTCTTGCCGTGGTCAGGATGACATTTCGCTCTATCAAATTCTAACTTTAGTCTGTGTGCTTCAATTTGGGTGTTAAGAATGTGAGCTCCAGAAAGAAGTAGTTTCTGCTTTAGTCTGTGGCTTATTAGGTATGTGACTCAATCTCGTTGGAACCTCAATTTTCTCATCTGCTAAGTAAAGGTAATAACACCTGCCCTTCCTATGTTAAAAGGATGACCACGACACTGAGAACTGGAGGCTCACGTGTATAATCCTAGCTACTCAGAGCCTAAGATCTGAGGATCACAGTTCGAAACCAGCCTGGGCAGAAAAATTGATGAAACTCTTACCTCCAATTAACCATCAAAATGCCAGAAGTGAAGCTGTGCTTAAGTGATAGAGTGCCACCCTTGAGTGGAAAAGCTAAGGGACAGAGAGTATTGGCCCCAAGTTCAGGTCCCAGTACTGGCAAAATAAATATATATATAGGTAATAATCAAATGAGAGAAAGTCTGGTCTATGGATTTGCCATGTGTTCCATAAATGATTAAGTCTCTGTTCTTAATGGAGAAGAGGAAATCTACAAGGACACTTTTCCAGATAGCTGCATTGATATTCTAGAGGCCTGAAACAAGAGTGTTTCTCCTCAAACCCAGAAACCTCTCAGAGATAATTTGTGTCTCGCTCCTTGCCTGCTCAGTGATAATAGGGCTGTTAACTTGTTTTTTTTTTCCCCCTCAGTGGTGGTGATTTTGCTTGCTGCATAAATGTCAAGTTCCACTTGACTAGAAGTTAATATATAATGTCTCTTCTCTTTCCTCATGAGTACAATTCCGTTAAATTATCCCTTTATGTGCACATTGATTTTTTTTTCCTTTTCCGTTTTAAGTCCTAAAATAGCATATTTCCCCCTAACTGCTTTACCGCTTTCAAGGCAATGAGGATGGTGCCAGGCATTGTGGGAGTTTAATGCAAATCATACTGAAGTTGGCTAGGCTTCAAGATAACAAGAGTACTGCCATGGCATTTATCAAGGATAGTCTGACAGTCCCAGAGGTCTAAATTACCTCACATCTACAGCAGCTCATTCAGTCTCCTGTCACCCTTGTACAAGCCAAAGAGAAAGAAGAGATGCCACTTATGAACCCCATTTTATTGAGAGGAAAACTTAAGAGAGAAAACTATTAAGTGCCTTTACAGAGCTAACTCACCCAACCAGAGTTGATCCTGAGTTTCCTGTTGGCATATTTGCTACTGAATCTGCAGAGGGCACAATTAGATTCTGCCTTTTCCATGGGTCAGTTCCAACCCAACAAGGACCAGTATAAGCCAGACATCAGGGAAGAGGAGGCCCAGAATAAAAATGATACATCTACCTTGAGTACGGAGTCTATGGCTCCCCTCATTTGATCTGGGAGGCAGCAGTGAACTGCCTCAGACGGGGCTAGGGCACCCCCTCCACCAGACAGGTTAATTCAGTAGAAAGTCAAATCATTTATTCATAGCTCATGCATGTCAGAACTATCCATGAAGTTTGGCCTGCTGTCAACATGGAGAGAATGACATCTTGCCGACAATGAATCAAGAATTTACTCTCAATAATAAAACTAATCAGCTGGTGTAAGGTCCATTCCTGGACGGCGAACAGACCTAGCCCAGTATTTGCGTTACCTAGGCAACTGGGAAACCTGGAAGAGGTCACATCTGCATCCGCTGAGGTTACATCTTAATCTGATGTGGCCACACCTTTCTCCCACCTGATCCCACTTCCCTTTACCTGGGCACACCCTTCCCCGCCCCCTACCCTATATAAGGCCTAACCCCAGGCCAGATGGTCTCTTCTTTTGCCAACCTCACCTGGTCCCAGCAGGTCTACTGAATAAACCTACCCCTTACCTGAATGCCATGTGCGTGGTGTAGTTCTTACTCGGCTACCTCCTTTTAAAAACCTAACAGCTGGGTATACATATGACTCACACTTGTAATCCCAGCTACTCCGGAGGCTGAGATCTGAGGGTTGAGGTTCAAAGCCAGCCCTGGCAGGACAATCTGTGAGACTGTTATCTCCAATTAACCACCAGAAAAACCAGAAGTGGCACTGTGGCTCCAAGTGGTAGAACGCTAAATCTTGAGCAGAAAAAGCTCAGGGACAGCACTCAGGCCTTGAGTTCAAGCCCCATGAACAACAAAAATGAAAATGAAAGTGAAAAAACTAACGATTAATCATCAGTTAGAACTCTCAATAACAGGAAGATACTTAGAAAGTCTCCCTTTGGCTTCTCAGAATAATTCCATTGCCAGGCATTGGTGACTCATATCTGTAATCCTAACTACTCCAGATGCCGAGGCCTGAGAATCATTTCTGCAACTTAGAAGGGCAGGAAAGCCCACAACACCCTTATTTCTAATTAACCAGCAAAATGCCAGACTAGAAGCATGGTTCAAATAGTAGAGCACCAGCTGTGAGCAAGAAAAGTCAAAATGAGATCACCAGGCCCCAGGTTTAAGCATTAGTACCAGCAAAGGTAACAGAAAGACAGGAACAATACCAAAGCAATCAACCCACCCAACCCATTATTCATTCTCTGCAAAAGGTTGGCTACATTATTAATAACCGGTCCATTCACACCTTTTTTTATTCCCTTTGAGGCCAGCCAGGATCTTACTCTTCTCTGAGAACTCCAGAGAAAGAAACTGTGAATAGTTGTTCCCAGCTTTTAAAACCTGCTAGAAGCTGCCCATGCCCAAGGGGAATGAGGCTTTCCCAGAAATTGCACAAGCGCCCCCTCGGGTGTTGTTTGTTTGTTTGTTTTGAAGGGGGATCTCCACCCCTTTTCAGTTCAATGGAGAGTCACCTGCCTTCCGCAATTCCTCTTCATTACCAGATCAGTCAGCCTTGCCAGCCCACTGCTCCTGCCTTCTCAGCAAACAGCTTCTCCCTCCACCAGCTCTGGCCAGTCAAATGCAGGTCTAGGGAAGGGGAGGCCTCAGTTGCTCATTCCTCTAAGAGGCAGGGACAGCCCGCAGCAGCGCCCCACAGCAGCCGTAGAGGTGGCAGCAGGGAATCTCGCCACTACAAGTTGAAACAGGACTCCCCGCCTCCCCTCACAGCAGCCCGGCTTTAAATAGGATTAATGAGAGAGAACATTCTAAACACTGCACTGAGAGGTTCCAGAACAGGCAGCTGACTGCTTCCTCCCAAGCTGCCATGTTGGATTGGTTCCCCGGGCTGCCTCCCGACCCCCCAGCTTCCAGCTGGGGCTTTTGCACTTAACCTTCCAGGTTCAGCTAGAAAGCTAACCTTGAGACTGCAATGTCAAGATGAAGTCCCATTGTCTTCCCAAATGCCTCCTTTGAATGCAGGGAGGTTTACTTTGCCTCACTCCTTTGATAACATTCCTAGGCCTGGGGGGGCGGGGGTGAAGCTAGGAAGATTAAGCTATCACACATACCCCTCCCCATCAGGAATTCCCCCCACCTCCTTGGGGAAAGCAGTCACCAAGTTTGAGAACTGTGGTCTAAGTTGACTTCGGATTGCTGCGTACCTTTCGTGTATGGAACCCTGTGGAGTTATATTGTTAAAGGCACTAAAGAGGACAAGAAATAGAGCAAACAGAAGCAAGGCTCTAAGCCAAGGTCACGGCTACTGACACAAGGTTAGTAGAAAAGCAGGTCTCTGCAGTTTGCAGATGGCCAGATAAGCTGAGAAACCAAAAGCTGCTAGACAAGAAGGGGGTGGGGGGCAGGGGCTACAAAGAATGAGGAAGTAGGGATGAGATCCAAACTCTTTGATACCACAACCTTACAAGAAATAGAAGGAGGCCCACCTATCAGATCTCACCAGCTCACCCTAGGCTAAGCCCTGTGAGGAGGAAGATGGCCGCCAAGATAGAGGAGACGGGCCACTTATGAAGTGCTGCCATCTCGTGTGGAATCCATGTCACACGCGCTCTTCCTCTGCCATATATCTTTTCAAATAAACTTTTCTGTCATCTTTACTTACATTCATGGCTTGCTTGAATTATTCTTTTGCCAGATGCAAGGACTGCCCTAAACTTTCTGGTAACTTATTAGCGGTGTTGGCCAGAACGTTAAGGATGGAGCATGTCATTTCTGACTTGAACTGTTTGAAAGATTACTAGGTGTAGAGTAGAATGACTTCCATGCCTCATACTCCAGGTCTACAGACTGGAAAGGGATGTGCTTGTCCCACTTCATCATGTGGGATGAGCTTCAACTCAAACCATGAATCCATTTCTAAAGGGAGGAAATAGAATATCAAGGATACCCATGCATGGGTAGCAAAGAGAACAATTAACACTTATAAAGGAGCTTTCTAACCCAGTATGGCAGCATACACCTGAAATCCCACCGCTCTGGAGGCAAGAGGATCGTGAGCTTAAGACCAGCTTGGGCTACAGAATGAGACAGTCTTACACACACACACACACACACACACACACACACACACACACACACGGGGGGGGGGGAGATGGGTGAACAGTTTCTATCAATTCAGCACTGTTCTGCAACTTCATGGTGGTTACACATTTGAGCTCCACAACAACACTTATGAGATACGGACGGGTGCCAGGAATCCATTCCAGGACCCTCCAGGCATATCAGATTCCACAGATGCTCAACTCCTTCATATAAAATGGCATTGGATTTACATAGAACTCATGGACATCCTCCTGTGCACATTGAATTTCTGGATTACTTTGTGTGCATGTATGTGTGCTGGTACTGGGGCTTGAACTCAAAGCCTGGGCACTGTCTTAGTCTTTTCATTCAAGGCTATTTCTGTACCATTTGAGCCACAGTTCCACTTCCAGATTTTTGGTGCTTAATTGGAGATAAATCTTACAGACTTTCCTATCCAGGCTGGCTTCAAACCTCAGTCCTCAGAGAAGCTAGGATTACTAACATAAGCCACCAGTGCCTGCCTTCTTTCTAGTTTTTATAACACCTAATACAATGTAAATATAATTAAAAAGTAGTTGCCATACTGTATTGTTTAAGAAGAATGACACATAAAATATACACATGTTCAGTAGAAATGTGGGTGTATGTATATATGTGCATACATATATACATATGTATATACACAGCTAGATAGATATATATATAATTTTAATGTTTTCAGTCCACAGTTGAACCTGCAAAAACAGAGGGCTGATTGTATACTTACTAGAAAACTTCAAACAAACATGTAGGCCTTCACAATTCTGTCTCCATTGACCCTTGAAAACAAAATAGGCTACCTTTAACCAAGAGCTTCTTTTGAAAGCTCAACCTGTCACAACTACCCCTTTCTGACTCTTGGCTCCTGGGAAACAATGCTGGAAATGACCTCAGAGATTCCCTCATGTAACAGACAACAGGTCCTCTCCTCTGTCCCCTTATGCATCTCCCCAGTTTTCACAGGTGGTCATATTGAGTCCATTCTTGTAGACTACAATCAAGGTGGGAACACAAGCAAAGTCTATGGTCTCTAATTACAAAGAATTTGATGTCCAGAGTAAAGAGAATACAGTTCACCCCAGAAGACGGGAGAGATGAATGGAGGAAGTGGAGAGAGCTCAGTTAGAAAGCTAGGCAGGCTGGCAAGAGCACAAGTCCAGGGAAGTTTTCCCCATCCCCAAACAGCCAGCCTCAGATCCCATAATCCTTTAAGAACAGCATCAGCCTCAACCAGTTCTCCTGGGGCAGCCACCCGAGATGTGACTAAGTGCGTAAATTAAATTGCAGCACACGGGGTCTCAAAAGCCTTTGCTATTTTTTCTTCCCCCCAACTCCCTCCGCCCCCAGGGAGAGGGAATGAATGTGCCAACATTCCCTATAGGGGAACTAAATGATTTTCCAGAAGCCACGGTCTCATATGCTCTATTTGTTTAAATGAGTTTAGGGCTATGAGTAAATGTGAGCGTGACAGGTCCCATTTGCAAAGGGCCTCCCTCAGAATTGACAAGGATGGTGCCAACTTCTTTGTCTACATGCCATTCCTCAGCCCTGGGGAGAAATTAGCACTAAGTCAATTAGTCCATTAGCCACCGAGCATGTACTCAGGAATAGGCTGTCATTAGGGATGTAGAAAATAAGAGGTGGTCTTTGCCCTCATTTATTCATTATGTGTTCCCAGAGTGCCCGCCATGTGTGGAGCTTTGAGCTCAGCATTTAAAATCTAGTAGGAAAGTAAGATTCATTCACCATAGTGTACAGTACCAAGTGTACAGTAAAAGGATGATCAGGATATGATATGCTATTCAAAAAGAACTTCAGTGGTGTTGTGGGTAGGAGACACAGTGGGAGATCAGAGCTTGAAGTGGGCCCAGAAAGACACCTGTGCAATTCTAACATGAAAGGAGTCAAGGAGACAGATCCAGAGTTACTTCAATGAAGTGGGGGAGACGATACGGGGTTCTGGACTTGCTGTGACTGAGGAGACTGCTAGCATCCCTGGGAAATAGAAGGTGTTTGAGAGCTGTGCTAAGCAGTTGAAACTTTTGGTTCCACTGGTCCTAGGAGACTCTCATTTACTCTGGGACTCTCTAGCTTTGGAAGAATCGAGGAGAGTTGGCTTCAGAAAGACAGTCTGGAAGAAGAGAGAGCCTTAGATGAGTTGTAATTTCTTCCTTTGGAAGCTTGAGATGATGAGTTCTATGATTATTAAATATGGTAGTATAGGTAAGTGTGCCGCAGAGATGGTATAAAATCTTCACACAGTGACTGTTACCTGGCTGCGGGCTATCTCACTTTCTGGAAGATAAAGGGGGGATGTACAGGTCTAGTATATCATAATCTCTAATCTACTATGGAAACAATTGGACAAAACTAATCACAGTAATCGCCCTGGGTTTGGTCAATAACTACAGTTGTATGGCTGAGCCATTTGGTGTGAGTCCTTCCAAGGAAAGTTTCCTTGATCATAAGAAAGAGATGGAGGTGTGGCTCAGTTGGTAGAGTGCTTACCAGTGAGCAAAAGCATCCAGTATGGAGTTTGAGTGCTGGTCTCAAACCAGAGAGAAACCAAGACTTTTCTTCTGTCCACTAAAGATTCTGAAAATGACAACTTGATTGATAGTTCCAACCCAGCATCCTGAAGAAACAGAGCTGAGAGGCAAACACCTGAATCCTGATGACACTGAGTCCAAGTTAACAAACTAACTTAGGAGCTGATCTCCAAAGTTATTAACTCTGGAGACCAATTTTTTCTATTGTTTAAGCCAGCTTGAATTGGCCTTTTCTGTTCTTGTAAGGTGGCAAGACCGCCATGACTTCCAGTTTCAGACCAGCTTGTCAAAAATCACAACAGAGATACACTTCAGAACAGGTGACCTTTCTGAAACTGCATGTGAGATCACAAATAGCCTGTCACATCCTATTGGAAAGAGGAATGGAGAGGCAACCCAGAATACCTCCTTCTCCCTTTTCTGTAGTCTGGTTCAATTCTGCGTTTATGCGGAAGGGCTTGCTCCAGGAGTCTTCACAACCAGGAGCTGACAAAACACATTAGTGCCATTTGAACCTTGGAACTACATTCGTCAGGATGGCTGGTTCTCTGGTCTCTGCTGAGGGGTAGGCTGCTTACTTGTGGCTAGAGCTCCCTATCTCAAGCCACATGTAAGCACTGCATTAACCATACAGTTTCTGAGGCCAGTGTGGGGTCTGTGTTGTTAAACCAGGAGGTCTAGCTCTGATGAAACCAGGCCGATTTGGGGGAGGGGAACTAAGGATTAAATTTAAGGTCTTGAGCTTGCTAGACAAATACTTTGCTGTTTGAGCTATGCTCCCAGTCCTTTTTCCTTTTAATCTGTTTTTCAGATAGAGACTCATGCTTTTTCTTTTTCTTTTTCTTTTTTGTCGGTCATAGGGCTTGAACTCTGGGCCTGGGCACTGTCCCTCAGCTCAAGGCTAGGGCTCTACCACTTGAGCTACAGTACCACTTCCAGTTTTCTGGTGGTTTATTGGAGATAAGAGTCTCATGGACTTTCATGCCAGGGCTGGCTTTGAACCGTGATCCTCAGATCTCAACCTCTTGAATAGCTAGCATTACAGGTGTGAGCCACCAGTGCCCAGCCAAAGCTCATGCTTTTGCCCTGGCCACAGTTAGACTGATGTCTTCCTAGCTCTATAACCCCAAGTAACTGGGGACACAAACATGTACCACAGCACCCAGCTTGTTGCTATTTTTGTAATGGCATTTTAACTCAGGGCATTGTACTTGCTAGGCTGATGCTCTGCTATTTGATCCATGCTTCTAGGTCTGGTTTGGTTTGGTTTCTATTGTTTTGTTTGATGTAGAGTCTCATTAACTTCTCTAATGGTGCTGGTTTTGAACCACAACTCAGAGTCGCTAGGGTGGATTACAGGTGTAATCCAGCTTTAGCTTGTTTTGGAGATAGGATCTCATAACTTTTGTCTAGGCTGGCCTTGAGCTGCAATCTCTTTCCTGAGTAGCTAGGATGATAGGCTTGTGCCACCATGCCAGCCTCTTGAGTCAGTTTCTTATCTTGTTCTTGGACACAGTTTCCTTTCACTGATAGAGTGAAGGGACAACTGTCCTAACGAGCACCTAAGAGGACAATTCTGACATCTGCAAGTACTCCCAGGTACCCATGAGTATTTGTTCTGCTACAGCTTCTCTGGTCTCCCTAACCTGAATTCAAGTTAAGTACTTAGAACGCTGTTCCAGATAATAATGGGAATGATGATAAAGAGGAGGATAAGCTATTGTTTAAAATTGTGCTACACTTCCTAGGAAAGAAGAAATAACACTTGCATTTTATCTCATGTATCAGCCAAAGGAGGAAGAGAAGAGATGTTTCCCCAATTTATTGAAGAGATAAGAGGTGCGTGGTGGACTTGCAGTTAAGAAATGTGAATTTGGGTTTCAAGAACTGTCCAATGGGCAGGCCACTGGTGACATATCCTCTAAGGCCATTAGGCCACAGCTTGTTCTACAGAAAATCAGCCTTCCTTGTCCTTTCTAAATGCTGCCTGTTGGTCCCTTCAACTTTATATGTTCCATGGCCTAATAGTATTTTCTCATCTGCTTTTTGGAGACTTCTTGGCCCCATTTCAGTGCAGTCACCCTAGACTAGAAGCATGACTCAAATGGTAGAGTGTCTGCCCAGCAAGCGAAGTCCTGGTGTCAAGCCACAGTACTGCAAAACAAACAAACATCAAAACAAAAACAAAACACACCACAAGTAAACAAACAAAAAAGCAGTCTAAATATAGTCAGCTTTTCTTTTTCACCCAATACAAGCCCTGGATTTTTTTTAGACTTAGAATAATATTTTTAAAGGATGTGACATATTGTGTTCATACCAACTTCAATTTTATGAATGCTTTCCAGCTTTTTAGTATTGTCACTAGATAGAGAGGAAAATGTTTGATGGCAAACTGGGTCTCAAGAGAGACCCAGTTTGCAGCAACACTACGAGTGTGAAGATATGAGAATAGATATGAGTCTTCTAAATTTGTGTTCTTCTCTCTGAAATACCAACCTGTGCCTATGATCACAATATTCGTTCAAGTTTTCTACCTCTCAACACCCCCACACACTTTGAGACAGGGCCTCCCTATATAGCTCACACTGGCTTGAACTCATCATCTCCATGCCTCTGCCTCCCATATACTGATCATTGAAGTACTTTTTGAGGGCTTTTTGTGCCATCAATGTGCTACTTTTGGGGAATTCAGTGTCGAAGAACAAAAGACTTGGTCTTTGAACAAGAAACTTACATGATACGCAAACATGAAGTTGGCCACTTATTTAAATTGTGATAAGTGAAAACATACTGAGCAAAGCAGAATTCTCTCATCCAGACAAGCTATTGGCTTAACTGGTCCATGGGTCTGGCCCTGTGGTAGTTTCGAAAGAACAATGAGAGGACAAGACCACAGCAAGCCTTGTGTCTCAGGGGATGAATAGATGAAGGCTACAGGGAACTCTCACAAGAAAATACGAGGTGCTCCATCTTTCTGGACCAGATTCAGCACAAATGTACGTGTGCATACTCTCCATCATGGTTCTACTCCTTCATTCCTCCTCCTCACTCCCACTCTCCAGGCACTCTGCTTTGTCTCTAGAGAGTCTCTTCCCTAGGGTGTTCCTGTTTATTTCAGCTCCACACCAACACACTGTCCCCACACTGCTGAACTCAGCCCTAATAGGGCTGCATACCATGCTCTGTCTGCTACTAACAGGGATGTCAGTGCTACAGGAGGGCCCCAAAAGAATATCTCAATCAGGCATGGCAGTGCATGCCTATAATCTGAGCACTCTGTTGGCTGAGGTACAGAGATAAGGAATTTGAGGCCAATCTGGGCTTCACAGCGAGTCCCTATCTCAACAGATGAGGCCTCATAGGTTGCTCAAGAGAGATATAAATAGCTAGTGGCAGGGCCAGAACCAGAAGTAAGCTTCCAGGGTTCTTTACCCAGTTCCATGGAATGCATGACCTAAAGACACAAAGATGAATGTAACTGAAGTCTGGAACCTATGCATGCCTTTCCTCTACCTTCCAGACTCTATGTTACTTTTTAGGTGCTGGCATGCCTGATCTATTCACCAGTCAACAAAAATACCTATAGCTACTCATTCAGCAAAAAACCATGAGACATTCCACCTGTGAGCAAGCTCACCTGTGCTGTGTTGATGAGTGGAGCAAAGACACATAGGGCTTTTGATAAAGGAATTGTCATTCTTCTAATGGTGATGGGAGAAAGGTGTGAGTAAGGGTTGCAGTTTAGCTCTCAGACTTTGATGAGTGGAGTAAGAAGAGCAGAAGAAAAGGGTTTTTTGTTTTGTTTAGTTTTTTTGACTGAATGACAGGTGTATATAGAGGTGGAGGGAAGGAAAAGGCTGACATGACTTTGTGGTTGACATGCAGAAGTTGTCTTATCACCTGTACATAATGACTGTGTGTCTACCACAGTCCAGGGTTTCTCACTGAATCCTAGCAACAAATCCAGAACCTAGGAACTCCTCCATATACATACATATATATATATATATATATATATATATATATATATATATATATATATAATCAAATGCCTATATTGTGCCTCGCAAGATCTAGACTCTGAGGAAATGTCCACGAACAACATAGACCAAGTGCTCAGCCTTGAATGAGAGGACAAGTCTCTGCACTTGGGGAATTTACATCCTGGGAATTGTTACTGGTTTGCATACACTGAGCTATACTGAGATTAAGTTCCTGGCTCAAATGATGACTATCAAGGTCTAACCCATCTGTGTACCTCTTAACTCCCTTGTATAGCTTTCCAAGAAGCCTACAATTGAAGAACGAGAGTCTTCGGGTCAAGACCCAGAGGCACCATTGAAGATCACCTACAGGGTTGTAGGGGGAGTGGGGGAGGAAGGGTGGCAGGAGCAAACTGGTTTGCTTCCCTTTGGGCAGTCCTTTCCGTTCTATTTATAATCGGAGGTCGCTTCTTCGGTCTGATCCCCTCCCCCTCCCCAGGCCTCCTCCGGGCCCAGCCCGACGCCCCTGGGCAGAGTCCCCGCTTCCCACCACGCCGGGTTCTGGCCAGTGAGTCTCCACGCACCCCCCGGGCCCGCACCTGACGCCCTCCGACCCTTTCACGGGTCGCTTTGTGCAGCCCAAACTTGTAAGCTCGGTTGCCCTTCTGGCTCCATGACCCGAAGTTCAAAGTGAGGGCGGGAGAGAAAGTTGGACGCGGGGCGGAGAGCGGCTCCGGCGGCAAAGGAAGCGGGCCTCGGGCCTCCCGCCCCGGGACGGAGGTGGGAGCGTCGGCCCGCGTCCTCCGGGGAGAGGGGAGCGCGGGTGCCCGGCATCGCGGCGGGCTGAAGCCACGCACCACCCAGGCTGGCTGCTACTCCACGGTCCCCGTCCAGGAACTCAGAAACCCCGGGAAGGGGGTCCCGGGGAGGGAGGTCCCGGGGGAAGGAGACCGGGACGAGGCAGAAGTGAATAACGCACAGAACAGGAGCTGGAAGAGAGCGCGGGTGCAGGAAAAAACAAGGGTTCGGAAAGGAGTGCAGTCCAGGGAGGGGCGGGGGTGAAGCGCTATAGCAAGACCGGAGAAGTAGGAGCAACGGGGAGAGGAATGAGAAAAGCTGAGCCGGCAGCGCTGCCGGGTGGGGGTCTGATGCGAGCGAGCGTGGAGGCGCGGGACAGCCGGGACCCGCGCGGGCCGCGGGCACGGAGGAGCCGGGACATCCGAGCAGCTCGCAGCTGTCAGCCGGGAACAAAGGCCGGGGAGCGACTTGGGCCGGGCTGCCCGCCGCGCTCACCAATGAGCGGCGCCGGCGCCGGCCACGCCCCCCGCCACGCCCACCTCCCCGCCCCGCCCCGCCCGTGGCTCGGGACCCCGCGCAGAGACGCCGGCGCGCAGCGAGCGGGCGGGCGGCCGCGGACCGGCGCGGAGGCCGAAAGTTTTTTCTGGTCCAGCGAGAGAGAACGTGGAGCGGCGGCCCACGCGGCGGGACCCGCCCGGCTCCGAGCTCTGGGGGGCGGGAGGGGGGGGAAGAGAGAGACAAGGAGCTCACTGCAAAATACACTGGAGGGAAAAAAAGGAATATTGGAAGCCATCGCGAGGCGTCGGGGCAGGTACGGTGCGGCGGGTCGGGGTCCCGCGCGCCCCGGGACGTGTCGGCGGCGGGGCGGGGGATCCCGGGCGCCGGGCAGGCTGCGCGCGCCCCGCGGCCGGGCCGGGCCGGTCCGTGCGTCCGTCCCGCGCGTCCGTCGGTCTTTGTCCGTGTCAGTGTCTGTCTAGGTGTCTTTGTCTCTGGAACAATCTGTCAGGGTCTCTCCTCCTCTGTCACCGTGGGTGCCGCTGCTCCGATCGCCCGTGAGGATGCGTCCGTCTGTCTTTCTGTCTTTGTCCCTATCCCAGGCAGCCGCTCCCGGCCCCGAGTCTGATCTCAGAGACCTGTGTGAGGTGACGTTGGTCTCCATCGGGCGGTGGTGGCCTCCCCGAGAGGGAGGACCGGCCACGGAACTGTGGCTGCTGCCCGGGGAACTTTGGAGAGATGGGCCGGGTCCGCGCCGCTTTGGAAGACACGGAGGCAGGGAGAGGCTTGGAGGCCTCCCCGAAGGAATAAGTCGCTTGGGTAGTGGATAGAAAGGAAGGAGATGAACGGGGGTGGTGTCTGTACACACAGAGAGACACACAGACACAGACACAGACACACACTCCGGAGCTGCAAACCGCCAAGGTTAATCATGGATATGTGCAATTCAGAGAGATCAAGCACACAGTGAGTCTGTCTCTGTCTCTGTCTCTGTCTCTGTCTCTCTCCCCCTCTCTCTCTCCTTCTCCCTCTCTCCCTCTCTCCTCTCTCCTCTTTCTCTTTCTCTCTCTCCCTCTTCTTCTCTCCTCTCTTTCCCCTCTTCTCCCTCTAGTCTCTCCCCTCTCCTCTCTCCCTCCCTCTCTGCCTCTGTCTCTGTCTCTTTTTGTCTCTCTCTATGTCTCTCTCCCTCTGTCCTTTCTCCCTCTCCCTTCTCTCCCTATCTCCCTCCCCTCTGTCTCTTTCTCCCTCCCCCTCCCTCCCTCTCTCTTCCTCTCTCTCCCTTTTTTCCTCTCTCCCTCTCCTTCTTCTCTCTCCCTCTCTCCCTCTACACACACACACACACACACAGAATCATACACTCCACTCCTTCCCTTCCTTTGCCCTTCACATGCAGACAGCCCCCCCTCCTTCTCTCCCTCCCCAGCCCACCCCACTTAGGGCTTAACTGGGCTCCCAGCCGCCTAGCACACTTCTTGGCAGCAACAGGCACGGAGAAACACCAAGGACCAGGTGATGTTTCTCTTTCCTGTTCCAAGTGGAAAGGATTGAGTTCTGGAGCAGATGAGTGTTCTGCTCGCCCACAAGTGTCAGGCTTGGGAAAATGCTGCAGACCTGTTGGCTTCAGACTTCTCAATTTCCCAAGAACACAGGAAGAACTGGGGGATCTGAGCGCCGAGTCAGTTCCACTGTCAGCTGTTCTGCTCTGGTCCTGTGGGTCCTGGACAGCCCTTGGCAGGGGCTGTTCCACATAAGGATAAGGACTCCCCCCCACCCAGTCTTCTTGGGGAAATGCTGCTACTAGGGATCTTGGGAGGGAGATGAGCTGCCTGGCTTGCAACCTTCCAGGCACCAAGACTCTGGAGAAGAGGCTGTGGGTGAGGGCATGGAGAGTTTGTAACCTGAGCTTCCCTCCAAGTTCAAAAACAATTTTTCTGCGGGCGTGGAGGGGAAAAGGGGAGGTGTTTGAAAGGTGTATGCCTGTGATCAGTGGGGCGAGCATTTATAGAGGAGAGTTTTTGTGTTCAACTTGGGAGAAAATGGGGCCAGGCACCTGTGGCTCATGCCTGCAAGTCTACCCACTCAGGGGGCTAAGAGCTGAGGATCACAGTTCAAAAACAGCCCAGGCAGCAAAGTCCACGAACCTCTGTCTCCAGTTAACCACCAAAAAGTCAAAAGTGAAGGTGTGGCTCAAGTGGTAAAGCTCCAGCCTGAAGCTGGAGCTATGTTCAAGCGCCAGTACTGGTGCATGTGTGCATGCATGCATGCACACATGCATGCACGCACACACACAAGTTTGGAGAGGAGAGTCTGTGGGTAGGAGTCTGAGGGCAGTGTATACACACTAATTAGGCGTGGCCCACACCTTGTGTTTATCCAGCACCTTACTTCTGAGCACTTTCTGTGCATCATAGACGTTATCTCATTTGTTATCTCCTTTATCCTCACAGCGTAACTACCAGGTTGGCATGAGACATGGTTTATTCTCTATGTCTGCCACTGAGGAACCTAAAGGAAAGGGTGTTCCCAGTGATGCCCCACAGCATCACTGTGGGAAGTCAAGCCAGGCTAATAGGAGTCCAAGAGAGAGGTCTCAGCTGGATAGATGTGAGTGCAGGTACAGGGCTCGACCCTGCTGTAGCTAAGAAGAAATCCAGTGGGTGAAGAAGGAAGGGCATCTCTTGAAGATGTCTCTGAGCAAATGAAAGGGAGGAAGGGATTTGCTGTTGCTCAAGATGATTGTTACTTAACACTTCTAAAAGCCGTTGTGCTCTTTGCCAGGGGAACCTGCATTGGCAGTTCAGTTTGTGCACTTTGGGAGGTGTCCCTGTCTGTGTGAGCCTCAGTAGATGGTCACAGGGACTGCCACAGAGGAAATGTCCTAGGTAGATTATGCTGGGGAATGCCAGTGCTTTAGGATTGTGTGAGGGTAAGATGTGCTCTTCTGTGCTCAGACACCAGAGGCCTGCCTGTGTGGGCGGGTGAAGAGGTAGATTAGCTCCAACCACATACAAATAAATGGCTCACTAAATCTTGAAAAGTTACTTACATGCCTTGGCACTTATTCACCACTCATTTAACAGCTCTTCCTGGGGTTATCTGCAACATTCCAGGCTCTATTGCACGGTGACGCCACATGAACCTGTGGTTAGGGCCCTTATAAATTGACTAGTGTAACAAGCAGCACTGTAATAAGATTTAATGCCATCCACTAAGTTCACTGTGTGCCCAGCACTTGGTACTCCATATTTCCTTTCATTCTTGCTGTAGCCCTGCAGGGCATGCGTGATTTTCAAAGGAGACTTAAATAATTTAAGGAGGTGAGAGGATGGAGGAGCAGGGATTTGAACTCAGGTCAGTAAACTACAGACTCTTGTCTCCTTCCATATTCTCCTGCCACCTTCAAACCCAGAAGAAACACATTGACACCTTTTCCTTCCTTGTGGAGCTCTCCCTCCACCTTCCCAATTAGCCCTCAATCCTCAGGGATTGACTCCTTCCAAGAAAATATCCTTGTCCTTTCTTTCAGTCTGGGTATTGTACCTTCCCCTGGGTTCCTATCATCATTCTGGGCCATGATTTCCCAGCTAAGAATGGTGTCTGGCTGTCTGAATAAGCCCTTCATAAGTGATGGCCAGAGGACAGCTGCCCATGGCTGTGGCAAGGAGCACTGATCCCATGGTGGCTCTCTGTCTGGGCCATCCTCTAGCAACAGTTCTGCAGCCTTAGGGAAGCCTAGCCCCACCCCTTCATCTCCGGGTGCATCTGCCCACAGTACAGTTCAAAAAGGGAAAGTGCTAGACATGATTTAGACCTGAGGTTTCAAATTGTGTTGCTCAGAATCTCAGGGGCAGACGGTTCCTGGGCAAAGGATGAGATGTTTCTGGAATTTTGCCAACAAAGAAGTATACAATAAGTTGGTCTGGAGGAAATCTTTGGGCCATTTATTTACATCTTGGCTCTTTTGAGTCTGCTTTTGTGTGGATCTTGGTATTGGTGCAATGTGGATGCTCATGTTGCCCTGGAGAATGATTTGGTCATCTCACCATGTTTTCTCCTGGCCAGGTAGGCAGGTGGCTTCTCTTTCCCTGTCCTGTTTCTTTAATGTGGTGTCCATATGTTCTCTCAAGGATCTGTGGTGATTTTAGATTTCCTTTCAAAGATCATTATTCAAGCTTGAAAAAACTCTGCTTTTTCAGTGTTCATTAATGGTCTTATCTAGATCAGTAATTAAAAAATAACCACAAAAAACCCTCCAAAGACCAGCCTCTATGAATCAATGACAAGCACCTTGAAATAGATGACACTAGCTTTAGCATCGCAGCTGCTTATCAAGAGGGAGGTGAGCTGGGGATGCCAGGGAGGAAGTGATCCTTGGCTGAACCTTGGATAAAGAGGAGTGGGGCAGAGCAGCAGCCAATGTCAAAGCTCCAGCATGCAAGCTGACAGCCCAGGAAACAAGGCCTTCTCTTCCAGTGGGATCCCTAGCAGGGGGTGTCACTCCCTTTCAGACAGAGCTGGGGAGCAGAAAGTGGAAAAGCCTCTCACCTTCTCCACTGTGCAGATTGGACCCACAGAGCTCCTCCTCCAGGGGTTACAGGGAGAAGACCTTGACTCAGCTCAAGCCTGGACAGCCTGAGCACCATATACTGCAGGTTCCACCCTGTCTCCCACACTGGGTTTCCTCCCACTCAGACTTCATTCTACTGAGGCTTTCCAGAGTAGATTTTAACAGCAATTTTTATTTGTACAGAACTTTAGTTACACTTTGACAGGGGACTGAGCATGAGTACCTTAACACTGTGAAAGATTCTTCCTACCATCTGCCAGACAAGAAAACCCAATGAGCCCTTCTGGAGAAGTTTACCCAGGATGTTCAGAGGAATGCTGAGCTCCAGCTGGCCCAACTCTCAGTTGTAACTACCGAGCTGTGGGCCCTGTTGCCTTCCCCACTCCCTCTCCACTTTTCTCCTTCCCTCTTCCCCCTCCCCCTCCCCTTCTTCTTTTCCCCTCCCCTTATCTCTCTCTTTTCGCACTCATTCACACATCCCTCCCTCCTCCCTTTCCTTCTGGACAAGGAACTCAGATCCTTGTGTATGTGAAGAATAGACTCTGCTACTGAACTACACCCGCAGCCTCATTCATTAAACTGATTTGAGTGCGCAGAGTTATTGACAGCTGTTTGATAAGCATAATAGAGGCATTTTTAAATTCACAGAGCTCAGTTCCCTTCATAATTAAGATAGTTTAAGCATGTGGAAGGCCTTAGAACTTTCTAGTTTTTCTATGTCTCCCTTATCCCTAAGCAATATATATGCCAATGAGCTAGGAAGTCTACCCAGAGTTTGCTTTGAGGGATGAAGCTCATCATATCGGTTCTTTTTTTTTCTTTTCTTTTTTTTTTTTTTTTTTTTTGGCGGTCATGGGGCTTGAACTCTGGGCCTGGGCTCTGTCCCTCAGCTCTTCAGTTCAAGGCCAGCACTCTACCACTTGAGCCACAGCGCCACTTCTGGTTTTCTGGTGGTTTACTGGAGATAAGAGTCTCACAGAGTTTTCTGCCTGGGCTGGCTTTGAACTGTGATCCTTAGATCTTAGCCTCCTGAGTAGCTAGGATTACAGGCTTGAGCCACCAACACTGGCCTATCAGTTCTTTTTTCTTTTTTTCTTTTTTTTTGTAGTGAATTCCAATCCAGTCCACATTGAAATTAGAGTAAGGTGGCTTCCACAGTATCTGAATTAATGACATTAATTGGAATACCAAGCTTCCTTCCCTCATATGTTTTACCTTGCCCATGGTAGGTACATTCATTCCAAACTAAAACAGGATCTCTTCACTGAACTTGCAAGGTTGGTGGAAGCCATCCTTGGTAATAGAGGCTGCTGCAGCTCGAGATGGGGGAGTACGTGACATGGAAGGAGGGACAGTGGGAAGCCTAGCGAGAGAGGAAGGAGACAGGACAGATAAGAGAGAGAATGTTTGTGCTAGTTAACTGGAGCTAATCATCCTAATTAATCCAGCACAGGGGTGATTTTTCCTGCTAAGTGACAAGCCAAACTGCTGTGTGAACAGATGCAGGTTGTGCCCAGTACCTAGGACAAAGAGAGCAAAGAGCTGTTCTCTGCAGGTTTGCTTCCGGGTCAGCTAATCACTGTGGGAGGCAAGCCTGGAGTGTGAACAGCAGCATGTGCAGGACCACAATTCATTCATCTGCTGTCATTGCCTCTTGCCCCCAACGTGTGCTAGCTTGTGACACCAAGCTCACACTCACTCACAAGTACATCACAAAGTACAAACAGAGTCTCTCAAGATCTCAGGACTGAAAGACCCACACGTCTGTCTGAGCTGGCCTCCCTGGTATAATCTGAGGTATGCTCTGCAGCTGCCACAGCCCTGACACCCCAGAGCCAAACAGCATCTGCCAGAAGAAGAGGAATCAATCTAGCTGAGACTCAGCTTGAGGATCATAGAAAAAAGACCTTGCCTGGGTGCTGATAGCTCAGCCCTGTAATCCTTGCTACTCAGGAGGCTGAGATCTGAGGATCAAGGTTCAAAGCCAGCCCTAGCAGAAAAGTTTGTGAGACTTCTATCTCCATTTAAACCAGCTAAAAGCCAGAAGTGGAGGTGTAACTCAAAGGTACAGTGCTATCCTTGAGCAAAAGAGCCAGCTGAGTTCAAGCTCCAGTCCTGGCATGTGCGTGCACATGCACGCGTGCGCACGCGCACACACACACACACACACACACACACATACATGACCATGACCCTTCAAAGGTCATGGGAAGAGAGCTGTGGTTGGGGTAGGGAGGTTTTTGCCATCCAACATGGCCTTGTTCCTGTGCGTGCATCTCACTCTGCAAACTCGCAGGTGACTGAGGCAGTCTGCCCCAGCTCAGGGTAGGGCTGCACTCCTGGCTCACTGGCTCCAGGCATTGGGGGCATCTTCTTTCCTCTTGCTGTTGCAAAGCTATTTGCTGCTAAATCACCCTCCTCCTGGCACCCTGGACTGCTAAATTGGTCTCAACTTGCTGTACTTCCACCCACCACCTTAGTCATTATTCGCTGGCAGCGTTCACAGAGTGGGTGTAAAGCAGCCGAACATTATATTCCTGCTGTAAAGAGAGAGAATTGAGTATAGACGGGCAAGGAGAGGGGAGAGAGGGAAAGAGGGAAGGGGGCAGGGAAGCAAAGCCGAAGTTTACCAGCACCTTGCCCTGGGGACCCTTGGTGGGAGGAGCGTGGTCCTAGGGGAGCGGGAGGGGACATTGGGATCCACCTACTTCTCAGAGCCTGCATAGGGCTGATCTGGAAGGAGGAAAGGATGTCAGCCACGGGGAGAGAAAGAGCCTGCCCTCTGTACCCTGATCCTTGACTTCTATAGCATGTGCTTGTCACTCCTCTTGAGGATTGAGCTCTTCATCTAGATCCTCCCTCCCAACCAACGTTATGAGTTCTATGAGAGAGCTTGTATCCTTTCCCCCCCTGTACAGAACCAGACCCTGGCTACAGTCAGGGCTCAGCCCCAATGCCTGAGGAGGAGGAGGAGGATTATGAAGGCCATTCCTACCCTGCTGTGTTGGAGGGAACATGGAACCCAGGCAGGCCAGAGGAGGAGGACTCCTGAGGGAATTTCCCGGGCTTGGTTTATTATCCCAATAAGAACAGAAGGGGTTACCCACAGAACATGGAAGCTAGTACAGCAGAGACTTAGAACCTGCTGCCCTGTGCCCAGAGCCCACAGCGCTGGTGGTGGTGATGGCACTGCCTGGGGCTCTTCCCATAGCACATCTGAGACTGGATGTTGCACCAGGGCCAGCAAGAAAAGGACAGAGTCAGTTCTCTTGTCAGGCAGCAGGGACATCAGGCAGGGCAGAGGGCCGACCTCTAAGTCTCCAGTTGCATGTGTTTGATCACCCAGGAGGAGGTTGGAAGGGGAAGACAGCACCAACTCCAGCTGACTTGGGGACCAGTGTGCTCCTTGTCCCCCACCTTCTGCTTGAGGCAAGTAATAGAAAGCCATGAGAGCTGGAGAGGCAGGGATGGGAGGGGACCATGTGAATCCGTCCAAGGGGCATTGCAATGTGTCCCAAGGAGGTTGTCCCTCCCTAAGAGACAACTCTACCTATAGAGTCTGCATCCACTACACCCTGGAGGGGCAAGGCCAAGGGCAGCCGCAGCTCAGAGTTTGGACAAGCTGAGCATGGGGCAGCTCCTTGTTGAATACAAGCCTCAGTTACTCAGTCTCTGCTTCTCCTGATTTCCCAGCCCATCCTGCAATGGAAGAAGGAGAGAGGATTGTGCTATCCTCATTTCTTGAGGAAACATGCCCCTCTCCTGCTAATCTGATTCCCCAGCTCTCATGCCCCTATGGCACCAGCAAATAAACAGCACTGCAGGCAGGTGGAGACAATCTGAGAAGCCCAGCAGACTTCCAGACTCCCCGCCCCCCCACCTCCACCTGTCCTGGAAAGGGAGCTGGCCAGGAGGCCCAGCATGGAGACTCCAGCTGGCTTTGGGCTCCACCCCGTGCCAGGCCCCCAGCTGCCCCTGCAGCTGGTAGGCAGGTGTGGGCAGGATACATGGCTTTTCCTGATACTACATTTTTCTCCTTTGCTGGAGGAGGAGTGTGCCAGGTTTTCCGCTTCCCTGGGCCCTCTTATAGACATCCGTTGACTTAGACTCTGCTTAGTGTGGACTCGCTCCTTCTGTACCAAAGCTACCATCCAGGATGCAAGTCTCAGGTTCCAATATTGATCTGGGAACTAAAGAGCCTGCATTGAAGACATGTCAGGAACTCAGCAATGATCACAAACTTCAAGGTTGAAAGGATCCTTAAATACCAAGCTATCCACCGCACCCTCTCCTTTCCCCACCCCCACAAAGATAGGGCAGGCTGAGTGCATCCAGGAAAGGCTTCTTCCATTGGGGCCACACATTTCTTAAGAGGAACACTGGTTAAAGAAAATCCATGAGGCAAATCTAGCATTTAATGTACCTTTGGGAGAGCTGGGTCTTCACCCTTAAAAAAAAAATTATGAGCATACACTAGCATATAAAGAGATTGTGACATTTCCATATAGTATGTGCATACACTGTATCCCATCCAACTCATGCCTCTATCACTAGCCATTGTCTTTCTCTTTTCCTCCTCGGTGGAGGAAACCTTTCCTTGTTAATGGTGCGGCCCTGAGTGTTGGGGAGACTTGTCTGGGGGTATGCAGCTATTAGGATGCAATCTGATGATCTTCAAAGTGCAGCAATCCTCCCTTCTAACTTGATAGTGACGGTGGGGTGGGGTGGGGTGGCACCTCCCCCCCCCCCCCCCCCGTGGGGTCCCTGTGAGGGGCGGGGAGTTAGGAGAGGGATGCTGAGCTGCAGAGCCTCTGTTTGCAGAGCAGGTATGATGGGAGTAGCTCTACCCAGAAACAAAGAAGCCAAGGCCTTTCCCTCCAGCCATTCTCTGCCTCCCCCTTAAATTACGGGGTGGAGGAGCCGCCCACCTGTGGGATTGGAACTGAAGTTCAAAGGGCTGCCCTCCACACTGTTCCAGGAACAGCTATTAAACTCCCACTTGACCATGCTTCAGAGATTCCCAAGCTGAGGAGAGATGAGAAACTTGTTAAGGAAACCTGGAATGCTTTCCAAAGCCAGCCAAGACCGAGAAGACTGGCTCCACACCGAGGGCCCCAGGGAGGTGCATCTAGGACAGGAAACGCGAAGGGAGATGGCAACAGGCCCACATCCTTCCTTCCTTACTTTTCATGGGTACTGCTCCTCTGCCCCACCTTGAGCAGCTCAGGGAAGAGGGACCTGGAGGCAGGTGAGGATCTTCTGAGTGATGCCAGTTGTGGCTCTGGCTTAATTGCAGGGCTGTTCTCTAAGGCCTTGTCCAGACCTGTGCTTCACAGACTGCCAGGCCAGGAGTCCATAGGCGGGAAGCTGGCAGCCATCCGCCACCTGTCTACTTGGCCCCTCTCACTGGGAAGGTGTTCAGGAGCTCAGCCTTCCCAGGTAAGTGGGTTCTACCCTGAGTGGTATTGAGCAGCACCTCCAGAAGGTAGAGTTTGGTGTCTAAAGGCTGTGATTACAGAGTTCTTTGCAGTCCACGTGTACCAGGCCCAGTGCTGAAACCCAGCACTTGTGGCTGCAAATGAAACCCTAAGCTAGATTTCCATCACTCTTTCTGGCCCAGCCCACAGGGGAGAGGAGATCCAGAGTGCTGCTCCTTTGATCTCCTCCCTTCTGATCCAAGACCCTGATGAAAAGGACACCCTTGGGTACTTGTTCTAAGCTGTCTCAAGGAGGAGGTAGAATTTGGGGTGAGGTAAAGAACAAGAGGCCAGGCAGGCACTGGATGGCTTATTTCTGTAATACTAGCTACTCAGGAGGCTGAGATCTGAGGATAAAGGCTTGAAGCCAGCTTAGGGGAGAAAAGTTCATGAGACTCTTATCCCTAATTAACCAGCAAAAAGGTAGAAGTGGAGCTAGGGCTCCAGTAAAGCAACAGCCTGGACTGCTGGAGGTCAGCCTGGCCCTGAGGTCAAGCCATGTACCTGCCCTCCCCCACTCCCAACAAAAGGAACCAGAGACCAGAGTCTTCTATCTCCTTCTGTACCAGAAGTGCCTCTGGGGAAAATGGATGTATCTGTGTCTGATCTCACTCATCTAGGGCCAGGCTGCTGGGAACGGGGAGGCAGCTTCAACTCAACCCTCTCTAGCCCCAAACTCTATGTAGGGACTCAGGTTGCTTCTCTCCTGTGAGTTCTTCCCCTTACCCCGCCTCCCCCACTCCCCCCCAGGGGCTCTGGGAGACTCCACCGTGAACCAGGTAGGTAGAGCTCTGTCTTTGCGAGTTTATGATCTGTTTGTTAGATCACTGACTTCAGACCCTTTAAGAGCAGTTACTCCAAACTATGGATTCTAATCTTTTATACGAATGTATTTTTGACATGAACTTTTTTCTTTTTCCTTTTCCTTTTTTTTTTTTGTTTGCTTTTTGGATCTCCTTTCTAAAAGCCCCAATAGAAATGTTCTCAGTTCTCTAGATCAAAAAGTCAAAATAAAAAGCCCTGGGCTGTGTGAACCTGAGAAGCTGAAGAAAAACTCATCAGGAATTTGATCCTTAGCAATCCTCTTGTGTTGAATCACGAAGTCCCATATGTTTGAGGCTAACGGAGCTACCCTGAATTGATTATTTCCCCGTGCCTTTACAAATGAGATTTTTACCCAGGACTTCCAAAACCCTACAAGGGAGATACTGCTGTTAGCTCCAACCTGCAGCCAGGAAGCAGAAGCTTAGAGAGGTGGTAGGCTAGTTCTCAAGGCAAAAGGAGGGGCTTACAGAGATTACAGTGTGGAAGGACACAGGGAGGTAGAAGAGGTGAGTGGCCAGGGGATTTATAGGAACTGAGAAGCCTACAGGAAGAGAACAGGAACCAGAGCAGATGACCTAATGGCACTGTATGACTTGTGTCACTGAGAGCTGTTGACTATAGCCCATGTTCAAAGCCAGGCCATGTCACTTGCTGGGTGTAAAATGTCACTTATTCAGGAGTTCGTGGAGAGGTTTCTCATCAGATGGTAGTGGGTCCTGATGAGAAGGTTATTGGGGTGCTAAGTGGCTGAATGTTAAAATAAGCACCTGGAATGACATTTGTGCAGAACAATTGGAGGCAGAGGAGACAAGCACACCATCCCATGAACATAAAATAGGTTATGATAAAAATATTAAACTTATTCCCTCCGCTGCTCTGCAGGAACATCCTCAGGTCCTCTAGCTCTGGTAGCACAGGGCCTTAGTAATCCTCAGAAGGGCTTCTCAGTTTGGTTCTCCCAGAGATGACTGTTCTTGGCCCTTCCTCAGCTTAGTCCTGTCAGGCAGTGACTCCTCTGTGTGTGTGTGTGTGTGTGTGTGTGTGTGTGTGTGTGTGTGTGTGTGTGTGTGTGTGTGTGTGTGTGTGTGTGTGTGTGTGTGTGTGTGTGTGTGTAACTTAAACTCATTTGGATTTCTTGCTCAAATATGGTACTCTACCACCTGAGCCATACCTCCATTCCCATTTTTTGCTGGAGATAAGAGTCTCATGGACATTTCTGCCGAGGCTGGTTTTGAACCACGATCCTCAGATCCTCAGATCTTGACTTCCTAGAGTTACAGGCATGAGCTACGAGTGCCTTCCTCAGTGACTCCCTTTCTAGTGTCTCTGGCCTGGTCTTGATACCTTGGTGTGAGGCTGCACAAGAGTAGACATTCCCTCACCAACAGCCCTTCCCCTCTTCTCAAAGCCTGTTAGGTTAGGTTGCCCACTCCCTTGAGCCACTCGCTGTGTCTAGACTGGAGAAGTACTTACAGTGCCACCCAAGAGCAGGTGGTGAAGGGGGCTCCAGATAGCATGACCCATTCAAGGCCATACAGCTAGTGGATGGTCCAGCAGTGCAAGGCCAGGGTGTCTGGTCTCTAGGCCATGGTCACTGCTACACTGCTGTCAGCAAAAGAGGGGCTGGATTGCTACTGCTCGAATCTCTCTGAGATCCCCTGCACAGTTAGTTGGCCCAGCAGGTCTGTAGCTTCTGCATCCATGGATTCATCCACTTTGGACCAAATGTATTTAGGGGGAAAAGTTGTATCTATACTGACCATAAATAGACTTCTCTTTCTCATTATCCATTAAACAAAGCAGTTGAAAAGCTATTCATATATTCTATTAGGCCTTGTAATTGATTGAGAGATAAAACATGACCAAGGAGGAGGTACATAGGTTATGTAACACATACAAGGGATTTGAAGGGATAGAAGGGATTTGCGCATCTGTAAATTTTGCAATCAGAAGGGAACCCTGATCCAATCTCTTGATGTACCTGGGAATGACTGTGTTTTATTGTCTTTGCCTCTGGTGGAGGCCAGTTGTTGACCTGGAAATTCACCATCCATCCTGAGCTGGCAGGAAGTACAACCTTTAGAGGGTTCTCTCTTTTTTTGTCTCATCAGCCCTGTGTTCACAGCCAGCCCAGGTTCTGGAAAGACAGGACAGTACATCTCAACTCAGGCTAGAGCTGCAGTGACCTCTGTGGCCTGGGGTTGCAGCTGTAGAGTCTGCATCTTTCCTCCCAGGCCCAAGCCATGCAGGCTGGTGGCAATCTGTCCACACTGCCCTTGCTGTACAAGCTGCCGCTCTGTGGGAGCCATGCCTCATCTAGCCAGGGCCATATGTTTCCCCAGAACAGCCAGGGGTGGAGGCAGGATTGAACAGAAACAGACAGTCTACTTGGAAATGACTCTCACAGTGTAAGCTGCTTAACCCACGTCTCTCTCTCGGCCTCCAGCTATGTCTTAGTCTGTTTGGGCTGCTATTTAAAAATAAAATAACCATGGATAGGATGGCTCATAGGCCACAGAAATATCTCTCTTCTGGTTCTAAGGACTAGGAAGTTTAAGATCTAGGAGCTGGCAGATTCAGTGTCTTGATGAGGGCCTCCTTGAAGTATCCCCATGTGGTGGAAGGGGGAGGGGAAAAGGATTGTTGACTGATAGGTTAAAATCCTTGTGGGCATGATTATTATCCTTCGAGGATGAAGGTCAGAGGCCACGGGGACACAGTGAGAGGTCCCAGGTGGCTAAAAGAATCCTTAGGAGTTGGGACCAGGCAGCCCATTGCATAAGGTTACTAATCCCATTCCAGAGGGCTGTGCCTGCCTGACCTAACCACTTCTCAGAGGCCCAAGCATTTTGGTGATTAGGTTTCAACAGACAGATTTGGGGAAGAGTTAAAATCTTTGGCTCCCTTTCCCTACCACACAGTTCCAACTGATGGAGCAGGGGCGTGGTGCCATTGGCATCCAAGATACCACTAAACTTTCTACCATCCACAGGATACCCCTGGCATTGCTGCCACACATTAACCGCAGGGATGTTTTCAGAGAATTGCATCTTCAGGAGATCTTGTCATCGTGCAAACATCAGATGACTTACACAAACCTAGATAATACACATCAATCAATCACTACTGGTGACTTCTTGCTTCAATCAAGAGAGGCCTTGAGGGCTGGGGGTGGCACTCCACCACATGGACACATAGACACGCCCCCAAAAGGTGGATATGGCAGCTCATGCCTATAATTCTAACACTCAGGAGGCTGAGGTTGGAGGATCTTGGGTTTAAGTTCAAGTCCAGGCTAAGCGACTTAGTGAGAGTCTATAAACATATGAGATGTGCGAGGCTGCTGCCAGCCTACTGATTTATCATAAATATCTCATCGTAAGTAGCTCTAAACTAATGAAATAAGTATGCCCAGTAAATCAGTAAAGCTATTTATGATGACATAGTATGTGCACGTAATCATAAATACTCAACTTTCATAGGACCAGCAGCAGTGTAGTTGTTTACTCCATTGTTGCCACCCACACCTACACCTTGGTAATGGTTCACACCACATCATTACCATATTACTAAGTGATAAGAATTCATAATCTTGTCAGGCATTGGGGGCTCTGTAATTCCAGCTACTCACGAAGCTGAGATCTGAGCTTCTCTTGGTTTAAAGCCAGCCCAGGCAGAATAGTCTGTTAGATTCTTATCTCCAATTAGCTAGTAAAAAGCCAGAAGTAGAAGTGTGGCTTAAGTGATAGAGCACCAGCCTTGAAAGAGAAAGCTAAAGGACAGAGTCTAGGCCCCAAGTTCAAGCCCAGTACTGGTGTGTGTGCGTGTGCATGCACATGTGTGTGTACATACACGTAATTTAGAATCTTCAGCTATAAATTGCTTCATTATATCTGTATGAGCCTACTTTTGTATATTCATTCCCCTATTGACCAAAATTTCCTTACGTGGAACGTGACTACATATAGCCCATCTTACAAATGTCATTTTGTCAGTCAAAGCTGAGAAACCCAAGCCCAATTTGCAAATGTCAAAAGAACAACTGCAATTTGGAACAGCTAAGTGGCTTCCCCACACAGCCTTCTGCCTAGACAGAGCTGGAAGTTGCCCACCCCCCTCTGTATGATCTCCAAGTCTGCTTTGGGGGTTACAGAAAGGTCTTACTCATGAGCCATTGTCCTCTGTACCCTCTTTCTCTTGGGAGACAACACACTGGATTGTGGCTCCCAGCAAACATCAACTGCATCCAGGCCTTCCCCTCACGCTGCCCAAGCCCAGCTCTTGCTGAGATGCAAACTTTCATACCATGGGCTCTGGATCAGGACGGAGGCCCCATCTCTTCCCGCCTGAAACTTGAAATCTCTGAATAGTTCACACGTGGGCTCGTGAGGGGCCTTGGCAGTGCTGCCAGCCTACGGGGTTCTGGCGCTGCACTAGTGCAGTGACCAAGATAGGAGCCCTCAGTGAAGGGTGAGGCTAGAGCAGGCCTAGCAGGGCCTGGTAGCGGGATTTTCACACTCAGTGCAGGTATGTAGGTCCTAGCATCAGGAAAGACAGAGCCTGATTCTGGGGGTAGAAATAACACCATCCTACCACAACTGTTTTCTAACCTCCTGTTTTATGTTTTCTCTTTGCTGTCCTCCCGCTACTATTTTTTTTTCATATTTTTAAACAACTGTCTTGTCAACTATAACCTTACAAAATGGTGAGCATGTATGAGGTCCTGGCTTCCATGCCCAGCACTTAAAAACAAAAAAAAAAAAAAGAAGAGGAAAGTGTTTAAAAAAAAAAAAGACAGAGCAGACTGGAGCATGAATTATGTGGGGAGAAGGAAGAAGAAGGAAAATAGTCTGGAAGGTAGAGAGAACCTTCTTCTAAGGTCTTACCCACTAGGCTAAGGGAGGAGTTGCATTTCCAGAAGCGATGGTTTCTGGGAAGGATGGCGCGGACATTCAGTGTCTGCCTGGGGATCCCTGAGAGTAAAAGGAGCTGCCAGGATCACCCCGTCCTGCCCGCTCTGTGCTCGGCAGCAGTCACCAAGTTTCCTGCTACTTCCTGAAATACCATTAGTGCATCACACTCCCTGGTTATTAGAGGGGAGGGTAGAACTGCATTCAGGCAGAGCTGTGTCTTTATTTCAAGTGTGCTCACTGGTAATGGGACAGGGGGGTTCTGAACACATGCACACGTGCCTCCGTGTGTGTGGCAGCAGGAGGAATTACCCCATAACTGCCAGTGAATGGGCAGGGACAATGCCGGACAGTGAATGAGGGAGTTGTGAGAAGGCTTTTCATCAGGCCTGAATGACAAGCTGACGCCCAAGGAAGGGTGCCAGCGGGGAACACTTCCACATTCAGAGAATCCCGAGGGGCCAGAATGAGGCTGCGGGCGGAGCTCGAGTTCTTCCAATTAGTGAGATTGCTGGGCAGATGAAAGCAGGAGGCAGGGCTGGGATGCTCAAAGAGCCAGGCCAAGGCTTTACAAGAAAGGACTGAGCACAGGAGGGAAATTCCAACCTCATCTTTACTCTTGTAAAACTTAGGCTAACCATAGAATGTTTATCAAGGGCTTTTTTGTTTGTTTTTATGCCAGTTCCAGGGTTTGCACTCAGGGTCCAGGCACGGTCTCTTAGCTTTTTCTTTTTTCTTTTTCTTTTTTTTTTTTTTTTTTTTTTGTCAGTCGTGGGGCCTGAACTCTGGGCCTGGGCGCTGTTCCTCAGTTCTTCAGCTCAAGGCTAGCGCTCTACCACTTGAGCCACAGCGCCACTTCTGGCTTTTTCTGCTTATGTGGTGCTGAGGAATCGAACCCAGGGCCTCATGCATGCGAAGCAAGCACTCTACCACGGAACCACCTTCCCAGCCCCCCTTAGTTTTTTCTGTTTCAGGGTGGTACTCCTTTCTGTAAGCCACACCACCACTTCTAGCTTGTGGCTAGTTAATTGGAGATAAGAATCTCATGGACTTTAAAGCACAGACAGACGAGCTTTGAACTGCAGTCTTCAGATCTCAGCCTCCCGAGAAGCGAGGATTACAGGCGTGAGCCACCAGCGCCCAACCCAATTCATAATGGGCTGTTTTCCAGGCTCCCTTAAGGTCTGATTTCAGTTGAGTTCAGCCATGGCAAGTAACAGGAAGAAACTAGAAGGAGAAAGATTGTTGCTGGCTCCCTTTTTGTCTAAGATTACTAGCACTGAATAATTCCCCTCACAGAGTCCCAGCCCCTGTTAGGTAACCCTTTCTTCACAGTTTTCTCTGTAAAATTGTGGTGACTTATGTAATTTTCCCCCATAGGAGATGGGTTGCTGTGAAGTACCCTTCTGTACTAACCCAGAATACACAGATTTTCCTTGTGTATTTTCCCTCCTAGATGCCAAAACCTTCATCTGATGTTTCTTTTTTTTATCAGTTATTTCTTTTTTTTATTGTGATTAAGTAATTACATATTTTCCCAAATTTCACAGTATTGTGGGATAGTGATGCTCAGTTAAAGTCACAAACACAGTCTAACTTTCCTGGAGCAATTTGTCTATCATGGTCTATAACATGTATGAGTTCTATGAGCTTTGCGATACAGTTATTTCTTCCACATTGGGTGGTTTGTACATTTCTTTTGTTTTGCATGGCATCAGCTGTTCCCTCTTTCCCACTTGTTCCCTCCCTCCCATTGCTGCCATTGGGTTGCTTAGTTCATTTTGGTCAATATCCTGTGCAGCTAATGGGTCCCGCTGTTGTATGTTTTTCCCTGATTCCCTTTAGTTCTGTGTCGTCTTCCTGGTTCCCCTCTCGTGTACACATATATACCATACATGTGATCAGCAGCTGGGGTTATTTAGTAGTGATTCAACCAGATGAGTGGAAGTTCTTTGTTTCTTTTTTTTGGGGGGGGGGTCCAGTCGTGGGGCCTGACCTTTGGGCCTGGGCGCTGTCCCCAGCTTTTCAGCTCAAGGCTAGCGCTCTACCACTTGAGCCACAGCGCCACTTCCGGCTTTTTTCTTTTTTGCTTATGTGGTGCTGAGAAATTGAACCCAGGGCCTCATGCATGCAAGGCAAGCACTCTACCACTGAGCCACCTTCCCAGCCCTCTTTGTTTCTTAAGTCCTGTTAATTTTGTCGTATCACCTAACATTTTGGATTTAACATCCACTTATCAGGGAGACCATGTACCATTTGTCTCTTGCTCTTGGCTAACCTCGCTCAACATGATTTCTTCTAACTCCATCCATTTCCCTGCAAATGCCATTATTTTGTCATTTCCTGTGCCTATAAGTTCAAGTGTCTCTCCTACTCTGTCCTGCAGTAGTTTCAGAGATTCAGGTTTAATGTTAAGGTCTTTAATCCATTTTGAGTTGATGTTGGTGCATGGTGATAGGCTGGGGTCCACTTTTAGTCTTCTGCATGTTGCCGCCCAGTTTTCCCAGTACCAGTGGTTAAAGAGGCTGTGTTTCTTCCATTGTATGTCTTTGGCTCCTTTGTTAAATATCAGCTGACTGTAGGCCTGTGGATTTATTTCTGGGGCTTCTATTCCGTTGGTCTTTGGTTCTGTTTTTGTGCCAGTACCATGCTGTCTTTGTTATTATGGCTCTATAGTAGAGTTTGAAGTTCGGCATGGATATCCCTCCCATGTTGTCTTTATTCCCTAGAATTGTTTTGGCTATTCTAGGTCTTTTGTTGTTCCATATGAATTTTTGGACTGTTTTCTGTATTTCAGAGATATACGTCATTGGGATTTTAATAGGAATTGCATTGAATTTTGGCAGTATTGCCATTTTCACTATATTAAGTCTGCCTATCCAAGAGCATGGGAGGTCTTTCCATTTCCTAGTGTCTTCTGTAATTTCTTTCTTTAACTTTTTATAGTTTTCATTAAATAGTCCTTCTACATCTTTGGTTAGGTTAATTCCTAAATATTTTATTTTTTGGAGGTTATTGTGAATGGGGTTGCTTCCTTTATTTCCTTCTCTGCTCATCTATGTTTCTTAAATTGCCACATATAACTATACTGTCAGGAGCCAGGTGCTGGTGGCTCATACCTATAATCCTAGCTACTCAGGAGGCTGAGATTGAGGATCATTGTTCCAAGCCAGTGGGGCAGGAAAGGCTATGAGATGCTTATCTCCAATTAACCACATTAAAAAAAAAAAGGAAGTAGAGCTGTGCCTCAAAGTGGTAGAGAACTAGCCTTGCCAAAAAAGCTCAGGGACAGTGCCCAGTCCCTGAGTTCAAACACCACAGCCAACAAAATAATGAACACATTTATTTATATGTATGTGTGTGTATGTACATATATATACACATGTATAGAAAATAATTATATATATACATATATGCTGTTAGATCTCTGTTAGGACTGCATGTTCTCCTATACCAGGTAGAAGCCTCCTTGAGCCTCCCGGCTTCCATCCCTCCTTCCCAGGACAGTTTAGCTGGGTATATGAAGACAAATAAATCAGTGTCAGTCTTCAAGAAGCGCAAAGACTAGGGGAGGGTGATAGATGGATAACAAAGCAGCCATGGGAGAAATCAGGTGACATCAGTGCTGGAATTGTTCTTAGTTGAGAGTGGCCAGATCAAACAGCAAGAAGACATAGCAAGGCTTGCTGTGGGGAACAGTACTTGATAGCTGTTATCTGAAGAACAAGCTTTTACCAGCTGGAGGCTGAGACTCTGGGACAAGTTGTAAAACATATTTTAGGTGCACATTAGCTTAAGCAAGGTTAGGAGAAGAGGGTAGTGAGTGTTTGTAGAGGGCAGGCAGAGAGCAGGGAAAAGAGACCTAACAGCTGGAAGAAGGGTAAGAAGCCAGTGCCTGGAACATTATAGGAGGAGTGAGTGCAGGTTTCTGAAGAAGGAAATTAAGGCCATTATTCCAGAGAGGAGAGGGAGGGAGCTCAACTAGAAGTGACCAGGCCTATATTTTAGGAAGGTAACTTCTAAGGCTGCACAATGGAAGGTATATATTTGCTGAGAGAAATGTTAAAGCAGAAAGTCCATTCACTTGTTCTTTCTTCTGTCCATCCATCCATCTGTTCATTCAGTGAGCTTTTATTGAGCACTAACTATGTGCCAGGCACTGTGCTAAGTGATACGGGGCTAAGGGAAACAGTCCTCAGTCCTCATGGTTGAGCACTATTTCCACTCACAGTCTCCTGCTGCTGGCTTTCCTCCACTACCAGAGTTTGTAGACGCTGCACCAAGCCAGAATTGGCAGCCGACATGGACAGCCCTGCTGAGGCATTGCCAGGATGCTGACAAACTCTGTTGTTTTACATCCTGCAGCAGATCCCTGTCTCTGTGATGGAAGAAACAGAAGAGGGTGTCTTTAGGACAGTGTCCCAGTGCTGCTGGGATTTCCTAGGGCTCTCCCCACCCTGCTATAACTCCTAGAGTGAAATCCACACTGAAGGCCTGCTTCATTACATTTTCCCCTGTTAAAATGAACTGCAAGCATTACACCCAGACCTGATGTTCAGTATTGAGAACATCTTTCCTAGTTACCCACTCCTCAAACCACTGTCTCTTGAAATGAATCCAACACATCTATCCCAGGATGATGTTAGCTTATGATCATGGGAAGGCATCTTAAGTATTTTTCTTTTCAGAGGTGGTGGTCATAGGTGGGGGGAGTAAATAGATACCCCTCTTACCACTCCTGATTTTTAGACTTCTCTCCCAGTCCCCTTCCTTTTCCTTTTCTTCAACCATCCTACAATGCACTGGGCCCTACATCTCTTTGTCACCAAGCCCTGATTCATTATCTTGTGTGCTCATGGGGCATGGGGCATATGCACAGAAGAAGTCAAATCTCCACAATGAGCAGCTCAGCAATGATATGGTAATCCCCCATTCAGCTAACACCCCTGCTTTGGTAGTGTGCTTCCCCTCAGCTCTCTCCCTTCCCCAGACTTCTCACCCCTTCCTTTTCCTCCGTCTTCCCTCCTCCAGCTCTCCACTCTCCTCTGGGTAGAGCTGAGGGAGTAGAGATGGGGTTACCTGGTCCATACAACTCTTCCAGACCCAGATTTAATGATTTACTCATTCAGGCCACCCAGTGCCCTCCAAGCCCACGTGTGTGTGTGTGTGTGTGTGTGTGTGCATCTCACACACACACACACACACACACACACACACACACACACACACACACACGTAATACATGTAACCACCGTATCTTTCTTTTTTATCATCCCCAGGGAGCCACTCAGGGAAAGGGCCAAGGGTCAGGTCAGCAGGTCACTGTTGACTAATTTAATTTTCTTCTGTACAAATCTCGGCTTCCTGTTTGGCGACGGCCACTGATTTGTGGCCACTGACGTGCCCTATTCCTGGAACTTTGCCCCACTGTTTGACCTGAAGCCTGGCCTCCAAGAATTCCACAGTCCAGACAAATCAAGACATAGGCTTGCTCAGCATATTCTCGAGTCTCTTCAAGAAATGGAGCATAGAGTGCAGAAAAACTCACAGCCCAAGCACATGTGCCCACACCTGTTCTCTAGATAGCTGTCATTCAGCAGTAATCTTACCTCTCTAGGGGAAGGCCTGACTTAGGCCTGCAGACTCCAGCTCCTTCTCAGCCATGCCAACATGCTCTGGCTAAGGTAGCACCAGGGCCTATACACAGAAGCAAGCTCCTGCTAGGGCCATCCACTGGATTCCAATGAGTTCCCCTGACTGGGAATTAGGGATAGAAAATTTTGTAAAAAAATACCTGCTATGAAATCTGTTTGTATGTAGTGTTGTGTTAGGAAAGGAGAGCTTATGGATCCCAGGCCTTGTAAAAATGGAATATGATCTTAAAACACATTTTGCTGGGCATTGGTTGCTCATGCCTGTAATCCTAGCTACTCAGGAGGCTGAGATTTGAGGATCTTGGTTCAAAGCATCCTGGCAAGAAAGTCTATGAGACTCTTATCTCCAATAAACTCCTCAGAAAAAGCCAGAAATTGTTCTGTGGCTCAAGTAGTAGTGTGCTAGCTTTGAGCACAGAGGTTCAAGGACAGCACCCAGACCTTGAGTTCAGCCACAGAACTGAAACAACAACACATTCTTATCCATTTAACAAACAGGTATTGAGTCCTGGGCCAGGTACTGTATACTCTTAACTGTCTGTCTAGAAACAGACAGGAGCAGCTGAGTGTGGTAACTTATGCCTATAATCCCAGCATTTAGGAAGCTGGCCAATTTGAGGCCAGCATGGGCTTTGAGGCAAGATCTTGTGTCAAAGTGTGTGCATGTGCATCCCATACACACCCCCACACAGAAGAATGGGCACACAGAGGGTACCTTGCAGACAGCAGGAGAGGTGCCCTGGGGAGGTGAGGGGAAGCTATCAGACCTGAAGATAGAGAGGTCATGTTCTAATCACGAAGCCCTCTTGTACCTTGATAGCAAATTTGGACTTTATTCTTTGGACAGTACAGAACCCTTGGGGCAACTTGGAACAAAGAGCAAATAACAGTCCTGCGTCTGACAGCATCCTACAGTAAGACAGGGACAATGAGGAGGGCGGGAAGATGGGGTACTGAGGAGAAAGTGGAATGGGGCTCCGGGTTTGGTCAGCTGTTGTTGGATCACATTTCCAGCTTGCTGACAATTGTGTCCTGTAGGGATTCCAGGAGAAAGATGTATATGACGGTTTAACATTGGTTGTTAATCTGCTTGGGTTTAGAGATGCCTAGAAAACTGCCAAAGCACACATCTGGGTATGTCTGTGATGGTGTGTGAGTGATTCCATCCAGCCTGCTAGGAGACCCGGTGGAATAAAAAGCTCACACACAGGAATGTTCAACTCCTTTTCAGTGAGTGTAGTTTTTTACCCCTCCCATCTTCCATGGGCGTCAGAGTGACGCTTCTACATCTTTTGGACATGGATTCACATCAGTGATACTCCAGCAAGGTTCAGGCTTTTAGCTCAGACCAAGAGGTTGCATCATTGGCTTCTCACTCATTCTGAGGCCCCTAGCATCTTGGACAGAGCAGCTACTGGTTCCCTGGCTCTCTAGCCTACCGACAACTATTATGGAATTACCCAGCTTCTGATCATCTGATACAATGCAGGAAATAGCTTCTTCTATAACTAGACAGGCATAGATCCTCACCACCAGGATGAAATTGTAAGTTGAAGTATTAGAAATTCAACCATTCTGGGAGGGAACCATCTTCATCGGAAGATGTTAGGTTTAGCCACATCTCTGGACTGGAGAGCACTGCTCCTGACGGGTGGTGATAGAACCAAGGCTTATATGGATTAGAAGGAAAATTGGCAAGCAGCAATGTGAGTATAGACTTCTCTCTCAAGAGCATTGGCTATAAACAGGGATGACTATGGTTGGCAGGGGTGGGGAAGAGAACACAGGTTCCAGAGCTTTTGTGTGTGTGTGTGTGTGTGTGTGTGTGTGTGTGTGTGTGTGTGTGTGTGTGTGTGTGTGTGTGTGTGTGTGTGTGTGTGTGTGTGTGCATACAGGTGCATGTGTTGTTTTATAATGAGGAGTGGCATGCAGGATTTATTGGAAAGCAAGAACTTGAAGAAACAGTAGGTAGAGGATGAAACTCTTGGAACAATCCATCTGAGAAGGTTAGAGGTGACGGGACTCATAAGGTTAGCGTGATGAGAGCAGATTTCTGTTCCATGGTGACAGGCATAAAGAAGGTAGGAATCACATACTAGCAGGATTATGAGCCAGGGGAAAGGGCCAGTTTCTTCCCAATGACTCTCTTCAGCTCTGTATTGTACAGAGGAAGTGGTCTGCAGGGAATAAGACCGCCGAGTAGGTCCAGGGCATGGAATGGTAGAGGTTTGTCAGAGAGCATGTGAGGAATTCTAAAGGGGGCAGTAGAAGTTCTGGTACTCTGGGAGATCATGATACTTTCCTGTGCCCATCAGATTCCACTCCTACAGTTCACCACATGGGTGATAGTCCTCCTCTCTCCTGGAAGGGGATTCGGGAGAGTGGGGTGGGGGAGGTATCCCCTGTTCTCTGCTACCTGGCTCTAATGTCACAGGTTACAATCAGGCTCCTCCAGTGTCCTTCTGTATGTAAGGGAGTTAAGACCATACTTTCTTGCTCTGATTTTGCCATTTAAAAGGACAACTCAGACCTTTGAATTCTTTGCAACATTTCTGGGGTCAGGGACAATATCTTATACTACCCCACTCACGTCCTGGGATTTATCTGGAGCTTCCTGACACTCCAGCAGGGCCCTTACCCTCTACTATCCATCCTTACCTCCAATTCCATGAGCCTTGAGTGGCTAGCTGGGGAAGGAAGGAAGGAGGGAGGGAAGGAAGGAGGGAGGGAAGGAGAGGGAAGGAAGGAGGGAAGGATTGAAGGAAGGAAGGAAGGAAGGAAGGAAGGAAAGAAGGAAGGAAGGAAGGAAGGAAAGAAGGAAGGAAGGAAGGAAGGAAGGAAGGAAGGAAAAGAAAGGAAAGGAAAGGAAAAGGAAAAGGAGAGGCTAGAGGGATAATTTTCTTCTTATACTGAGGCCAGGATAGATTTTCCCCAGACTTTCTTCCCAGGGTAAGTAGATTGAAAGATTGAGGGGATGGCAGTGGGAGGTTTGGAATTATTCAAATTAAATCAAATTAAAATGCACATCTAATTCAAATTCACAAGCTTAACCAGAATTTCCTGAGAATATAAAAACAATGTCCCTACCTCCAGGAGCTTGTAATGATAATTCAGCTGTGATCAGCAAGCAGCAGAGGGTCAGAGAAAATGAAGTGTCTTCTCTGACATTCGCCAGCATCCCAAGCAGCAGCGGCTGGGGCCACCATCCTCCCAGTACCCAGGCAACAGTCCTAGTCAGGAGCAGAACTGGCGTTGCTTTCTTCAGGTACAGTTGACCAAGGCAGAGGAGGGGCCTTGGTGTGGGTCAGAAGAGGCCATTTGTGGCAGAGGGAAGATCGTGAGGAAAGTTACTGAGAGGCCAGGATCACATGTTGGGGAAGTACAAGCCGTTCAGCATCACTGGACCAGAGATTCAAGGAGGCCCAGGAGCGAAGCTCCAATGATCTTCTTTTTTTTTTTTTTTTTTTTTTTGTCAGTCGTGGGGCTTGAACTCTGGGCTTGGGTGCTGTCCCTGCGCTCTTCAGCTCAAGGCGAATGCTCTACCACTTGAGCCACAGCGCCACTTCCCCAGTGATCTTCTTTATGCCCAGGTAACCCTGACCAGGTTAGGTCATAGAGGCAAAGGGGACAGAATTAAAGGCAAAGGTGACAGCTGGAGGTGGAGGGGAGGTGGCGGGGGGGGGGGTCAATCTACCAGTACCTTGGGGTTTTAAAGTGGTTAATTAATTATCCAGCAGGCTCCCTTCCTGTAGGAGGCTCTGGTGTATTATGGAAGCAAGCCGAGGGGTGGGGTGGAAGTTGGGAAAGCAGAAGGCGCATTCCCCAGACAGACAAATCCACTGGCACCCAGGAAGTTTTTATTCCGGAACAAGTAGAGACTCTGGAAATGGTCACCACCTTGTTGGATGGGACTCCCACACTCCCAGCAGACTAGTCCAGGCATGGAGCACAGGAAAACACCAACGCCTGGGCCATACCCAGTACTCCAATCTGCCTGCCTTGAGGGGCCAGGTGAAACCACAAGACCCTCCCCCTGTCCCCATAGGTCATTTCTAGCACCAGAGGTAGGAGTCTGAGCTGTGCCTGAGCTGTGCCCAATACCAGACCTTCCCCCAAACCTTTGCTGAGCTCTGCTAGTCTACCAAACCACCCTGCCCTGCTCCCAGCCCCAGATCCATGTGCACATGCACACGCACCAGCACACACTTCCACGTACACTTGTACACACCGGACACTGGGCCCCATGCTCAGATGCCTGCCCACCAGCAGACGTTCTCCTCCACCCCTGCGTATAGCAGAGCACTCCCTGGCCAGGGCCTCGCTGCTGCCTTTTACTTCGTCCCTTGACACACAAATGCATCAAGCAAACTTACAAGAGCCAGTGTTCTGCTGCTTTTTCATGGAAAGACATCCCCCGTCACCCCGCATCAACCTCTGTTCCCGGTGGGGGATGACACTGGAGCTCACAAGTTGCTGGATGTCGTAGGAGCACTTGGTGTCATCTCTGATCTGCTCTGAGTATTTTTAAAGTAGTGCCTCTCAGTCTGGAGTGGGTATTCCCACCCCACCCCTTCCTCCTCCCTGCTCCTCAGTTAAAGAAAGACAGAAGTGGGAAGTGCTGGGGAGGGAGGAAGCTGGAGAGCCGGGTTTGCCAGCACCAGCTCTGGCCCGCCTTGCTGCATGCCTAGCCTGGCACAGGGGACTGAACCTCCGAGCCTCTGTGGCTCCTAAGGAAGAAGCTTTGAACTATCTCTGGTCTTAAAAGCTTTTCTCCCTTCTAACCTTCCACCAGTGACCTGGGGCCAATTTGTGCCCTGGCCTGCTCCTAGCCCTGCCTGTGGGGGCGGGAGGCCCTCAGGCACCGCACTGCTGCAGCTGTTCTGTTCTAGGAGTGAGTGCTGTTAGCCAGGGACTCCTTTGCCATTTCCCTGCCGCTAGCGATGGGGATGCACTGGACCGTGTTAGCTCACTGGCATTCTTTCCTCTGCCTGAGGATCTCTGGGCTGGAGTGAAGAGGCTCACTGTGTGAACCTGGGGATGGGTGAGTGAAGGGTCGGAATTTTGGAGAGAGAGTCGCACACAAAGTCATTCTTCAGAGTGAGAGACAGGGAGGGAACTCGAGACATCACCCATCCAGGTGGAGATGCTTGTTTGATTTGCTAAATGCTGGCCAGGTGCTCACTGTCTTTGGAACCTGACCTCTGAATCTCACAGAGCTAGCGGTGTGTTACCACTTCCCACACCCCTGGCTGCCCTGGCTGCCCTTCACAGATCCTTCCCAATGGAACCTGAACTTGGTCTCATCATGGTTTCTTATAGGGTGTGTCCAGGTGAGATGTGCAACCCAGCTAGAAACCAACCCCTTCTCTGGAGATCTCACCCACTCCCTCAGTTGAGATCTGAGTCACAGTTCTTTGTCTGTCCATTACTGCCCAGTGGACCGGCCTGCTGCTCTCTTCCCCCCTGGTATTAGCCACAGCCGGGTTAAATTTGCATGAGCTTTGCATGTAACTGAGGATTTATTTTTGGAAGGGGGGAAGGGCAGGTTAGTGGGTAATCATATTCCTGGGGAGACATGTCAATCAACTCCCCCCCCCCAGACACAAGCTGCCCACCGGTATGGAGGAAGGCTTGGCCGGCAGCTGAGTGTGATGCCCTGCACACAAAAGGCTGCCAGGCTGAGTGGCTTTTGATTCCTCCTGAGCAGTGGGAAGTGGAATTGTTTCCGATTGTTCGCAGGAAGGAGTGACTCAGCCTGCCAGCGATTGCCCTTTCACTTTCTGCCTTTCCTGGGAATCCAAGTGCACTTAATTGAGAGCTGCGTGGGCTCTTGCTCCCAACCCACCAGCAGCCTGCTCTCTCTCTCTCTCTCTCCCCCCTGGCGTCTCAACACCCTTAGCCTCTCTCCTCACTGCCCACGCTCCCCCCCCCTTTCCTCCTCCATTCTTGCCTCTTTTTTCATTCATCCATTCACTCAGAAATATGTATTGAGCTTTTGCACCAGGAACCCTCCAGACCTCTGAGGTTTTGCAAGCTGGGCTGGGATGATTAACTAGCTCAGAGGCTCACCCCTGCCCTGGCCTTGCTCCCTCCCCCCCTCTCCCCCACCCCCTCCTACAGCAAATGGGAGGAGGGGGTCAAGGACAAGGAACACAAACACTGGGAGGAATTCTAGATAAGGAGAGCAGAACCAGGCAAAGTAAGTTCTGGGGTGGGGGGTGTCATAAAGAGGGTATCTCTGGTCACAGCGGGCCCTGTCCTTTTAGCTCCTGAGAGATCCCATCTGCAGAGTTGACCTGCCCTCCCATCTAATGCCAGGGCTCCCCGGATCCAGCTGGCAGGCCCCTCCGGCGTGTTCTCACATCACCAGCTGCCCTCCTGCTGGAGGCAAAGAGGCAGGTCTGGCAGACAAGGTCTTCATGTCCGCAGCCCAGCCTCCACCCCACGGGGGAGGAGGGGAGAGAGGTCAAGACACGTGACGTGGAGCCAGTTCTAGCATCTTCACCCTTCCTTCATAATTTCAGCGGTTTCTGTTGACAGTTATATACCTTCCACTACTCTGACTGCCTGCCCGGGCATCTTCACATAGGTGACTTCACTTAACTCTGACAATGCCTGTGGGTGGGTACAGCTGTGAGCCAAAATGTGATTGATACTTGGCTTTTTGAGTTTTGCCTATCTCATGTAATATGGTAATCTCCTGTTCCAGTGACCTTCTTGCAAATAACATAATTTCATTTTTTTCTTTATGTCTGAGTAACATCCCATGGCATGTGTGTACCATATTTTCTTCATACATTGCTTACCTGAGCCTGTTCCACAGCTTGGCTATTGTGACCATACCTGCAGTAAACCTGGCTATGCAACTATTTCTCTTATAGATTGACTTAGTTTCCTATGGAGTGATATAGGGGTCATAAGATAGGTCTATTTTTCGAGGAACCTCCGTACCAACTTCCATAGGGGTGGCACTGGTTCACATCCCACTAACAGTGTATGAGGATTCATTTTCTCTCTCCATTTCTCCCAGAATTTGTTAAATTTCTTGGTGATTATCATCTTGACTGGAGTGAGTGGAATCTTAGTGAGGTTTGGATTTGCATTTCTTAATTGGGTTATTTGTTCTTTTACTATTTAATATTCAGGCCCCCTTTTTTTTTTTTTTTTAAAAAAAGCTCTTTGTGTATTCTAGATATTCATCTTTTATCCACTGAATAGCTGGCAAAATGTTCTCCCCTTCTGTGGGTTGTCTCGTGATTCTGGTCATTGTTTCTTTTGATGTGCAGAAATATTATAATTTGGCGCAGTCCCATTTATCAATTTTTGCTCTTATTTTCTGAGCACTTGAAATCCTATTCAGAAAAAAGTTACCTTATATCTTCTAGAGTTTTCCATATGTTTTTGTTTTTTGTGCTGGTTCTGGGGCTTGAACCCAGGGCCTGGGCACTGTCCCTGAGCTTTTGTGCTTCAGACCAGCACTCTGCCATCTGAGCTACAGCTCTACTTCCAGCTTTTTGTCTGTATGTGTTTATTTAGAGATATGAATTCTATAGACTTCCCTTCCTGGGCTGGCTTTGCACTATGATCCTCAGATCAAAGCCTTGTGAGTAGCTAGGATTACAGGCATAAGCTACCAGCACCTGGCTTCCTTATATTTTCTTGTAGTAGTTTTAGATCATACATTTAGATTTTTTCAATTCATTTAGAGTTGATTTTTGTACAGGGTAAGATATAGCGGTCCAGTTTCAATTTTTTCAATGTAGATAACCCATTTCTCCAGCCATACGTGTTGAAGTGGTTGTATCTCTTCTCCAGTGTATGTTTTTGACTCCTTGTTCAAAAATTTGGTGGCTGTAGCTATGTGGTTATTTAATTAAACTATCTGGGTCTTGTATTATGTTCCATTGGTCTTTAATTTGTCTGGGGGCTAGTACCCAAGGAGGGTATAACAGTGGATTTCCAGGCAGTAGGGGAGCCAAGATGAGGAGTGGTACCCTGCGTTCATCTGCTAATCTGATTACTAGGGGCCCTTCCCCACATTTCCTCTTCGGGCATGTTGCTCAGGATGGCATGAGCTGGGATGACAGGCATGCTCTGCCACACCTGGTTTTGGACTCCCACTGATGTCGGTAAGTCAAGTCAGTAATTGAAGACCCAGTTCTTCATACCTCCCCGGAGTTCACATTTCTTTCCCTGGAGGATCTACTCATGTTTGCAAACTGGCTCAGTGGAGGGGCAGGTGGGCATCGAGGACGGATGTCACGTCTGGAATGGTAGAGGGAATGCCATCTTTCCACGGAGAGGATTGAGAGCTCACATTACAGTCTCAAGGAGTCTCAAACACACAAAAGCTGAAATGAATCCAGCCTCGTGTTATGTGTGGAAACAGAGCCCAGAGAGGATTCAGAGCTCTTCCCCACCGCAGGAGTCATCTCCTGCACCCCTGTCTCTGCCTACTTCCAAGATCAGGTGGTGGTCCACGGCTCTGGGTGCTTCTTGGAGCCTCCGCTTTCAGAGAACTGAAAGGAGCCATGAGAAAGGATCCCAACAGGAGCCAGCCCAGCGCCGCTCTACCTTCTCTTCATCCTCATCATGGAATTGTGTGGCAGGATGGCATGGTTTCCTTCCTATTATAAGAGGGGAAACTGAGGCACAGAGCGTTAGGCCACTACCCCACAGTCACCTTGAATCAGTGGCAAAACCGAAGGTCTGGACTCACTATTTTTCTAAAACCAGGATTTTTAGACTAGGGCAGATGAGTAGTTATCATGGGCCATCCTGTCTGTGCGCTGGAGGATGATTAGCTCTGGCCTGTACCCGCTGGATGCCAGTGATACCCCCAGACAGGACTGTCACCAGCATTTCACCCTCAGGTATTGTTTCAGTCTCTGCTAACTCAAGAACTGCTGCTGACAAACACCAAGCGAAGCCTCTTCCTGTTGCAAGGCCCTTTCACTTCCTGTGCCTCTTGAGGTGTGCGTATACACACAGACAGGCTGGCTCTTCTTGATTTTCATCACCTCACATAGTAGATACACACCTCCTCATACTCATAGTCACACATGCACCCTGAGACGCGCATGTCAGGGATGCACAGTCCTAAACACATGCACGCACTGGTGCACATACATGCACACACAGGCACACACATGTCCATGTTTGTCCCTCTACTTCCTTCCTGCTCCCCTCCCCATCACTACATCCTCCGCACTGGCACAATGCTTGGCCTAGGGCAGATAGTGAATTCATGGCCACATGAACTCTGATACTGCAGTATCATAGGCTCTGCTCTGGCCTCCCTTCCTTCCCCCCACCCCCCTCCCCTTTGACAGCAGCCCTCTGGGGCACAGTTCTTGAGGACTCACCTGGCTCTGTGGGTTTAGAGAGTGGCTGGGCACTTGGCTGTGGCAGCCCCTGGGTGGAACAGGAAGTCAGCACAGCAAGACTTCCCTGAGGCCACAGCCTGTCCTTATGGAATGAGAAAAAAGGAAAGGAGAGAAGAAGGGAAGGAGGGATCAAAACCAAGGCTGAGGAAGGAGGGAGAGATGGGGTGTTGGAACCTGTGTATTCTGAGCTTGGGAGTGACCTCTCTAATAGCATAGAGGAGTGGGGAAGGAGGAGGAGGAGGAGGAGGGGAAAGAACATAGGCATAGGCCCTTAGCTTCTCAGGCAGAAACCTGGATTTGGCTAGCTGCATCACCCTGAGGTGCTGGACACCATTGGTTAGGGCTGGGAGGATGGGTGGGACAGGGGAGGGGGCCGGCTAACCACTGCTGCTGCTGCTGTGGTTAAGTCAGGATTGCGAGTCTACCCTGGGCTTTGGGTTCCTTTTCTCTGGGTCTCTTCAGATGGTAGTTAGCTCTAATTGATCTCCACAGTGAGGCCAGTAGAGTTGGAGGCCAACAAGGCTGCCATGTTATTCTCAGTGTGTGTTCTCCTCCTCCTGTCTTCCTTCCTTTTCAGGATTAGCTTCCTTGGAATTAAACTATGTCCCTTCTCTGTCCTTATTGGAGGGAGGGGAGACTTTGGTTTGGGACTGGGCGGAATCTTCTGTGATACTCTGTCCACGTTGGTGGTTGAATGAACCTGTGCACTTCAAGGCGGTGAATTTAGCTTTAAGTGGAACTGGGAGTAACCTCAAGCCTTACAGTTAGTTCCTCTTGTATGGAGACCTGGAGGTGACAGACAGGGTGTCTAGACTAAGGAGACAGGACCAGGGATGGACATCCTTTGGCAGCTCTTTTCCTTTGTAAAAGAAATGGAGCCAGGCGCCAGTGGCTCACACCTGTAATCCTAGCTACTCAGGAGGTTGAGATCTGAGGACTGTGGTTCAAAGCCAGCCCTGCAGGAAAGTCCATAAGACTCTTATCTCCAGTTAACCACCAGAAAACCAGAAGTGGCATTGTGGCTCAAGTGGTAGAGTACTTGCCTTGAGCTGAAGAGCTGAGGGACAGCGCCCAGGCCCAGAGATCAAGCCCCAGGACAAAAAAGGAAGGAAGGAAGGAAGGAAGGAAGGAAGGAAGGAAGGAAGGAAGGAAGGAAGGAAGGAAGGAAGGAAGGAAGGAAGGAAGGAAGGGAGCGAACATGAACCTAAAACCTTGCTGGTATTTGCCCACAAAGGAAAGGAATATATATCTAAAGGCAACAGACATTATTCCTCCTCTAAACTTTTTCTTCTCCGATCCTGGAGACTTGGCTTTGCTTTCTGAGACAGGCAACTGTCCATCCCTTACTCTACAGTCCCCAGCAGTATCTCTGGAGCTGTACAGTTCACAGAGGCATGCTATGGAGTACCAATGGTGTGGCATGAGAGCTAGGCTTAAAGCCCCTGTTGGTGCCTGGCTAGCTGAGTGGCTGAGGCTAACATGTCTCACCCCCTGAGTTGGAGTTTCCTTCTTCTTGTGAGAGGTCTAGATACAAAGTCTACTCTCTCAGGGTTTATTCTGGCAGATACGTCCACAGTACACAATAACAGTGCAAATACTCTGTAGGAAATAAACAGGTTGGTATAAGAGAAAGTTATAGAGGAGAGCTTGACTATTTCAGCAGTATCCTTACACGTGAGGTCTAAATGAAGGGCTGAAAAACAATGGTAGACGGGGCAAGAGCAGGTACCCAGGGTCTAGCTAGGAAATGGCTTCTGTGCGGCACCATGAGAGGTAAATGTGGTTGCAGTTGTGGATATGAGCAAAGGATGATAGTGTGAGATCTGTGAGGTAGAATCATGCCCTGTTTGTGGTCTTCAGGATGTAGAGAAAAGTACATCTTCCTCTAAGAACTATGGGAACTCTTGAAGGGTATTCAAAGGGAATTTTCTATGGGCTTTATTGGCTCATGGTTCTGAATGCAGGATCATTGAAGACCAGGCAGCCACATCTACTGCAGACATTCTTGCCGATGGCTATTTTCCAGTCCTGAGTCAGTGCAGGACAGCAGTGGGCATCAGCTAGTGTTTATCTCCTTACAAAGCCACTAATGCCATCCTGAGGGTCTGTTCTTCATGACCTCACCTAACCCTAATCCACTCCCAAGTCCAGCCCCCAAATGCCATCAACATATGACTTTGGGGGATTAAGTTTCCAACGTAATTCCAAGCCTCAGCCCTTTCCAGAAGGCTGTCCCTAGGTGAATTCCCTGTTGTACAGCATGGATTGGGGCGACACTACACTACACACAGGAGGACAGTGGTTCAGCCATGGCCAGATGCCCAGGGTTGAAAATCGCACTTGGTCCTCAGCAGGCTCTTAGTGACAGAAAATGGATGGAGGTCGGGTGCAGAGATGGCGCTGACCTCTGACATCCATTTCTGTAGCATCCAGGTTTCCCGGTCAGAATAATACCTGAAGTCACCCGCACAGACAGTTCAGTGACTCCGTGTGTCTCCTTCCAGGTCCATGGCCGGCCTGGTCTCGGCGAGGACTGTGCAATGACCACAGCCCCCTCTGGGAGCTAGGATTGCCTTTTGCTGCTACAGCCACACCAGGCCACCCCCGCCCCCCACCCCTCCACATTGCCTTTGCTGGGAGTCGCCATGGGCAGCGTCAGCAGCCTCATCTCTGGCCACAGCTTCCACAGCAAGCACTGCAGAGCCTCACAGTACAAGCTCCGCAAGTCCTCCCAGCTCAAGAAGCTCAACCGGTATTCAGACGGGCTGCTAAGATTTGGCTTCTCCCAGGACTCCAGCCATGGCAAGTCCAGCTCCAAAATGGGCAAGAGCGAAGACTTCTTTTACATCAAGGTCAGCCAGAAGGCCCGGGGCACCCATCGCCCGGATTACACGGCACTGTCCAGCGGGGACCTCGGGGGCCAGGCTGGGGTGGACTTTGACCCATCCACGCCACCCAAGCTCATGCCCTTCTCCGGCCAGCTGGAAACGGTGAGCAGGATGGGAAAGGGAAGTGGGGGACAGCAGAAAGGAGGGAGCTCTCGGTGACCCCAAGTTTACATTGCCAAGAGGCAGAGCCCAAGTGTTTGGCCACACTGCAGAGATAAAGGTTGGGCAAGAAAGGAAAGCAAGCTTGGGGCTGGCGGCTCACGCCTATAATCCTAGCTACTATGGAGGCTGAGATCTGAGGATCAAAGTTTGAAGCAGAAAAGTCAATGAGTCTCTTATCTCCAATTAACCAGCAAAAAGCCAGACGTGGAGGTGTGGCTCAAGTGCAAAAAAAAAAGAGCAATGAACGCTTGAGGCCTTGAGTTCAATCCCCAGTACCAACACACACACATACACACACACATACCACACCACATACCACACACCACATACCACACAAAATAAAGAAGACAAAGAAAAAAGAAATGAGAGCTGTGGCCAGTCAGTCCCCTAAGCCAGAAATGGCAAGTCATCTCTGCAGCAAAGAACAGGGAGGAAACGCAAGCCTTTCTGCACTCTATTGGAAAGTACTTAGATGGTGATGGTAGGGCAAAGGTCAGCTTGTTCAAAGACAGGAAGGGGAGGGCTCTGGAGGATAGGATGCCAGAGGGAGGGAGGGAGGGAGCTAGCGGTTCCTTCTTTTTCTAGCTGCCTCTCAGCCTTTGGAGGACTCTCATTTGCATCCTGGGCAGAGTAGATCTTGGCTCAATCCCAGCCTGAAGGTGTTTTTTGTTTAGTTTTTTTTTTTTTTTTCTTTTTCACTTCAGCTGAATAAGTGCTGGGATTTTGTTCTCATTATGAAGTGAACTAGGATGTGAGCCGTGAGAACTGGCTATTCAGAAAACTGACCCCCAGTTCAGCTCAAGGACTCCTGAATCTTCCCTGTGGACACCAAAAGCTTTCCTTGTCCCTCTCTTATGGGAATGAGCCCCTGGGTTTGACACACAGCTTGTGCATCCTTTATCTGAACTACCTGAAACCACAGGTGTTTGGAATTTGGGATTTTTCCCCCCCAGATTTTGAAATATTTGCATGTATTTAATTTGATACCTTGGGGATGGGACCCAAGTCTAAACATGAATTTCTGTTTCCTGTATGCAGAGCAGTTTCACACATTTTAAAAGAATTTGTGCACAAAACTTTATGATATGAAATTTTCCACTCGGTACATCCTGTCAGCATTCAAAACTTGAAAGATTTTGGACCAATATAAATTTGGGATTTTCAGATTAGGATAATGTGGACTAGGAAAAACTCCTATTTGCATATTGCTGTGAGGTTTTCAAACAAAGGATTTATAAAGTGCAAGGTGTTCCACTAGTAGAAATCACAAGATTAAAAAAGAAATGTCAGCTAGGCACCAGTGTTCCTGCCTGTAATCCTAGCTACTCAGGAGACTGAGAGCTGAGGACAGATAGCAGTTTGAAGCCAGCCTGGGCAGGAAAGTCTGTGAGATTATCTCCGGTTAAACATGTCCCCCACTCCCCCCCCCAAAAAAAAGCTGAAAGTGGAAGTATGGCTCAAGTGGGAGAATCCTAGCCTTGAGCAAAAAAGCTAAGACACAGAATCCAGGTTCTGAGTTCAAGGCTCAGTACCAACTGGTTCACACCTACAGAAAGTAGTATTTCAAAGTGGTCTCCCATTTCACAGAGAGGACACAGGACTGACACACACAAAGACACACACCTAATATCCTGCCTGCACCAGATATCAGGGTGAGACATCTCAGCCCATGAACCTTACACGAGCTGGGGGCTGTTAGCACAGCTCCCAGGCGACCACTGAGGACACTTCCAGAGATACAGAGAGACTCCTCTCTCCTAAGAGAGATACCCAGCACCTAGCTCCTCCAGAACCCGCAGCACGGTCGGTCTCCATGGCTGCTGACCAGGAGGGGACGCATGAGTCTGGAATCAGGGACCTGGTGGGGAGGGAGAATGGGGTGTGTGTGGAGGGGACACTCTGATCCAGGTGGTTCTTTGTCTCTCCAGGGATCAGACAAGGGGGCGGTGAGGCCCACGGCCTTCAAGCCCGTGCTGCCCCGCTCGGGAGCCATCCTCCACTCCTCCCCAGAGAGCGCCAGCCACCAGCTGCACCCCGCACCTCCCGACAAGCCTAAGGAGCAGGAGCTGAAGCCGGGCCTGTGCTCGGGGGCCCTGTCTGACTCGGGCCGGAACTCCATGTCCAGCCTGCCCACGCACAGCACCACCAGCAGCTACCAGCTGGACCCCCTGGTCACCCCCGTGGGGCCCACCAGCCGTTTTGGAGGCTCGGCCCACAACATCACTCAGGGCATCGTGCCGCAGGACACCAACATGATGAGTCTGAAGGCGCTGTCGTTCTCCGATGGCGGCAGCAAGCTAGCCCACCCGGGCAAGGCCGACAAGGGCTCCTCTTGCGTGCGCGCCCCCCTCTCCACGGACGAGTGCACCATCCAGGAGCTGGAGCAGAAGCTGCTGCAGAGGGAGGGGGCCCTGCAGAAGCTGCAGCGCAGCTTTGATGAGAAGGACTTTGCCTCCGGTCAGGCTTTCGACGAGCGGCCCAGACGGAACAGGGAGGAGATGGAGGGCCCCGAGCCCAAGAGCAGCAGCAAGCTGAAGCCAGCGTCCCAGAAGAGCCAGCGCGCGCAGCAGGTGCTCCACCTGCAGGTGCTCCAGCTGCAGCAGGAGAAGCGGCAGCTGCGGCAGGAGCTGGAGAGCCTCATGAAGGAGCAGGACCTGCTGGAGACCAAGCTCAGGTCCTACGAGCGGGAGAAGACCAACTTCGCCCCTGCCCTGGAGGAGACCCAGTGGGAGGTAAGGCAGCGCCCCGCCCTGGGCTCGGGGTGGCCCGATGTTTGGTGCCCATCTCTCCTCTGTCCACTGATGGGGGCCAAGAGGGTAGCAACAGATACTGCTGAGGCACACCAGGGGTGAAGGCCCAAGGAAAGGGCCCCTTAGTACACACGGGTGGGGAATGCTCAGCTCTGAGTGAACAACTCCTCTCCTCCGTCATCACCTTCATGGTCCCCAGAATTGAGTTTTCTGGCCAAGCCATTGATGGAGAAGCCAGAACCCAGCCAGACTGAGGACTGACCTAGGTTCAGTTGCTCAGTGGAGACTCAAAGAAAAGCATAGCTAATCTTGGGTTCAAGATTAGGCCAAGGGACTCCAGAGAGCATAGGTTTATTGGTTGCTTTCGAGGGAAGGGAGCCCACTACTTGTAAGAGTGACCCAGTGAGCATTTTATCTCAATGATGAAATCGGCCCCTCCTTGCAGAAGTGTAAAAGCAGCTTCTACTTGGTGAGCTGAGATAAAAACAGGCACACACATGCTCACACATACACACATGCATACTTAGACACCTTTTTTTTCCCCCTCTTGGTACCAGTGCTGAGGCTTGAACTCGGGGCCTGGGAACTATCCCTGAGCTTTTCTCCTCAAGCCTACTGCTCGATCACTTGAGTCACAGGGGGTTAATTAAAGTCTTGCAGGCTTTCTTGTCTAGGCTGTTTTTGAACTGTATCCTCAGATCTCAGCCTTCTAAATAATTATGATTATAGGCATATGAGCCACCAGCACCCAGCAAGAGGGAATGTTTTGACTACAGCTTGGGAGGTTTCCGTCCAAGATTGATAGGCTCCATTGCTTTGTGGCAGGGCTGCGTATCTTGGTGGGAGTACATGGTTAAGTAAAACTGCTTAGCTCTTGGGAGTTAAAGCTGGAGTGAAGATAGGGCCTCTGTCCCCTTCCAGAGCACATCACCAATGACCTAAAGACCTCCCAGGAGGTCTCATTTTTAAAGGTTCCACCACCTCCTGGTAATGACTCCCTGGGGATTAGGCCTTTAGAGACTCAAGATGAAAATTTCAGTACTTGGCCTTCAGAAGAAGTTCTTGACTTGCATAGTGGGTAGGCTGAGTCTTCCCTAGACTGTTCAGTGTTGCATTGAAAGCAAAGAGGAGCTTTTAGTGGAAGAGGAAAAGGGAGGAAATGTAGACATGGCCTCCAGGCTGGTTCAATCCTGTTCTGCAGAACCCAAGCCTTGGCCTTCTTTCACTCTTGAAACCCAGCCAATCAGACTGCCTTGGTCTCTTCCTCTTTTCCTTGTCCCTTCTCCCTTTCCCCCTTCTCCTCAGAAAAAAGCAAATGCTTTTCCACTGCGTGCCATACTCTCAGCCCAGCCATGTCGCCAGCCCTTTGGTCGTCTTTTGAGCCAATCATGATGCCAATGGCCAAGACTCCAGAGGCAGATGTTCTGATTCAGTGGCTTCAGTGTGCATTGTTTCTCATGGCCTGTATGTGAGTCGAGCTGGTATGGAAGTGGTGGAGGAGAGGTCAAGGAGGAAGACAAGATGTTGTCACTTGGCAGATGTATACTGGGCACTGCCTGAGAGCCAGGCTGCAGTAGTCACTGGAGTCTAGCAGGACAGCATGAGATAGGCTTATTCACCAGGGAAGGGAGAGGAGCTGGTATTGCAGGGGTGAGGACAGAGGTGTGGTCCTAGAAGCCAGCACCCTTGGTATTAAAGACAGGCTATGGAGCTGCGAGCAGTGGTTAGAAGCAAGCCATCATCACTGAGCTGCACGTAGCCATGGATTTGGGTACAAACCGAGATTTGGACTCTGATTAAGGAAGAGACAAGGTACACGGAGATCCCACAATGCCTGTGAGAATAAAAAGAGCTTCATGCCAGGCACCTGTGGCTCACATCTGTTCAGGAGGCTGAGACCTGAGGATTGTGGTTTGAAACCAGCCAGGGCAGAAAGACTCTTCTTTCCAATTAATCACACACACACACACACACACACACACACACACACACACACACACACACACGCACACGCACACGCACACGCCTGAAGTAGAGCTGTGGCTGAAGTGGTAGAGCACTAGCCTTGAGCAAAAAAAGCTCCAGGACAGTGCTCAGACTCTGAGTTCAAGCTCCAGAACCAGCACCAAAAAAAAAAGCCTCAACAAGAGGCTGAACCCTGCCAGGTTGTCCAGGCTGCCATGTTTGGGCATTCACCTCTGGTCCTCTCTCTTGCTCCCACTCTTGGCAGGTGTGTCAGAAGTCAGGCGAGATCTCTCTCCTCAAGCAGCAGCTCAAGGAGTCCCAGACGGAGGTGAACGCCAAGGCCAGCGAAATCCTCAATCTGAAGGTGCAGCTGAAGGACACCCGGGCCAAGCTGGAAGGCATGGAACTGAAGACGCAGGACTTGGAGAGCGCCCTGCACACCAAGGGCCTGGAACTGGAGGTCTGTGAGAATGAGCTCCAGCGCAAGAAGAACGAGGCAGAGCTGCTCCGAGAGAAGGTGAACCTGCTGGAGCAGGAGCTGCTGGAGCTGCGGGCCCAGGCCGCCCTGCAGCGGGACAGCGCTGCGCTGGGGCCCCTGGTGGCCGGGCCTGCCTTCTCGGAGGACATCCCTGCTCTGCAGCGGGAGTTGGAGCGGCTGCGCGCTGAGCTGAAGGAGGAACGGCAAGGTCATGACCAGATGTCCTCCGGCTTCCAGCACGAGCGGCTGGTGTGGAAGGAAGAGAAGGAGAAGGTGATCCAGTACCAGAAACAGCTGCAACAGAGCTACTTGGCGATGTACCAGCGCAACCAGCGCCTGGAGAAGGCCCTGCGGCAGCTGGCCCGCGGGGACGGGGCAGGGGAGCCATTTGAGATTGACCTGGAAGGGGCTGACATCCCTTATGAGGACATCATCGCCACCGAGATCTGACAGGGCTGTCTGGGAGAGGGAAGCTGAAGATGGGACATGGGGGGCGGGGAGAGGGGATCCTTCCCCCCCCCCCTTTTCTCCTGCTCAGAAACTCAAGCCCCTGTGTGGGAAGCTACCACCTGGGCCAAAAGCCACCGGGGGTCACAACTTGGCCTTTCCTCCCCTCTCCCCTGCTTCCACCCTGCAGCACACCAGCCTCCAGCTCGGACGGCCCAGTTCTTCCAGAAATGGAGCTAGGGGAATCTGTGAACTGCTTCCGGGGTGCTCCGGACCTTGATCTTCATTCAAAATAGTGAGGGATTCTCCCCTAGGGAAGGGGGTGATGCTGTGCAGGGGTCCAGTGGCCATGTCCTTGTCCCTGATCCCTGGACACACCGCAGGATGCCTTGAGAATAGAAAGAAGCCATTTCTATCCAGACGCCTTGGAGTCTGTCCTCGCTGTACCCCGAGCTGCGGTCTGCCCGCATGGGGATTAGGGTGAGAAGCCTCAGGAGTGGGGGGTGGGAAGGGGTGAGGGAGACACCGATGCTCCCCAAGACTCACAGAGGGCAGAGGGGACACGGCGTGTGGGAACCATGGGACTCCCACTGGAGTTGCCCAGCCTCTCAATAGCCCGCAGCCTTTGAGTTCAGTGACCACCCCCACACACTTCTTAAAGCCATAGACAATGAGGCACTGGGATGGGGGACCATAAAGGGCTTGGTTCTCCAGTGGTCCCAGGGGAGCCTCCTGATCTTTGGTAGCTGGGATGGATGCAAGGATATCCCTTCTGGCTCAGAGCTGGCCAGAAGCCGCTGTGGAAATTTTTTTTTTGGTGGTGGGGGGGTATTTTTTCCTTCCCAAGCAAAAAACTCTTGCTTGGATTCAGACTAGCCTGTCCACTCAGATCGGGCATTTCCCTCCCTGCCTGTGGCCATTTCAGTGTCATCTGTTCCCCCCGAGCATCTTCAGGGCTAAGTCTTGGATCTTTGGGGCAGCGGGCCAGAGCTCAGACCAGGGACAGGAGATGGAGGCTCATTGTACCACACGGGGGCTGTGAACAGCCCGGACCACCTGCTGCCCTCCATCCACAAGGAGCCTAGGGAGAGCAGCAGCCGGAGCGAGCGGGGGAGGGGAGGGGGTCAGTGCCTGCTTGGGGAGGCTGGGCTTTCTCTTTTGAAGATGTCCAGAGCCTGGGCAGAGAGGCAAAAGTAGAGTTGCCTAAGTTGTCCGGTTCAGGGAATTATCTGGATCCCCACTTCTTCTACTTTTTCTTCTTCTTTGCTTTTTCTTCTTCTCTCCCCCCCTTCCCCCCCCCCCCCCCCATACACCTTGTCTTTTCAGAGACAGGCCAGATGGAGCAGGCAGCCAGGCTCCGTGTTCTATTTCTGACTCTCACCACAGCTGCTGTGGGTAGGGATCCAGCTCTTGCTGGATTCCGGCACCGTGTCTCCCTGCTGAGAGGGCCCCACCCCCACCCCGGGCATAGACGGGAATGTGTGGCAGCCATCCCCCCATCCCATTCTGTCTCCCTGACAGGCCCTTAGAGAGCCCATGGGGGCCGCAGGAGCTGCTCACCAGCGCATCCTCAGCGAGGGCAGGAAGGGCATCTGCCCTGTGGTGGTGCCTTCCATTCCTGAGGTCAGGCTGCACCTCTCCTGCTGTCCTCCAATGACAGGATGTCCTCTGGAATTCCAAACCAGTGCTCTGAGTCAGAGACCAGATTTAAACCTGGGCTGGACAGCCCGGAAGTCCCTCCCTGCCTGAAGAATGGTCTCCTTTCTCAGTCCCTTCTTCCTCCCAGTGAGATTGTCCTGAAGAGATGGAGAACTCTGTTAGCTGCTCCTTTCCAGGCTGAAGAGCCTTCCCCCCCACCCCCTCACCAGCCTCCCATCCCTGCCCAGAACCACCAGAAACCCCCTTCTTTGTAAGATGTCACCTTGGAAGAGGTGGGGCCTCCATCATGCCCATGCCTGGCTCAGGGGCAAAGTCTGCAGCCCACTGTTGTGTGGTATCTCTCCCACAGCTCTCCAGGCTCTCTCAGACACTCACCCAGGCCTTGCCCAACACCCAAGATGGCAGATGCCCCTCCTGAGCCTGAGCTGCCACCAGCCCAAGGCCCCAGGGTAGCCTTAGAATACAAATGTGCTGTCACCCAGCAACCCCGCCTTCCTTTAGAAAAGCACCCTCACTCTCCATGGTCCAGGCCAAGCCTGGCCTGTCCCTAGGAGGGCTGAGAACAACAGAGGCTGAGCCAACACTGGGCAGGCCAGACCCAGGTGCACTCACACCACACGCCTCCCTCTACCCAAAAGATGCTAGGCTTGAGCAAGCTTGAGCTCTGCAGAAAGAGCATCACTAAAGACGGGACCGTCTTTAGTGGCCAGACACCCACAAGGCACCTGAGATCTGGTGGGAATTGAGAAGCATAGCATCTCCCCTGAGTCTTACCAGTTGTCCCTGGTCCTAGCCCAGGTCTTCTCCCAGGCCAGAGAGTTGTCAAGGAGAAGCCAGTGTGGGCCATGGCCCTGTGGTCTAGGCCCTGTGGCCTACACTCCCCTACCCGTCCCTGCCCCACAGGAGCCCCCAGCGCCCCCAGGTGGAGCCCGCTGTCCCGGCCTGTCCACTTGCTCCTCTGGAGGCTGGCTTGAGACAGACTGACATTTGGTAGGCTGTGTACATAGTTACTTTTGTTGTTGCTGGTTTGGTTTGCTTTGCTCTTGACAGCTTTGTTTTATGTTATTTTTTCCATGTCATTTTTTGGCTATGTAAACTATTTCTGGAAATTTAGTTTTTATTTATGAATAAAGAATGCCATTTCTCATGCCCTTCATGGCCATGTTTCTCTCCCCCTCGTGGCGTTCCTTCCAGCCTCTGTCTTTGGAAGCAGAAAAGCCACATAATCCCTTCCCAGGTTACCTGTCACCTCTGGGCTGACACAAAGAAAGGAGCTCCCCCCCACCCCCACCCCCCCCCCCCCCCCCCCGTGGCAAGCACCTCTGCGGAGTCAGAGGACCCTCTCCAAAATAACAGCCCCTCCCCACATTCCAGCTACCTCTCTCCTCCCTGCAGCAGATGCTCCCTCACAGCCAATCGGCGGCTTCTTGCATATGGCCTCCTGGCAAGAGACCAGGGTGGCTATTGTTGGCACAACCCTAGGACTCTAGTTGGGAGGTGCTGCCACTGTAGTGGCCATCTGTGCCGCCTGCCCAGTACCAGCCTGCCTGGTTCACCTTGACAAGCATTCACTACTGCTCCAGGCTCAGATCCTAGGCCCAAAGGGGCGGCTGCTCAGATGCAGGAGATGAGGTGAATGAGGAAGGAAATTAGACACGAGGCAGCCATGGACGGCGAGGCATGGAGCGGTGCCTCGCAGGCAGGTGACGAAGGCAGCTGGTGTCCGGGGGTGATGGCAGGCTGGAGAGGCCCGGGCTGGAGGGCAGCAGGGAAAGATGGAAATGTGTGTCCATGGCAGGCACTGGATGGGAAGAGGATTGCTCCACTGAGGACAGGTCCTTGCTGTCCACTTAAGGACAGAGCAGCATTGGGGGGGAGGGATGGGGGAAGCTGGGCAGACAGGAAAGCCAATGCCAGGAGCAGTCAGGCAGCTGAGACATAGCCAAGCCAAGGAAGGGGCCGTTCTTTGGTTTAGAGCCCTACTGTTAGGACACAAGGGTCCTGCATGGCTTGGCCTGAGCCTCCTTCCTGCTGGTCCTCCTCCTCCACTTGGTGGGCAGCTGGAGGGCTGCTCGTGGCATGCCCACCGAACCAAACCTTCGTGTACCACTCCCTGGGGTCGCCCCTGTCCTTACTGGGGCAGTGGCCAGGGCACTTGCTTCACCGCTGGGGATCCGCCACGTGATGCTCAGCATTTCAGCCTAAGCCCCATAGGGCCTGGCAGCTTCCAGGGTTCCATTCTGGGGGTGGAGCTACCGTGTCAGAAGCACCTCCACCCTGCTAGAGGGAGCAAGAGGGGCCACTGGTCCTTGTGCCTGGGCCTGGTCCATCTCATGGCCAGCCAAGGCCGTGTGAGGCACCCTAGCTCTGCCAGAATCATGACACCGCAACCAGAGGCCCCGGCAAGATTGAGCCACTCGGGTGAAAGGTAATCTGTCACAGGGCACAGAAAAAGATTGCTCACAAAGCTCCCCCAGGAGCCCCCTTTTCTGTGTCCCCTACTGGTCTCTCTTCAAAGCACCCCTAGAAAGGAAGGGCCGGAGCTGCTTGAGGTTGGGAAAGGCAGTGACCTGGAAGCAAAGATGACTCACACCCCATGTTCTCTGGAGTTCTGCACACATGTGAGCTTTTCCAGAACCCCCCACCTTTCTTTTGATTTAGAAATTTAAAAAAAGGGGGAAGGCCGGGCGCTGGTGGCTCACGCCTGTAATCCTAGCTACTCAGGAGGCTGAGATCTGAGGATCGCGGTTCAAAGCCAGCCCGGGCAGGAGAGACCGTGAGACTCCTATCTCCAATAAACCACCAGAAAACCGGAAGTGGCGCTGTAGCTCAAGTGGTAGAGCGCTCGCCTTGAGCTGAAGAGCTGAGGGACAGTGCCCAGGCCCAGAGTTCAAGCCCCATGGCCGACAAAAAAAATAAATAAATAAATAAATAAAAATAAAAATAAAAAAAGGGGGAAGAACAGAAGGGAAATAAACAGGAGAGAGAAAGCACCTCTCCCTTCCCCTGACAACCACTCAGTCCTCAGCCTTCGCTGCCATCCTCCATCTGCAGCCTGACTTGAAGTATTTTTATCTGGCTTCTGACAGACTCGCTGTGCCTGCCAGGAGGGACCCGGGGCCAGCTCACTGCACCCCCAGCGCTGAGGGCTTCTAAGTTACTTCATCAAGCTCATACTGTTCCCCAATGTCTTCCCAACCAGTGTCACTAGGCCTGAAATATCCTCATCTCTCTCGTTAATTCATGCATGTGTGCATACATGTGTTCCTTTTATAAGTAAACAAGACAATGACGGATGCAGGGTGGGTTGTGACGGCGGGAGGTCGTACAGGGAAAGGAAGTTTGGAAAGTCACACAGACCCTCATACCAGCCACTGACCTGTCTTGCCATGGCTGCCTTCCAAGTCCTTTCTCTGGGGAATCTCTTTGTCCTGGATCTCAGCAGATTCTCTTTCTAATAGTGTGCTTGCGGCTTCACATCTCTGCCCTTAGCTTCTCCTGGTGCTGCCTCCTCAGTCTCTTCCTGGGCAAACCTATAAGGCTACCTTTGGACCATCTGATGCAAGGTCCTCCCACGGCCTCCTAATTAAGACCTTTGAGGAACCAGGGCCCTCCACCCTGCTCTCCCACGTGGGCAAGTTCAGATGGCGCATTGTGAAATGGTGTGGTCCTTCCAGGATAGAGATGGCGGCAGTGTCTTTCTAGAAAACTCTGTGAAGAAATGCTCGGGGAGCTCAAGGCCCCAAATTCAACGTTCAGTATCCCCCCACCTCCCCGGGACAGAGAGAGAGAGAGAGAGAGAGAGAGAGAGAGAGAGAGAGAGAGAGAGAGAGAGAGAGAGAGAGAGAGAGAGAGAGAGAGAGAGAGAGAGAGAGAGAGGAGATCCATCTCTATTTCTGTTGCTCCTGCTTGTTTGGGGAGGCTCTGTGGTACCAGGGCTCCAAGCAGAAGTTTGTTCAGCATGTTATGTAAGCCAGACCTTCCACAAGCCATCTCTGTTCTAACAACCTCTCTTTGTACTCTGGAGCTGTGGCTATGTCCACAATAAAAACCTGCTCTCCCCCTTCCCTCCCCCCGCCCCACCTGTTTCTTCACTGTGTTTGGCCCAGCTCAGATCATCAACCAATCTCAGAGCATACAAGAGTCAGAAAAGCAGGGCCAGGGCAGGGGAGAGGGCTTTCTAAAGCTCACACTGTGGGGTGAGGATGGACCTGGTCACCTTGCGCCCTGGTAATGATGCTGTCCCTCTAGTCCAGGGAACCCAAGGACACACAGCAGTCACTTCTGTATGCCTCCCCTCCCCTCCGGCATGCGTGCATGCACAAACGCACACACATGCATGCAATATGTATACATACATTCACACAGGTACCCACACATGTACATACACATGCACATGCACACACCCATGCATGTGAATAACACGCACACACGTGTACACAGGTGTTCAAACAGCTCCTGCTCCACGTCTGCCCTTTCCCAACCCCCAGGCTGCCTCAGTGATAAGCTCATTGAGAGCTAAGGAAACTCAGGCAGCGTTTGTAATCAGTGATGGGTGAGGTGAATTAACTTCCTCACTGGAAAACTAACAAACCTGATGCTCAGATGGAGCCTTCATGCACTGCAGGGCTGAGAGTTCCAAGTTCAGGGGTCCTTTTCAGTGACCTTGTCCAAGCATGACATCACAGGCCTCGGCAGGGTCGCACAGGAGAGAAGCTGGCGGATGTCACTGGGAGATGGCCCCAGAAGCACCTCTGCATTCTCCTTGAGATGAAGGCATAGCAGAGGGCAGGGCAGGGCCTCACACAGCCAGTCCCTGGGCTTGAGCTGCAGCCCCAGGCCTAGCTGTGCCCAAGCCTTGCCCACTCCAGCACCAGGCTGCCTCTTCCTTCCTTGCTCACTGCAGCATCCATGACCCAGCTGTCTGTGACCCTCCCCAGATGGGGTCTGCTCAGAACTCCCCACCACTCCACAGGGACCCTGTCCGAAAGGCCTCCTCCCTGACCCCTCTCCTCTTCCAAACCCAGAGTTTGAAAATCCACTATTAGAAATGCCTATCGCCAGGTGCTGGTGGCTCACACCTGGAATCCCAGCTACTCAGGAGGCTGAGATCCAGGTCGAAGCCATCCTGCTAGAAAAGTCCGTAAGATTTCATTCCCCCACCCCAAAAAAAAATCCACTGGATGTGTGGTCCAAATGGAAGAGTGCCCGCTTAGTGAGTGAGCTGAGCAAGGTGAAGGCCCTGAACAAAAGCCCCTGTACTGAAACAAAGTCAGAGACAGAGACACAGTCAGAGAAAATGCATGGACTAAAATTTTTCAAGTGCGAGCATGCATACACACAACAGAGGCAGGAGCAGGAAGCAAATGTCCACTTCCGTTCAAGGTCATGTTGCTTCTTCCCTGGCTACTGAGTGGGGTGGGGGGAGGGGCTGGGCCTGCTCTGCCTGGCTTTCATCTCCGCCATCCTGGAGGAAGACAGATACCACTGGAAGATTGTCACGGAACAACCCCAGAGACATCTGCCCAAGCCCTGCATCTATAGACAACGAGTGGCATCCTGGCCACCTCAGCCCCACGCATCAGTGCTGTGCCATGGCGGAAGCAAGTGCTTTCCAGGGAAATGCTGGCCCAGGCTCTGTCTGGCAGGGCCTCAAAGACTAAACTTAGAAAGCAGGAGGGGCCACAGCCATGCCAACTGGCCAGCTCGGAGTGAGAGCTGGCAGCCCAGAGAGACACCAGCTACAGGGGAAACGAAGTCAGGTCCGCACCCCCATGCCTGGCTCCCTCTCGCTGCCTATCCAGCACCAAGGAGACAAAAGCAGGCTCAGCCTGCTGGAGACTTCGCTCCCTTCCAATCCCTGGTGGTGCAGCCTGTCAGCAAAAACAAGGCTTTTACACACACACACACACACACACACACACACACACACACACACACACACACAAAATGGCAGATAGCTATGTGTATGTAAATGTGTGTGTGTGTATGCAAGGTTTGGGGGGGGTGGGGGCACATGTATGTGTACAGGTGTGAGTGGGAAGGGGTGTGGGTAGGTATGTGCATGTGTGTGTGAGTGTGGATATCTGGGTGTGTATATGTTGGTATGGGTTGATGTTTGTGGGCGAGTGTGTAAGTATGAGTGCATATGTGAGAAGTGTGTATGAGTGGGAGTGTGTGTTGTATGTGTGTGTGTCTGTGTGTGGCCGTGTGGTAGATATGGGTGTGCAGGGTAGATATGGAGGCCGGGAGGGTAATTCCATACCAGATGGAACTTCATTTCCTTCCCAGTCTCCAGACAGTGCCTTGCACAGGAGGGTGACCCCTCTGTGGCTCATGGGACTTGAACTCAGGGCCTGGGCACCATTTCTGAGTGCTTTTGCTCAAAGCTAGCACTCTACCACTTTGAGCCACAGCTCCACTTCATTTTCTGGTGCTTAATGGGAGATAAGAGTCTGACAGACTTTTCTGCCTCCATTGGCTTTGAACCCCGATCCTCAGATCTCAGCCTCCTAAGTAGTTAGGATTATAGGCATGAGCCGCTGGGTACCCAGCCCCTGTGGCTCTTTCTAGAAGAGCTCTCTACCACACTCTGGGTAGCAGAAGAGTTAGCACGTGGCTGGCATGCTGGACTGGAATGAGAGGCTGGGCCTCTACGGCCCTGTTCCTCCTCATCCGGGGATCCGGTGGCCTCCAGCTGTCTCTGGAGAGACAGGTGATCAGCTGACCTGCAATCACTACACTCCCAAGAAATGGAGAATAAGAGCTTGGCCCTGTGTGTGGGTGAGGGGGTCTCTGGGCCACCCACCTTGGCCTCCCACCTCCCCATGTTTTTCTTTCTTCTCTGTACCCCCTATCACTTATCACCCCACTACCACATAGTTCATCACTGGCACTAAAACTGAGGGGTTTGCGGTGTGGCTGAGACATGGGGTACATTCCTGACTCTGCTTTCCTGCCCCCAGATCCAACCACATGAGTTCAGTGACCCCCTTGGCCAACAACCAAACTTGTCCATGAACTTGGGCAAACTTCAGGGGAAAGAAGGATCCTGGGTGGAACTCTTCCACCTCCTCCAGCCCTGATTTGGGCTGGCAAAGGGAGGGGACAGGCATCCAGGTGGATGGTCTTTCTCAGTTGCTTTCTCAGAGTAGACCAAGATCCAGACTACTTACTCTGAGCTAATTACACTCTTGGCAAGAGATCACCGAATAGTGGCTTCACCGTGATCTCCTGAGTTAGCTTTCTATCAATGTAAGAAATACCTCAGATCACATCTTACAAAGAAGATTTATCTGAGCTCACGATTTTGGAGGTTTCAGTCCGCGATCTGCTTCGAGCCAGTGGTGATGTAGCACCTCAAGGTGGGAGCTGCCATCAGAGCAAAGTCTCTCACCTAAGGCCAGGAAGTCCCACAATTCCCTTCAAGGACACACCTCCAATGGCCTAAAGACCTCTCCCTAGGCCCCGCCTTTTAAAGGTCCCAGTGCTTCCCAATACCCCCAAGCCTTTAACACACAAGGGCCTTTGTGGGGACACTCCAGATAAAACAGCATCCTCCAATGCATCTGTCCAAGAAGCTGGCCCAGCAAGGACTCAGCCATGACCACACTAGGCAGTCAGTCACTCAGTAGTGAGGCAGAAGGGCTCTAGACAGGATGCTAGGCTCCTCATAGACCTCATAATCTCAGTTGACCTTAAACAAACCATGACCTGCAGGGACTGCTCCCACTTCCTCGGCACAGTCACAGGGATCCGGAAGGTACTTGGCGAGCAAGGCTCTTGTCCTTTGGCTGCCTGTGAGGCTGCTCCTTCCAGGCAGTGGATGGCAGAGGAAGTGGCCATTTCCAGGCTATTGTGCTCTCTGGCGAGTACAGGGAAAAGGCTAGGGACTAAAGGCCACATGACAAGTGGCCTGGGGGAGGGGTCTTCCATCCAGCAATGGAATGAGGAGAGTGGAGGTGGAAATCACTGGCCACTTCAGCACCCTGGGAAGGCCAGGGTGGGACCCTCTGCCTTGTGTCCCCCTTAGGGGACAGAGATGGTGATGGGGCTCTGCTTTGTTCCTCCTGTAGGCCCGGTGTTTTGTTTGGACAGCCTTACCGTCTTCCTCCCCATGCTTGTATCTGCTGTGTACAGGTGGAGGGTTCAGGAGGGAGGGAGACATACCAACACCTCTCAGATCAGTCCACCCAACAGCTTCTGCCTCCTGTCCCACCAAGATATCCGTGGCTTCTGCCAGCAGATGGAGGCCCAGGGTTTCTGGATTAACCACAAGCCACTTCCGTTCCCAGCATCTCTGGAAAGGGAGAGTCATGGGAAATTACAGGGGTGCTGTTCAGTACGCTGGAGGGCCTGGGGTGGGGGTGGGGGTGTAGACCCAGCATTGGGTCCTAGCTGCCCTGATCCTAACCATTTCCCTGGCTATGTCACAAGGCATTGCAGTCTGGCCAAGATCTCCACAAAAAGGGCGGAACTGACCATAGGGCCACAGCCCCTTCCTGCTGCTCTTGCCCTCCTCCCCCAGGGAACAAGGAAGCCTCCTGACTCTGGGACTGGGGAGAGCCTGGAGGGCATTCGAACCCCCAAACACAGTGAAGCAACGGAGGAAATCAGCATTTATAGAGTAGGATGGTCGGGGTTGGGGTGGAGGGGCAGGGAAGGCAATGAACTCCAAGGTCTTACCCTCAGAATTGGCTTTCTGGTGGAGAAGAGGCAAACACACACATGTAATTACCACTCAGGCCTGCAGAAGGATGACATGGGGTGGGGGTTGGGGGAATGATTGACAGGGTGGAGGAGGAGCATCTGCTTCTGGCTCAGTCTCCTTTCCATCTCAGTGCATGGCTTTGGGGCCTTGGTCACAGCTTAATTACTATAGGTAATTACCAGGGAGAATGGAGGGGTGGGGAAATGAGGGGAGGGAAGACTAGGGCTGGTCACCCCCTCACTCCCGCCACCCCCCCACCACAAAGAAAAGGCTGCTTCAGGCTTTGGGGGAGGTTTTATAAAACTTTGCTTTGTGGTTTGTGAACCACAGCAGAAGACCCATGGTGGTGGTGGTGGTGGTGGTTGTTTTTCTTTTAGCATTCCTCTCCTAGGAAGGTCAGCAAACCTCTCCCTCCTGAGCCTCAGTTTCCTTAATAACACAGGGAAGCGCCACCTACTTTTCCAAGATCTATCCATTTCCTGAAGCAGCAGCACAAGTTGTACAGAGCAGTGCAACTCAGACAGAAATGTGTCGGGGGCGTGTGTGTGTGTTGTGTGTGTGTGTGTGTGTGTGTGTGTGTGTGTGTGTGTGTGTGTCTCAGGTCACAGTGACCGCAGGCCAGGCTCCTTTGAAGGAGCAGGCTAGCCTGCCTCTTATCAGCTGTGGGCCCCAGTGGGTCCTCTTCCTTGTCACCCCATTCCCTGGCTTCCCAGCACTCTCTCCCTGGGGCTGGGTATCTTTCCACAGCGTTTCCTCCTCTGGCCCTCTCCTCTTTAAGACCAGCAGCGCTGTGGATGGGAGCTACCTCATCTTAAACCAATGGCATCAACTGAGGTGTTGATCCTCATAAAGGCACCTTCTGCCATGCTGGAGCCTTGGATGTCCACATCGTTTGGGAAACTCCATCTAACCTACAAAGGGTGTTGGGAGCCTCAGACTGAGGGTCTCAGTGCGGGATCTGGTCCGGCCGGACCAGATGGAGCAGAGCTGCCAGACACAGGGGGGTCCCCCGGGGGGGCGTCTAGCAAGTGCGCATTAACTCCTGCGGGTTGTTTAAAACCGCCTTCTTTTAGGAAGGGGGTGGGGCTCACAGCCTCAACTCCCACTAAGCAACTTGATTTTCCCCCAGAATAGAGCCAGGTCCCCAGAGTGGGGAACGGGAGGCCTGGGCTCCTTTGAAGTGCAAATGTGGGCCTGGGGTGCAGCCCTCCCGGAATAATCAGGGCCTGGCATCTGCTACCCAGCTCGGCCCAAGCCGGAAGTGCACCCCGCCAGCTGCTCTGTTCTCTGGGTGTCCCACTGGCTGAAGTCAGGTGGCCGGTCGGATCAGGCCCCAGGCAGGGCCGGGTAATCACCGCTTAGCAGGGAAAGGGAATTAAGAAAACAGAGTGTGTAGTGTGCAGGCAGCAGCTGCGGGCCCTTCCCCATTTGCTCCATACCTGCTGTCCCCGCTGCGCCCCCGGGAGGGGTGGGGCGTGGGGGGCCCTTTGTTTAACATCAGCTTAGGACGGGATACAATCGGTGAACTTGGGGAGAGGACGGGGCCGGGCGCCCCAGTGGCAGAAGGGTCCCAGCTGCTGCTCCAGCATCTCAAACTCCAGGGCTTTTCTGCAAGAGAATCCCCCCTCCCCAGCCCCCCAATCAACCACTCTGACTGCTGCGCTAGGGCCCCCAAAACTGGCATTTCAGGGATTCGATGGGACAAAGGTAACGAGTGCAGCCAGGACCCAGGGATTCTTCGTCCAATCATCCGACCCAAACCTCAGCTCTCCCACCAATAAAGCAGGGATAACAATGGCCACTGAGAGGGTCCTCGGGTGGGCATGAAAATGCCCATCCTCTCCCCCCTTCCTCCCCCAGCCTCTAAGTCCAGACCCAGCACTGCCCTCTGGTGGGCAGAATAAGTAAGAGGAAGGTGCATCAGGCAGAACCCTGGTCCGCCTCATTCATGGTATCAGTTCAACTATGGCTCCAGTTCAATCCCTAGTTCTACAACTGATAAGTGAAGCTGAGTGGAAAAGTGCAGAAATAAACAACCCATACATTTTAAATTGAGCAATGAACTCTCCCACCACCCTGATCCATTGTGGGCCATCCCTCTGACCAGTGTGACTCTGCAGCAGCCATCTGGCTATCAGATGGGTTTGTCAGGACTTAGGGTCGGGGTTCGTGTTCTAGTGACATTTCACCGAATAATGGCTCCAACGTGCATGGATGTCGATGCTGGCTGCTTTGGGCTATGCCAGCCAAGCCTTAAGGTGCTTCCTGAAGATGTCAAGGTGACAGTTCTTGGCTTAATGAGGGAAAGGAGAGGTTCTGTGACATCCTGATTTCAGGTAGTCACTTGTGGTGCTTAGAGTGTTCCCTTTGCCGCCCAGGCGAGCTGTCAGGCCAGCCTCAGGCTTGGTCGTGGGAGTGGGAACAGCGCTAGGTAATGCCCAGTGACCTCACTGGGGTGGAGGGAGAGGGGATTTAGCTTGCTGAGTGGGTGGGCGTGGCTGCCCCCCTTCTCTGGGGGGTGGGGAAGCACTATGTGACCACAGTGCTGCTCCTAATGCTCCCAGAGCAGCACTGATCATCAAACCCAGGGATTGGTGCAAACATTCACATAATGAAGGCAGAAATACCAGCCTGGCTTTCTAACCCCAGGGGAGAAAGGAACCTGGTGAGATCTTTAGGTGCAAAACTGTTGGGGGCTGCAAAGACAGATCAGGGTGGAGAGCACGAGGGAGGAGAAAGAAGTCTCCAAGGAAGACCCCAGTACAGACTTCTAGAGGATCACGGGAGGGCCTGCTCTACGCTGCCCAAAGGGGCACTGGTGCTGGAAACAGCTGCTCTTCCTGCGTGGCACACTGACACCTAGTGGTGAAAATGGAAATCACAGCAAAGAGCACAATTTTTTTTTTCTTTACACACTTTCAACCTCTGTAACAGGATTTTTAGAAACAGTGACACACAAATCAGGTGCTGTTGGCTCATACTTGTGTTCCTAGCTATTCAAAAGGTTGAGATCTGAGGATCATGGTTCAAAGCCAGACCAGGCAGGAAAGAAAGTCCTTGAGATGGAAGTGGAGTTGTAGCTTAAGTGCTAGCCATGAGCACAAAAGCTCAGAGACAGCACATAGGCTCTGAATTCAAGCTCCAGAACTAGTTTGTGTGCACCACCGCCCCTCCCCACACAACAAACATACAGTCACCCCTAGGTCTAGCTAGTCTGTTTCCCCAAATATCTCACTGCATGACATGGACTTCAAACATAGGACTTTAAGCTGGGCTCATGGTGTTAGTTTTCCTGTTCAGGGCCAGGCCAATACAGAGCAGGCTTCTAGAATTGTCTTCACTCTGCCAATAAAATATTCCTAGAGCAAAGTATGTGGCTGCCTGCCTGACAGTATACTTACCCACATCCTCCCACTAGCAAAAGAAACCCAGGTTGGGGGCTGGGAAAGTGGCTCAGTGGTAGAGTGCTTGCCTTGCATGCATGAGGCTCTGGATTCAATTCCTCAGCACCATATAAGCAGAAAAAGCTGGAAGTGGCACTGTGGTTCAAGTGGTAGAGCGCTAGACTTGAGCTGAAGAGCTGAGGGACAGGGCCCAGGCCCAGAGTTCAGGCCCCATGACCAACAACAACAACAAAAAGAAACCCAGGTTGAAGCACCAAATTCTAGGGCTTTTTCAGGAGTCTGTCAGACTGGGAAAGGGGACAGGAGAGGGAGAGAGAAGAGCAGGAGCAGCTTGAGGTGGACATCTCTGGCCCTCTATAGATACCTACAAACCCCACAGTGCTCCCAGGGGATATCATGAATTATTTCTCTAGAAATTAAGGCTTTGAGGGAGCAATTTCCAAATACATCCTGACGATGACTTCTTATTCTAAAAAAAAAAAAACCCATGGTCTTTGGAGAACAAAGCTGTGTGAACTTGGTTCTTACAGTTCTGAATACCTCGTTTCAGCAGTAGTATTCATAAAATAGAAACCATCCCACCAGCTCCACAGCACACAATGAAGTTAGCTCCCTTTGGATGCAAAGCTACTTAGGATCACCCGTTCTGCTAGGAGATGCAGTCCCATCCTTTTCATTTTGTTTTGAGACTGTGCCTTTTACGCCAGAGCTCATCTGCTTTCCATTTCTATAACCACCAGGCAGGCAATGAGGGGGTGAGCCTGCTCAGATTGTTTTACAGGTGAAGAAATCAAGCTTACAGGACTTAGTCACTGAGGTGTGGGCACTGAATTTCTCAATAGTTGTGAATCTATTTCACCATCATCAAAAGAAAGCAAGTTTTCTTTTAAAAATAAAAGGTATATGATTATATCATAATGGAGGCTCTGCTAAGCAATTTGTCACAGCATTCAGTTAAGAGAGGTAAAGCCAGAGGCTGGTGGGGGAGGGGTGTTTCATAAGGCTCCCACTTAACACTTTAGTGGAGGGTATTGTTCCAAGCCATAGGACGATCAAGATAAAGGATGGTAAACAGCTTGTCACTTTGATGGAGTCCTCAGACGCCATTTTAGATCTGTTGTTCAAAGCCCGTGATTTCGTGATATTTGTACAGAGGCTGGCAGCCTGGAGATGTGCACCCAGGGCAGGGACACAGAATGACAGAAGACACTCAACTGCACCCAGGATCCCCGATTTCCAATCTCATTCTCTGTGTGTGTGTGTGTGTGTGTGTGCGCGCGCGCGCACGCGCGCCAGTATGGGGCTTGAACTCAAGGTCTAAATGTGCTGTGTGAGCTTTTTTCTCTTTTTCTTTTTTGCTCTAGGTTGGTGCTCTACCACTTGAGCCACACCTCCACTTCTGGCTCTTTGGTGGTTAACTGGAGAGGGAAATGTCTCTCCAATGTGTCTGCCTAGGCTAGCTTTGAGCTGAGATCCTCAGGTCCCAACATCCTGAGTAGTTAGGGCTACAGGTGTGAGCCACCAGTGACCAGCTCTAATCCCATTCCTATCGTGCATGAGGTCTGGGTCACTCAACCTTGCCGGCCTCAGGCAGCTGAAGGGCAGCATGGCCGTGTCGCCCTCTCTTAGGATAGCTGTAATTCAGCACAGTGGGTTGGATGGAGTTAGAGATAGTGCTGAGAATAGCAAAAGACCTTGATGAAAACCTATTCCTTAGTCCTTTTCATGGCAGTGAGAAATAAATGTCTCCCCAGAACCCATGCCCTGGGCATGTGGTGACATTACTTCCTGTCCACAGGTATTTCACTGGGTCTGTGCCCACTGTACCAAGAATCGCGGTCAGGTCTGGTCTGAGACATGCATTCTGTCTTCCTACAGCTCAGAACTTCTGTTCAGCTGGAAGCCAGCTTTCCATCTAGCTTTGTGTGGAAAAGTCTGTCTCCCTATGGAGAGCAGGTTTTAGCCTGCTCTAGAATTCTATCCTGTTCTAGACCTGGAGCTCATGGGCTGCAGAGAATTTGAGTTCAGTGGTGTATGGTGAGACACTTCACTGGCAGTGCTGAAGCTCTGTGGTTGGCAAAGGCCATGGTATGGCACCTATCCCCACCACCCTCCCCCACCCCCACCCCCCGTCCCCAGCTGGATTTGTGACATTCAGAGGACAGGAAAAGGCAAGAAGGAAGCTTTAAAAGCCCAGGAAGAGCCGGGCGCCGGTGGCTTGTGCCTGTCATCCTAGCTACTCAGGAGACTGAGATCTGAGGATCATGGTTCAATGCTAGTCTGGGCAGGAAAGCCCATGAGACTCATCTCCAATTAACCATCAGGAAACCAGAAGTGGCGCTGTGGCTCAAGTGGTAGAGCGCTCACCTTACACTGAAGAGCTGAGGGACAGCACCCAGGCCCAGAGTTCAAGCCCCATGACCGACCAAAAAAAAAAAAAAAAAAAAAGCCCAGTAAGAGTTCTAGGAGGTATTTGCTTTCCAAATAAGATTCTTTAGCATAAAAAAAAAAGCCAGTAGCACTCCTTGACGCCAGTGGGAATGCAAAATGATACAGCCACTCTGGAAAGCTTAGTAGTTCTTTTTGGGTTTGAACTTTTAAGGGTTTGGAGTCTCCTGCTTGCTAGCCATGCCATCAGCCTCCTTTTATTATTATTATTAATTATTTGTTATTATTTAAACAAGATTTCAGCATTCAGCATTTGGCCCAGGGCTGGCCTCAAATGGCAGTCTTCCTACTTACAGTCTCCTGTGTAGCTAGGATCACAGACACATGCCACCACACCAGGCTTATAGATTGAGATGGGGTTTTTGGAGGCTTTTTAGTCTGCCTTTAGTTCAGGCTTGCTCAGACTGGCCTTAAACTGAGAGTCTCTTGTTCTTTACTTCCCTAGTAGCTGAGCTTATAGATGTGAGCTACTGAACCTGGCTTAGTCTGACAATTCTACATCAGGTTTAACAATAACATGAGTTACATGATCTAGCCATTCCATTTCAAGGTGCATACCCAAGAGAAATATGTTCACAAGAAGACTTGCACATAAATGTACAAGCATTGTTTGTAATGATTCAAAAGTGTAAAGAGCTGAGCGCCAGTGGCTCACACCTGTAATCTTAGCTACTCAGGAGGCTGAGTTTTGAGGACTGCGGTTCAAAGACAGCCCAGGTAGAAAAGTTCAATAAATTGCTTTAAAAAAAACTGAAGTAGAGGTGAGGCTCAAGTGCTAGCTCACGTAGAGTGTTAACCTTGAGCAAAAAAGCTCCGAGACAGCCCCCAGGCCCTGAGTTCAAGTCCCAGGGATGGGTACAAAAACAAATTTTAAAAAAATGGGAAGGGGCTGGGAAGGTGGCTCAGTGGTAGAGCACTTGCCTTGCATGCCCGAGGCCCTGGGTTCGATTCCTCAGCACCACATAAGCAAAAAGAAAAAAGCCGGAAGTGGCGCTGTGGCTCAAGTGGTAGAGCACTAGCCTTGAGCTGAAGAGCTGAGGGACAGCGCCCAGGCCCAGAGTTCAGGCCCCACGACCGGACCCAAAAAAATAAAAAATAAAAATAAAAATAAATTAAAAAATGGGAAAACAACCCACATGTCTACAAACCAGTGAATGGATAGATAAAATGCAATATTTTTATATAATACTCAGGAATTCATGAAGGGTGATACACGTTTCAACAGGCATGAACTTCAGAATCATTTTTAAAAGCCAGACACAAAGCATTATATACACACACACATATATATATATGTATATGTATATATGTGATCCCATTTGTATGAATTACCCAGAACAGGCAAATCCTTGGGGACAGGAAGATCAGTGCTGCCTAGGATAGCGCGGGAGATGGGGGGCAGCATGGGGACCAGACATATTAAAACACCGACTCTAGTGTTGGTCATGCAGCTCTCCATATGACCACTAGGTGGAGTATATGCCTGTTATTCTATCCATACACAGATCATCCTGTTCACGCCCTCCCCCCCATTTTCCATCCCCCCCCCCCGTTCTCTACCTCCCCCCACCCCCGCTCTCCCCCTCCTCCCCCCCGCATCCCCTTCAATGGTGCAGGGCACATTTACTGCTTCCACTATGACCCACTGCAGGTCCCTGGAGAGGTCGTGAACCTGGTTTCCACAGGCCTCCCGGCCTTCATGCACTCTTGCATCTTTCAGAATCCTTAGAACACCCCCCGGGTAATTCGCAGAGATCACCGCAGGTTCTAGGCTCCACCTCTCTCTCGGCACCTATCAGCCCTTCCGCCCCCACTGCGTCTCTGCCTTCAGGGCTAGGGAAGAACGGGCTTCTAGCCGGGTTCTCATTCGCCTGGTGCTGTCCCTGCACGCCCAGCCGGGGTGCAGCCTCGCCACTGGTCCGCAAGGGCTCACAGGAACAGAGGGAACTGAAGCACAGTTCACGGATGACACTCCCGAGGCCTGCGCAGATGGAAGCTGCCCTGTGCGCAGAGCAGGGGCCTGTGAGAAGAAGGGTTTTGAAAGGCAAGTATGATGGCCAGTACCTGCAACACCAGCTCATCTAGAGGCTCAGGCAGGACGATCACTTGAGTTCAGGTGTTCAAGACCAGCTTGGTGACAACGTGAGATTCTGTCTCAAAAACAAAACCAACTCAAATACTGCTAGGGAGCCACAATTCTTAATTCTTTGGAAAATTCAGAAAAAATACACCACTGGCTTGGCCTGGTGTTTCACATGTCAGCCTCGCTGCTTAGGGGGTGGAGAGAGAATGCTAGCGCAGGGGATCAGTGCGTGCAAAGTTGAAAGAAAAATGACTGAAGGCGAGTCTTGGGAGTGGAGAGTTAGTGTGAGGCCCTGAGTTCAATCCCTGAGTTCTGGGGGAGGGAGGAGAATTTTGTCGTTGTTTGTTCCTATGAGCTGTATTTTTTCACATGACTTGGATGGAACCACATGGCTCACTGCTTTGTAAGTCCAAACATTCAGTTCCCAGCTGGCATACATACACAGCTTTCCAATACCACTGCCTTGATCGCATATGCATGGATGGAAGGATCCAGAGAGGCACTAAAGACATGACTTTTCTTTTTGAACTCAGGGCCTGGGCACTGCCCCTGAGCTTCTTTTCTTTTGCTCAAGACTATTGCTCTACCACTTGAGCCACAGCATCACTTCCGGCCTTTTCTGTGTATGTGGTACTGAGGAATTGAACACAGGGCTTGATGCATGCTAGGCAAGCACTCTACCACAAAGCCACATTCCCAGCCCCAAGACATGACATTAAGAGAGTCTCTGTGATGAGATGATTCTCTAGGGGATTCTCCACTTTGCACTTACCTGTACTTTTCAAGTTCTGTCTGCACCACAAATATCTATTAAGTAAACCATTAATGGGAGCACACTGGCGCTAGTTAAGCCTGAGTGCTTCTGAACAGCAAGTCCGAGGGAAAAGCATGACAGAAGCAGAAAACAGAACGTCTCAGTTCAGAGCACACTGCAGCGTCCAGCAGCCCAGCGCGGGTCGGAGTCCTGGCCTCAGGGAGTCAGTCCCCAGGACTCTTTCAGCGCCTTCGAGCCTCTAGTTCCAGCCACCGACCCACAAGGCAGGGGCTCTGGTTTTCAAGGGCCGAGTCTCTGTATCCCACAGCAGCCCTTCTCTTTTGAGTACATGAAAGCAAGCAGCAGCATACGGAGATCTCTATGTGAGAAGGCTGGATCCGGGTTCAAGCCCGGTTGAGTGTGAGCAACAACTCTTCTGCTGAAGCAAGGGCTAGCACATCAGCCAAGCACGCAAAAGACACAGCTACCACCTCACAGTGGAGGACGGCGATCCAGGAAAGCCATGGGACAGCCAAGAGGACACGCAACTCAGGAAGAACATTCCAGCCGTTAGAGGCCCGCCCCTGGAGCGGACTGCCTCCACAGGCCCCCTCTGCTGAAGAGCGGGTCTCAACATCTCATACGCGTCCGAGGCCCTGCTGTTACAGTGGGACCCAGTCGTCTCCGCCACTTCTCTCTCTCAGATCTGCTGGGTCTCCAGGCCAGGCTCTCTTTGCCTTCATCTTTTAAATAGATTCAACGTTCTTTCAGAGCCCCCAGGCTGACCCATAGCTCCACAAAAGCACCATTTAGTTCAGTGAACACTAACAGCGGGTCTGGGACCACACAAGGCTACATACCTCCCTCTCTAGCACTGCTTAGTCAGGCACTGCTGCCCTCTTGTGGACATGAAGCATATGACGGCTCCAAGTTCTTGTCGGCCTTACCTCCGGCTTCTACCTTCCCACACATAAAAGATACTGGCTTGTTGTGAACACTGAAGTTATTGGCTCTAGCCCACGAGGTCATTCTACCTCCAAGGCTCCTAGAGTCCCTAAACTTGAGCCATGATACAAACCCCGTTTCTACAGTGGTGGGAATCTGCAGGAGCTATTTCTGCACGTGGAGGGGCTATGGAGTACCCTGCTGCTATGGAAAGGACACATGACCATGGATGCCATCTGACAGCCAGTCAGTGGAAAGCAAGGTCTGTCCGTAAGGGGCCACAAGGCCTTCACTGCAGTCTGAAATACTGCTTTATTACAAGCTGGTGACCCTCGGGCTCCCGCAGACTAGTCCACTCCAGGGCTCGTTCATCTCCAGCCTCAGAGCCAGTCATGGTCAGATGCGTTGCTTTCCCTGAAGTAGGAACTGCAGCAGACTGGTCAGGGAAGCACCCACGATTCCCAGGCTGCCCCCACGCTGGCACACGCACGAGTTTCCTATCAGGTTTTGTCTCTGTGGCCATGAGTAACTGGAAGGGACTTGCCACTGTTGGCATTAGTCACCTGCTCCTGGCTGCCCTCGTAGTGGGGCAGCAGAGGGCCCAGTAAGGCTTTGCTGGCAGGTGTTCAAGCCCACACTGAAAAACATGGCTTGGACTAAACTGGTTTTTAGCTGAGTAAGGAACCGTTTTGTTTCATTAGGAAAACACTCTTCGTTGTACTTCTATCTTTCCCTTGAGCACTGCCCTGTAAGTTCTTCTTGATGTCCTATCGAGGTGATGTTTTTTTTTTCAATCCAGGAACTCTAACCACGGCATTTTCTATTGTCCTCTAACAGGAAATTTAGTCCAGGGCTTCACTCAAGCCCCAGTGAAGATCCCAAAGCAGACAACACTGACCCCAGGACCCTTACCACCCACTCCTGCTGAAAACAAACATCTCAGGGAGGTATTTATGACACTAGTCTGCAGAAATTTTTTCACTTCCGTGAAATCTCACCCACCCAAATGACAGTCAACTGCAAGCAATAAATGTTTACTGACTCATTAAACTGCCCTGACCTGTGAAGACACTGTCTTCTCTAACTGGTCTTCTGAAGAGATCATTTAAATGGTATCAAAGGGCTTGCCAAGAAGATGTTTTCAATAAGAAACAAGACACAAGCCAGCGGGAGTGCTACTTACCTGACACAAGGCCAATGTTAGTAAATGTTTAGTGAAACTAGTTCCATTTGTGCTGCTGTGGCCCAGGCTGCGCCAGGACTTACACAATCTCTAGGCTTTAGGCTAATCCTGAAAGGCATATGAAACACACTTGGTGTTTTGTTTCCTTTTGATACTGGGGTTTGAGCTCTGGGCCTTGCGCCCTAGTCCCAGAGTTGTTGGTGCTAAATAGCTGGGCCATGTTGTTAGTGGGAGAGCCACAGTAGGACCTTGAGTCCTTCTTGCTTTTACCACGCTGGCCTTTTCTCTCTACCTCTCTAGAAATGCCTGGAAGAGCAGAGAGGAGAGGGCGGCCCCCAGGACGGCACAAGCTTGTGTTTCCACCCAACCGTTTCTGGTGTTCAGGTACCCAGCTAGGATTATTATTTGAAGCAAGCTCACTCGCTTCATTATATACTGAATCTTTGGTCACCACAGGCAGGTTCCAGTGCTCCGGAGTATGTTTTAAACCACAAATGCCAGAAACATTCACAACTCTCATCTGTGGGTCAAACTCCAGTTTGCTGCAAGAGCCAGAGTGAAAAGGTTGGAAGGAGCAGCCTGGAAACGCGGCACCAGGTTGCACCACAGCACTGCCTGTTATAGTCACCACCAAGAAGAGACGCATTTGCTTGTTCTTGTTGCTTTTCTCATTAGAAGATACAGAGTCACTTTGGGTAACTTCCATTTAATTTAACATTTATTTTCATTTATATTCAGATGTCACATTTTCTACATTAAAATATAATCATGCTGACCCCCCCCATCCTCTCAGAGAAAAAGGGGAAGAACTTTACACAGCTGGAGAGATGGAATGCACAGAGTAGGGAAGTTACTACTGCACCCGAGGAAGCACAACAGACCCCAAGAGCACACAAGGCATAGCTGCACACGAGAGGGCCCGGGGTCACGCCACAAAGAGCAGGAATGAGTGAAACGCGGTCACTTGTGCCACAAGATTACCCTGAAGAGAACTGGGTTGGAAAGCTGGACTGAGCAGGGGATTTCTATGAGTAGAATTTAAAGTATCCACCAATCCAGGGGCGCTTTCCTCCCCGCTGGGCCCCCACACCGGGCAGGTACGGTAAAACATCAGCACACAGAACCCACACCGGGCAGGTACCGTAAAACATCAGCACACAGAATGCAAACAGCCTGTCCTTCCTTCTTTAATCGCACCCAACTCTTTTCAAGCCATAATTCTACTAGTGATTTTCATTCTGTGATTTCCCAGCCTGGACACCAGGATCCATGACCAGGACAAAGCATCGGGCCACTATCAGATGAATGCCAGCTGTGTAAAGCCCCATGATTCTGTGCTACTCAAAGGCAGAAGGATGCTGTGCAGGTAACGAAAGAAAAGAAACTCCTTTCCTCACACAGCAGACGGCAAGCACACAGCAAAATCCATTTGCCTGGAGCAGAGCAGAGCCACAGGCACAGCAACACCCCAAAGAAATAAATGCCCAGGAAAGATCTTGGTTCTTCTTCTAGACCAGATCTTGCCGCTGAATTTAAGAGCAAAGTATTTTAACTTCACGATAATGATACTCTTGAAGGGGCTGACAGGTAAGGTCTGGATAACCCAAACGACAAGGACATTATTCGGCAACTCACTATACCACTATATACAAATACATACATCAAGAAGAAAACTCCAGCTCCAGCCCTGCAGCTACTTCAAACAAAGCACTGAGGGGTCTCTGAACAGGGAGATTTTAAAGTCTGTAGCAGTTTAAAACATTGCAACACTGGCACAATACGTTACCTAGTCTTCATGTTTAATTACAGGGCAACAGGTAAACTCCCCACACTGAGGTGGGCATGGAGGAGTGCAAAAAGAACCAGGAAAACAGACCCAGTACATCACAAGAGGCCACGCACACCACAGCAGCAGCAGCAGCAGCTAGTGCTTTGCCGAGTCTCGAGGGTAAAACTCGCTCAGGGTGCTCTGAGGGATTCTCTTCAGCATTTCCTTGGGGAAGATTCGGAGCAGCTGCCAGCCAATGTCCAAAGTCTCAAAGACAGTGCGGTTTTCATAAGGACCTTAAAAAATTGAGAATAAATTAGTGACAAAGTACTTCCAAGTCACTGTGACTAGAAAACAGGGGCATAAAACGCAGGGAAGAAAATGTGAGTGAGGACTCTCAGGATTGGATGAGGCTAAATGTGGAAATGAGGGCACAAAGTATCAGGGGGGCAAAGAGGAAGGAGAGAGAGGTCTAGCAGTCATGGTCCCTCTCCCCCCCCCCCCCCTCTCTCTCTCTCTTGTGTGTGTGTGCGTGTGTGTGTGCGCACGCGCGCACGCGTGTGTAGACTCGGTATTCAAGTAGGATCCCTGAACAATGAAAATGACCCATGTTTTAATCAGATATTAGGCAGAAACGCAATCTCCCCATAACACAAAGGTTTGCACAGAAAAACTGACTGAAAATACTGGAATAGGAAAATGACATAAAAAGTGAGCAAACCTCTTCTCACTGGAAATAAATCAGTGCTGGTCACATGTGTGTGTTGGAGGAGGGGAAGCACAGAAAGAGAAGCTCTTTAGAATATTAACAATTAAAAAGCAAGAAGAATGAGAAAAGAAGATGCAGAGAGATGAATCGAGAAACTCCCAAGCACCCAAAGCAAAAAATCAGAGATTGAAGAAAGGTGACTCTAATGGCAGCCACAGGACAATCAAGTCAGGATCTCACAGTGTTTACAAGGAGGGGACAAGGAGCCAGACAAAAAGACTCGATAGGTGATTGGAGGCACTTCTCTCTATACAGTCTGAGTAAGGAAGGTTTCAAACCTACATGAGGCCTTTTAATGTTTGTAGGAAAACAATCATCTTACCCTGAGAAATAAAGTTTCTCTCAAACTTCTGCAGAAATTCCAAGTAAAGAAGATCATCCGAGGTAAGGGCTTCTTCTCCCACTACAGCTTTCATGGCTTGTACATCCTTGCCAATGGCGTAGCATGCATACTGAAGAGGAGAAAACTTTGTAAACCATGATCTGCCATATATAAATGTGCTGCTTGCCGGAGAGCACAGAGAGCATGTACAAACACAATTCACAAAGCTCACCAGAAAGTGCCCAAAGGATCTCCTTATGAAGTAGTCCCTTCCATTCCATGCTTTAGGCATGCCATCCCAAGACATTACTATCACTACAAAAAGCATGCTTGCTTCAGAACATCAGTGAGCTTACAAATCATTGAGCACCTAAAAACTCCAGTCACAGAACTCTAGTGAAACCATGAAGAAATCTAGCATAAAGCTCCTTTTAGGAAAAAACACTGTGATACACAATCTCACATGACTAAGGAGATCAAAGACTTCACAGTGCACCCAGAACACTGTCCTTCACTGTCCTTCAGTGTTCCTTGCAGCATCCTCTCATGAACTCTCTATAATTATTACTAAAACAACCTGGGTACTTATTTCTTAATGAAAAAATTACTTTTTTTTTTTTTTTTTGGTCAGTTGTGGTGCCTGAACTCTGGGCCTGGGCGCTGTCCCTCAGCTCTTCAGCTCAAGGCTAGTGCTCTACCACTTGAGCCACTGCACCACTTCTGGCCTTTTCTGCTTATGTGGTACTGAGGAATCAAACCCAGGGCCTCATGCATGTTAGGCAAGCACTCTACCACTGAGCCACCTTCCCAGCCCCTAAAAAATTACTTTTTATAGCATTAGGCAAAGGTTTGGATCTTGGTGATTTTATTCTTAGGCTGCGTTAGCTCAAATGAAAATCCTGCACATCAATCCTCTGTTGAAGTTTGACTTGGCTGGGATGAATGGGAAGAGGATAAGAAGCAGAAAGCAGGCATTTGCTTCTATTAAACATCATCTTTGGGAATGCACTGCATACATACCAGCTGGTTAGACACATCGGCATGGTCCTTTCTGGTCATTCCTTCTCCAATAGCAGACTTCATTAACCGTGAGAGCGAGGGCAGCACATTAATAGGAGGGTAAATCTTGAGTAGAATAGGAAGAAAAAATAAATATATTAAAGTAAAAAAAATAATATTTACTAGCAGTAACAAAGCACTTAAAATACACTATTCACCCTCAAATTTGCTTCATAGGTGACAAGTAACAAGAATTTATAGCACAATATTCCTTTTGAAAGTTTCTAAAACAAGACTATTCTGAAAAGTTCATGTTTTAAACATCTGCCTCAATGACCCATAGACAAAGTAAGATTACCCATGGTTAACAAGCATCTACTATAGAACCATCCAAATCTACTTCTAGTGAGAGGGCAGGTGGTAGCAGTACACACAGGTACCCAAGAGCTCTAAAATAACAAACTACATTTTAAATCATAATAAAGGGATCATTCCTGATTCTGGCCTGATTCTGGCCTGTTATCCACATTTGAATTTTAATACACAAATAATTTTGTAGTCACATTGAAAAACAATTCACATTGGGCTGGGAAGGTGGCTCAGTGGTAGAGTGCTTGCCTAACATGCATGAGGCCCTGGGTTCAATTCTGCTTATGAAAAAGCAGAAAAAGCAGGAAGTGGCGCTGTGGCTCAAGTAGTAGGGCACTTGCCTTGAGCTGAAGAGCTGAGGGACAGCACCCAGGCCCAGAGTTCAGACCCCACGACCGACAAAACAAACAAAAAATTCACGTTCATATACTTTATTTTGGTGGTACTGGGTTTGAATTCAGAGCCGCAAGCTTACTAAGCTGGCGCTGCCCCACCTAAGCCACACCTCCAGCCATATTTGTGGTTCTTTTGCTGGTTATTGTCAAGATAGGGTTTCATGAACTCTTGTGCCTGGGCTACTGTGAACCGCAATCCTTCTATTCTCAGCCTCACAGGTTATGTGGGATTACAGTGAGTCACTAACGACACAGCTCATTATTTTTTTTGCTGGCATTGGGATTGGTACTTAGAGTCTCCCATTTGCTCAGCTGGTGATGTTCTTCTACCCCTTGAGCCACTCCTCCTACCTGGCCTTTAGCTGGTTATTTGGGAGCTAGAGTCTCACAGACTTTTCTGTACAGGTTGCCTTTAAATTGTGATCCTCTAGATTTCAGCCTCCTGAGTACCTAGGATTACAAACACGAGACATCTGCACTGACCTTCAGTTGATGCTTTCCAAGCAAAAGATCTGCCACGAGCACAAAAATGTCCATCACTACAGAACAATGATAAAATGATAAAGGGCTCAGCAAGCCTAAGCTCAAGTGTCAGTACCTGTCTGTTGTGCAGCTGTCTGTCCACGTAGATCTGCCCCTCAGTAATATACCCCGTCAGGTCAGGGATGGGGTGAGTGATATCTGCAAAGGAAGACACAGGGTGTTAGGCATAACCAACGCACAGGAAGTCAGTCCGTGTTAATTATAGCACTGCAGAGAAGAGCTACACAGAATAAATCATCTGTGCTGGAACCTCCCGCACCTGTGCTATCGAATACAGCAGTCAATAATCCTATGAAGCCATGGAACACCAGAAATAAAGAGCTTCATCTCAAATTTTTTTTAACTGACATGAACTGAAATACAGACAAATGTGCCTAGTGGCTACCACGTTAGGCTATCAACTTTGCTACAGCAATTCAGACATGGGTTGGCATTATGAAGTACACTGACTGCACTTATGTACTTTTTCCCTCCAAATAAAACTTCCTTCTGGAACAGGGTCTTACTCTATGTATCCCAGGTTGACCTGGAATTGTGATCCTCCTGCCTCAACCTCCTACGTGCTGAAATTCAGGGATGTGCCATCGTGCCTGGATTAAAAGTCTACTTTAAACACAAAGGTCCCTTCCAGAAACCTGCTAACTTTATGTACAGTGACAGACATGCTCAGTCTGTAAACCACCTTACACAGATAAGCAAAATTCTGTGCTGCGAGGATAGGGATGCTACACAAGCAAGGAAACCCTTTTCAGGCAGCACCAAAAGATTTTAAGCAGCAAGATACTCCTAAACCTGGTACAAGAATCAGCTTTGCAGCTACTTCTTTGGAACAACACATCAGAAGCAGCATGGTGTTAACAGTTGCTGTGAAACATGAATTCACACTGTCTAGGAGATGAATCTATCACATCCCAAGCTTGACAAACTCCTTTACCTCTCTGTTTTAGACTACAGCAAAATCCTCACAGTTACTCTGAAGATGTGAGTTCATAAACACTCACAACAGTGTTCAATTCCAGTGAGTCCCATCTGCTGGGAGTGGTGTTTGGAAAGTGACATAAGGACAAAAGGACACCTTCCTAGAGGAATTCTGAACAGTGCCTCCAGAGGCCACCGTGAAGTGCACATTCAGGGGGGCCTGCACTGCACACACGTGGGCACACGCGTACACACACACACACACACGCGTGCGTATACACGTACACACACACACACACACACACACACACACACACACACACACACACACACACACACACACACACACACACGAGTTGAAAAAGTTCTAAAGTCTCGTGGTCTTCACCGCCTGTATCCTTCTTTGGACATTTAATATACACAAGCTATTACTAGTTCACACATCAAAAAATCTCCAGCTAGACTAACTTACAGTAATAAGAGATCATAAATTATTAATTTTCTCATATCCAAAATAGGGCCTAAAAAGTAACATTTAATAGTACCTGAAAAATAAAACATTTAAAATTCCAATTACAAAGAAAATTACTTTTATTCTACAAAAGATAGTGGCAATTGTAAGAAACTTTCAAATGAAAATTTTTAGATACAAATAACTAGTTAAAGCCAAATCTGTTTTTCTTTTTGGGATCAGTAATGAGGCTAGCACACAGTGTCTGGGTGTGGTCCCTTTGCTCTTCCGCTCAAGGCTGGCACTCTACCACTAGAGCCACATTTCCACTTAGGGCTTTTTGGTGATTAACTGGCAATGATAATCTCACAGACGTTTCTACTCGGGCTAGTGTCAAAGTGCAACCCTCAGATCTAAGCATTCTGAATAGCTAGGATTAGAGGTGTGAGCCACTGGTGCCTAAGACAAACCCTTAACAGGATAAGCTCCTAAGAAAATTTCAGTTGAAAAGAGAAGACGAGTCTTCTGAGGTAGAATTAGACCCTTGCAATAATTAAGCCTACTAAGCACCAAATAACTTACCATCATTGGGCATGGTAAGAATGGGGATCTGAGTGATAGAGCCATTTCTCCCTTCCACTCGGCCAGCACGTTCATATATTGTGGCTAAATCTGTATACATGTAGCCTGGGAAACCTCGTCGACCGGGGACCTCTTCTCTGGCTGCTGAAACCTGACAGTAAGCCAAGAAAAAAAATACTATGAGCCAAGATAGAAGTTCCACTAGCATGTGCCTTTTGACTGAATATGCCAAATCACTAAGTTCAGAATTTCATCCTGTTTAAATACTGTCATAAAGTGATGATGGAGAAGTCTATGAGAAACGTAAATTCATCTGTATAAAAATGCTGACGAGCATTTTTCTAAAATTATATTGCTGTAATATAAATTCTCAAATAGTTTTCTAAAAGAAAATTCAGTTACAGTTTTATAAATTAAAGGAAGTAAATTCTAAAACAGAGATTCTTTGTAAGAATTACTTCCTGATGCAGACTAGCCTTTTGGGAGATGGGGGGGAAGGGGTCAGTCGTGGGGCTTGAACTCTGGGCCTGGGCACTATCCCTCAGCTCTTCAGCTCAAGGCTAGTGCTCTACCACTTAAGCCACAACGCAGTACTAATTCTAAATATATGTGGTTTCCTGAAGAAATATGTTCCAAAGACAATGCTGCCAGATTCTTTATTAAAATATTACCATTACTGGGGCTGGGAAGGTGGCTCAGTGGTAGAGTGCTTGCCTTGTGTGCCTGAGGCCCTGGGTTCGATTCCCTAGCACCACATAAGCAAAAAGAAAAAAAGCCGAAAGTGGTGCTGTGGCCCAAGTGGTAGAACGCTAGCCTTGAGCTGAAGAGCTGAGGGACAGCGCCCAGGCCCAGAGTTCAGGCCCCACGACCGGACCCCCCCCCAAAAAAAAATATTGGGAACTTTACAAAGTTAAGATAGCCCTGAAAATTAATCCGCGAAAAAAAGTCACCTCTCGAAGTGCTTCAGCGTAAGAGCTCATGTCCGTCAGGATAACCAGTACATGTTTCTCACATTGGTAAGCCAGAAACTCAGCTGTGGTCAGAGCCAGGCGAGGAGTGATAATGCGCTCGATACTGAAAGGCAAAGCGATCCAAAGTCACTCAAACCAAAAGTACAAAGAGAACACAATCCTAGAATGGTAGGCCTGAACTCTGGGCCTGGGCGCTGTCCCTCAGCTCTTCAGCTCAAGGCTAGCGCTCTACCACTTGAGCCATAGTGCCACTTCCAGCTTTTTCTGCTTATGTGGTGCTGAGGAATTGAACCCAGGGCCTCAGCATGCAAGGCAAGAGCTCTACCACTGAGCCACCTTCCCAGCCCTGGTAGCAGCTTTTCTTTTCAACTTTTTAATAAGTTGAGGAGAGTACAGCAATGACTTTAAAAATTCTGGTCTGCTTATGTTATTTTCTGGTTAGTTTAAAATTCTTGTCCATTAATTTGAGTACTCACATAAGAATTACTAATGTTACAAAAGTGATTATTTTATAAACGCTCCATAATTTGTCAAAGCTATATACAGTTCCTCAAAACTGACGGAATGGTGAGAAAAGGAAGGAACGAAAAAACAAGCCACATTTTTCAGATAAGAATGTTACTTATTAAGTATCAATTATATGCTAATATGTACATATATGATCTTGTTTAACATGTGTAGCAACCCTGGAAGACAAATATTTGTCACATTTTATGAGCTTCAGTGTCTAGATAATTTAAGCAAAGCCAAAAGAACTCCCAAGAGGTGAGACTGGAATTTAAATCTAAGGTCTCTTCATTCCTAAGCCAATGAGCTTTCACTGTAATATTTACCTCCCTAAACTTCTGGGGGTAAGAATTAGTATTGTTTCTAATACATCTGGTTTCCTTAAGGAAGAAAAGAGCAATGCTTTTTGTTTGTGTGTGCCAGTCAAACTCAGGAGCTAGGTGCTGTCCCTCAGCCTTTTTCTGCTCAAGGCTACCACAATCACTTCAGTGACAGCTCCACTTATCAATTTTTTTTTTTCTGATTAATTGGAGATAAAAGAGTCTTACAGAATTTCCTGCATGGGCTACCTTTGAACTGCAACCCTCAGATTTCAGCCTGCTGAGTAGCTAGGACTACAGGTGTGAGCAACTAGCACCCAGCTTCAGGTAACGCTTTTGGTTGGGTGAAGAGAAAGAGCTCTATATACTTACGTTGGGTCATTAGCCAGGTTCAAAAAGAGGCAGACGTTGTCCATTGAGCCATTTTCCTCAAAGTCAGATTTGAAGAACCGGGCAGTTTCCATGTTTACCTAAACAGCAATATCTCATCAGTGTTAGAAGAAAAGTTCCCAACATTTATTTTAGATGCTGACTTTCAAACAGATAAATGTCAAGCTATGGATCTAAATTGTTCCCTCTCGTAAAATTTGAAGAACCCACAAACTTTTCACAAAAGTTAACTGAGTAAGATGTTTTAGGCATGAAGAACAGTAGTAGTCTTTTTTTTTTTCCTTTTGTGCCACTACAAATGCTGTACACAGTGCCTCCATTTTGGGCTTTTTGCAGGTTAACTGGAGATAAGAATTTCACAGATCCTCAGACTGAGTTAGGATTATATGTGTGAGCTACCAGTATATGGCTATAGATTATGCTTAAATTTTAGTGAAATGCTAAATTTTTAAGTCTTAGTTTGGCCCCAAATCTGGAGACAAAGTCAAAGTTTACTACACTTCTCTAACAGCACAATAATATTACAATGTGTTATTACAGATAATTTTATACAAAATACCAAACAGAAAGCCTATACTTACACCCATAGCAGCAAATACAATTGCAAAATTTTCCTCGCTATAATCCATCACATCTTTGGATTTCTTTACCAAACCTGCCTGGCGGCAGATTTGAGCTGCAATCTGATAAGAACAAAAAGAACTGAGTTAAAAACTAAAAATTTCTACAACAAAATAATGTATCTTAAATTTCTAAAAGCTAGAGTTATTAAATAAACTGGAGAGTTTGAGGACTTAACAAAACTTTCTGCAATATTTACAAAGACACATTAAGTATAAGCAATAAAACAATAATGAATGAATAAAAACTCAATGCCACCGGTTTACATAACAACAATACCGGGTATCTGTCTGGTTTCTCAATAACAGTGATACATTTAGAAATTCTTCCCTGCTAAAAACTTCATAGCTAGTACCCTAGTGCTTACCTCATTGTGTGGTAACCCTGCAGCAGAGAAGATAGGAATTTTCTGCCCTCTAGCAATACTGTTCATGCCATCAATGGCAGAAATGCCAGTCTGAATCATTTCCTCTGGATAGATCCGACACTGAGGATTGATTGGCTGACCTAGTGTATTTCCAAAGAGAAAACTTAAATCTCAGAACCTTCATTGTGAATGGAAGTAGAAACTCATCAAATTAAAAAACACCAGAATACTACAATTATTATAAAGCCTTTTTCTCTCTACTTTAAAAAACGTTATTTTTGAAACAAAATAATTTTTCCCTTTAGTCCTCTGTAGACTAATATTCACTAACAAAATTCAAGTTAGTGGAATACACTAAGGGCATAAGAAAATAAGAGAAAAAAATTCTAATTTAAAAGCTATGATTTTTACCATAAATATCTGGATCTCTTCTAGTAGTTTTTTATAGTATTCTCAAGATACTGCATAAGTTTCTAGAAAAGTTCTAGGAAAAACTAATTCATTACATAATTACCTAATTTATTACCCAAGGAGAACACTGATTATCTACTTAAAACAACACAAAAACCATGCTGTCCCTGGCAAAGCCACCAGACAAACAGAGGTACATTCTCCCAAACAGAATCCATCCAATGTCCCTACCCACCAGATAGACAGAGGTGCATTCCCCCAAACAGACTCCGTCCAATGTCCTTACCCACCAGATAGACAGAAAGAGGTACATTCTCCCAAACAGACTCCATTCAATGTCCCTACCCACCAGACAGACAGAGGTACATTCTCCCAAACACAGAATCCATCCCATGTCCCTACCCATGATATCAAGGAAGTCTTCAGCCAGCACCACGGGACCTCTGTCAATGGGCTTTCCTGATCCATTGAACACTCGACCTGCAGATAGTGACAACATAGCACAGAGGACTCTGACGTTTAAATAGTCTTTTTTTTGTTTTGTTTTAGATTTTATAGAAATTTATTCAAAATAAACAGATCTCTGCCCAGAAAGAATAATATCCATTTACCAAGCATATCCTCAGACACCGGAGTTCGGAGAATATCCCCAGTAAACTCACAAGATGTTTTCTTGGCATCTATACCTGAAGTACCTTCAAATACCTATCAAGAAAGAGAATCAGAAGGGTAAAAGATTTAGCTCATGAGTACTTACTAGACAGACTAAGGACTCTGCCTGCAAGTCAAATGCCACAAGCAAACTAAGAATGCTGCTTATATTTACAGAAGACTGTTGAAAGAAAAAATGGAAATGAAAGAACAGAAGGATGAATTGGAGGCATGGCTCAAATGGTAGAGTGTTTACCTCCAGGCACGAGGTCCTGAGTTCAACTCCAGTGTCATTAAAAAAAAAAAAAAAAAAAAAAGGAAGAAAACCTGCAGGACTTTAGGTGGCCCTATACAATCTAAAATATTTACTTTTTGGACCCTTACAGAAATTCTGCTAACTCCTGCTCTTAGTGAACATCTTATTTGAGAAAAACATTTTCATAATCTGTTAACATTATAAACTAGGAACTTCAAGAGGTAACTTTACAGGAATCGATTCAGCTATTGTTTTGGTTTCATCCAGTTATCAGTGAACTCTGCTTTTAACTCTCTCCTTTGATGTGACTCCCCATGTGTTTCTAATTATCAAAGAGCTAAATTGGCCAAGCTGTTAAAGTGATACGTACCTGAACTACTGCTTTGGAACCACTAACTTCTAGAACTTGCCCACTTCTCTTTGTGCCATCTGGTAATGTCAAGTGAACAATTTCAGCATATCTGGGAAACTAAGAGGAAAAGAACAGAGGATCAACCACCAACTTTTTAAAAGCTCCCAAGCAATCATCTATGCCATCTCCACTGGCCACAGTGTGCTGCTGTGTAGTGTGCAACCAATCCTCCATCCTCCACACCACACAGCTTTAGGCAGAGAGGTTACACTCACCTCAGAGGCTGTCTTTAAGTCACACACCCCTGACACCTTGTACTGGACAACACAGCACAAAGTACAGAGAAAAGGGTTTTGAACTTGTGAAAACATGACAGTTAAATTTACTGCTTTCTCTGTGAGGTCATGTTTTTAAGGTTTGAGACTATAGGAAGTGATGTGTACCTCCTAGGATATGTGTTATACATAGGAGGATAAAATATTAGTAAAGAAAACTATTATCACAGTAAAATAATGTCCAATGGCTCTCACAATCTGGCTCTCAATATATATGGATCTCCTCTTAACTCATTTAAGAACAGATGTCTCCAAAAATACATGGGTTTATTTACTTCCATGGTGATATAATAAATACGCATAATTTTCAAATCGCTAAAAGTAATGTATTCATGTTGATATTTTTTTATATATATTTTTATTGTGAAAATACTGTACAGAGGGGTTACAATTACATGGGTAAGATAATGAGCACATTTCTTATCAAGCATTGTAGCCTCCTGCTTTGTTTCCCCTTCCCATCCCTTCGTATCCCCCCCCCATCCCCTTCATCCCCCCCACCAAAGTTGTAAAGTTCGTTTTTCCGACATATCATGTTGATATTTCAAGCTGTCAAAATAATCTATTGAAAGATATAACACTATTTGTATAACATGGAAAAAATGCTAAACTATTGCACACCAGCAATTTTAAGATCTATGGATTCTGAAATGTTAAAAACTGAATTGGTCAGATGTGGTGACTCATTCCCACAATCCTAGCCATCAGGGACTGAGGCATAATGACCATGATTTCCAGGTCAACTGAATTCACATAGCCCCCCAAATAAAACAAAACAGTGAATAAATGAAATGGGAAAGCAATTAGATAGTTTTAACAAGACCTAATGGCCATATTCCATTACACTCAGCTGTCCAACCAGTGAAGTACAGGTCCACATTGATAATTCATACATAATGGTCTAACACCCTCTTGCATGTGGTTCCTCATGAAAGTTGGTGGTCTGCATATAGGCTGTACCCATTTTCTGCCTACTTAGTCTGCAAAAATACTGCTGCATTACTTTATAATCTCCCCATTTGTATTAACAAGTATCCCCTTTCCCTCTATTTTTGACAATCTTGCATTTTCTCCATTTCTAAGCATTTTATAGTCAGGATATTAATCTTCTACTAGTTTGCTTCTTACCCTTTAATTTTGTTCATGGCTTCTTATATCACACATAATTTTTAAACCTCCTATGAAAACAAATTAACTGCTGTCCTTTATGATTTATACCTTTTGTATCCTGCTTAGGAAAACCTTCTACTTGAAGTCATAAACTCTTCTTTTAATAGGTTTATGTTTAGTACAAGCCCTTAGATTTGGAGGGTTTACTTTATTTCTTATTATTTTTTCATAGGAGAAATGAACATTGCTAACAATATTTGACTACAATAAAGTGTCTCCATTGCCCATAATACCAAATTTACCAAGTCAAAACCTCATGTGTGCTGGACAGTGGCTCACATCTTTAATACTAGCACTTGAGAGAGTTTATGGCCATCATAGACTATACAGCCATCTTTATCTCAAAAGAAGACAGCCAGTTTGGGGTTCTTAATTCTGTCCCACTGAAATGCTTATTCCTGCAGTAAGTCCTGATGCTTGATTCCTCCACCCTCACTGCGCTACAACTGGAGTGGAATCTCCAATAGTTTGAAGTCTTGTATAAGGCCTTTCCATAAAGTTTTACAGCTTGTTGCAGATAGTTCCATCTGCACACAGGACACAGGTGATTTCTGTAGTCTGACCCGTATCTGCTGTTCTGTACCATTACTTCTAACAGTTCGCCAGTGACTGCCCTAGGTTTCAGTGTAATTATATAAAGAAATACTGACAGCATTCCTTTTAACTTCTAACTTCCTTTATACTCTTATTTTCTAAAGGAAATTACTAAGTTGCAAATACAAAGATGAACAGTGATCGTGACAATAGACATTCTCAATTTGTAGTGATCGGAGAAATATATATTTGGTCAATAAGTCTTGGCCAGAGTACCTGAAACCCTTGTAGTTTCTTTATAGGAGAAAAAAGGTAAAAGGTAAGTCTTCTACTTTTTATAATGAATGGAACTTTTATAATGAATGGGAGAAAAACCCATACACTTTAGTGTTAGAACCCACATACTTCAGTGTTAGAAGTATCAAGAATAGTAACAGGAAGAAAATAGGAGTTCTCACTGATTTAAACAAACAAGTATGTTATTTGCTGTTAGGTTGTGGTGGATACTTGCTCCTTTTTCAGTACACACACACACACACACACACACACACACACACACACACACACACACACACACACACACACACACACACACACACACACACACACACACACACACACACACACACACACACGAAAGAAAAGAAAAAGAATTTAGGAATCTTTGCTAATAAGGGAAAACAGCTCTATTTTTCTGTTCTAATATTACCCTCTGGTTTTAGAATTCAACACAGCTAACTTCATGCAGTGAGCTAGAAAACCTCTCTCCATCTTCTATTCAGACAGAATTTCTGCATAATTCTCTGTTCCTTGATATTAAGTGCATGGTTTAAATTAAAACAAAAACCCAAAACTAAAAACAAAACAAAAACACCCACTCTAAGTCTCATTATATAAAATGGTATTTTTATAACATAAATTTAATAGCATTTCCTCACCTACACTTTACCACAAAATAACATTCAAGGAAACTTTTTAGTTCTCTTACAATTACTTTCCCAGAGACATTTTCTGTGTCTTTTCTGTTACTGTCTTCAACATCATCTGAAGTTACCCTTTGCAGCACTTACTAATTACACCTCCAAATATTTATATATGCCTTTCTACTAGATTCCCTCCACTGGAGGAGGGCCTGTGCTGACTTCAAAGTATAACAGAGATGAATTCAAATATATTTCAATAATACACTTACTAATCTATGAAAATTTAATGTTTTAAAACATGAGCCCAAAGTTTATTTAGAGAATATAGAAAATAAGAAAAACAAAATAAACCTGGTATGCTGGAGGCTCACACCTGTAATCCTAGCTACTCTGGAGGCTAAGATCTGAGGAACGCAGTTCAAAGTCAGCCTAGACAGGAAAATCACTCGAATTCTTTATCTCCAATTAACCACCAGGAAGTAGAAGCTGGTAGAGGGAGTGGAGCTGTGGCTCAAACTGGTAGAGCACTTGCCTTGAGTGAAAAAGCTCAGGGACAGTGCCTAGGCCCTGAGTTCAAGCCCCAACTGACAGAAGAAAAAGAAACAAAAGCTTCAAAATACATTCTTCAAAAATAAAAGTGGGGTTGAAGATTTTCTCAGTGGTAGAACGATCAGGGCCTAGTAAGCATGGGCTCCAGGTTCAATCCCCAACACCAAAAAAATAAATAAATAAAAACACTAAATATTAACAGGGCCTAAATCCTGTAAAACCCCACTGCAAACATGGAGTCACTGATCAACCTGCAGATGGGATGAAATTGTGGTAAGAAGTAAATTTGGTAGGCTTAATCTCAAGATTATTCTGCAAAGGTTCCTGTCAAAAAGATTAGTGAAATTTTCTTTTGTACTGGTACTGGGGCTTGAACTCAGGGCCTTCTATTTTCACTCTGTTTTCTGGCTCTGAGTTGACTTTCTACCACTTAAGTCATATCTCTGTCTGCAGCTTTTTGCTAGTTAACTGGAGGTAAGTCTCCTAGATTTGTCTTTGTGGGCTGGCTTTGAAACACAGTTCCCAGATCTCAGCCTACTAAGCAGCTAGGATTATAAGTATGAGCCACCAGTGTCCGCCTGCCCTTTCTTTTCAGAAATGTTTCTAAAAAAAAAAAAAAGAAATAAAAAAAATAAAAAAAAAAAAAAAAGAAATGTTTCTGTTTGTTTTTGGGTTGGGTGGGTGAGTGAGACTTGCTAAAGATACACCTGTTATTGAAGTCTGCCACAGTAATAGCAACCTATGTAGAATCACCATTCTAGAAAATACATTCTACGTATTACGTGTGTGTCGGGGGAGGTGCACGTGCACACGCTTGCGCTCACATGCACGCATACTTTTATTTAGCAGTACTGGGGTTTGTATCCAGGCCTTTGTGCTGATGAGGCAAACTACCTCTATTTCGATCACAGAGCTCAGACAGGAAGCTTAGCCCAAGGTATTTAATTATAAAATATATTTTATTTCTCCCTTTCTCAGATATAATTATAATTATGTATAGGCAAAAAAAGTTAGGTAAAGATCTGTAGATAAAATGAATACAAATGCTGCTTTAGGGTTTTAGTTTTTTTTTTTTGTTGGTCGTGGGGCTTGAACTCTGGGCCTGGGCACTGTCCCTCGGCTCTTCAGCTCAAGGCGAGCGCTCTACCACTTGAGCTACAGCGCCACTTGCGGTTTTCTGGTGGTTTATTGGAGATGGGAGTCTCACGGTCTTTCCTGCCCGGGCTGGCTTTGAACTGCGATCCTCAGATCTCAGCCTCCCGAGTAGTTAGGATTACAGGCATGAGCCACCAGCGCCCGAGGTTTTAGTTATTATTGAGATAACCTATTTTTGTTTGTTATTTGAAGAACAACGTCAGGCGCCCGAGGTTTTAGTTATTATTGAGATAACCTATTTTTGTTTGTTATTTGAAGAACAACGTCAGGCTTCTGAAATAAAAGCAACAATGCTTTCTTACTCGAGCTTAACATTTAATAAGAAACAAGAAAAGCTATGAAAAGAACTAGAACATATGGCATACTACAATCAAGAACAAAAGCTATCATATGTATATATAATACATATACATATATACACTATCCTATATTATACAGATTATAAAACACTAACATTATTGTTTTCCCTTTCTTCCAATGAGGGACTCAAAAGCCACAACCACTACCACTAGTACCAGAATTCAGTTTTCTGACTTTTGGTTTCAAATTCTGCTTGACATTTATATCACAGAATAGCTTAAAATTCTTAACAAAAGTTTCAAGTACATGAACAGGTTCTAATGCTACATTTTCAAGTACATCAACAATCAGACTATATATTTGACAGTGGTATTACCTTCACATGATCTAAGATGACTAGTGGACCATTCACTCCTGACACTGTCTTGTATGCTAGAAGAAACAAGAAAAATCAGCTTTAGTGAAATACATAAAAGCCTACATTGCCTGACTGGTAGCACCCAAACTTCTCTGCTTATTCTATTATCACAATATGCAACACTCAAATAGCTACACAAATTTTCAATGAATTTGTAAAATATGGTGCTTCCTGAACAATATTTTTTTTTGGTTCGGTTGTGGGGCCTGAACTCAGGGCCTAGGTGCTATCCCTCAGCTCTTCAGCTCAAGGCTAGTGCTCTACCACCTGAGCCACAGTGCTACTTCCAGCTTTTTCTGCTTATGTGGTGCTAAGAAATCAAACCCAGGGCATCATGCATGCAAGACAAGCACTCTACCACTGAGCCACCTTCCTAGCTCACTTCCTGAACAAATTTTATAAACCATCCGAACGTTCTAAGTCCTACTAGAACGAAGTCATTTTCTCAGAATCAAGGACACTAAAACAAAGCAGAGAGGCTGCCTACCTTTAGAAGTTCAGTTTCAAAATAAAATAGCTAGTAGCATGGCTCAAGCAGTAAAATGTTAAGTCTAGCATAGAAGCCCTGCATTCAATCCCCAATAAACACACACACCAAAAAAACAAAAACAAACAAACAAAAAAACTAGAAAAAGTCCAGTTGTCCTATGATTGTGGGGAGGACTTCAACAGGACAAGGCAAGGGCTCTACCCACAGCATGCAGAGCGTTCCTGGAGACACAGCAAAACCAGAATGACAGTTCCTTGTCCTGGAAAGAACAGGAAAAGCTTTGCAGGAGAGATGGAACTTAGCTAAGTAGATGAGGGAAGGAAAGTTAAAGCAGAAGACAAAAACTCACAACTGGTACCGAGAAACTGGCCTGCAGGGCTATGGGAGAGGAGCCTGTTTAGGAAGGGTACACAATGGACCAAAGGGTTAGCTATAATAAGCTCAGCTATTTGGGAAGGTGAGGACAAGAATGGCTAGTTTGAGGACAGCCTGCACAAAATAGGGAAACTCATTTCAAAAAGGCAGGCATGTGTAGGGTTATCAAATGTCATCTTCAGGTTAAAGAGAGAACTATTATTCACTACACCAAGTTGCCCTAGAAATAAATGTCTAGCTAGATTATTCTCTTGTTCATTTAAAAAGGAAGGAATCGTCATTTCTGGCAAATATAATGGCCATTGGGTAACACACACACACACACACACACACACACACACACACACACACACACACACACACACACACACACACACACACACACACACACACACACACACACACACACACACACACACACACACACACACACACACACACACACACACACACACACTTCGTAATCAGAACAGCTAAAGAACACAAGATAAACTTTTGAAGCAAATGTACTACAAAGCCCAACATTATTTTTATGAAACTGTTAACCAATTAGGAATCTTTCATTTGCTTGATTTCTTTTGAAGTCTTCTAACAAGCTTGGACAGACATTCCAGCACAAATATGAACTACCAAGAATGAGGAAACCATTTAAGAACCAGTCTGTCTACCCAAGGGCCTTCAGATTTTTTAAATGACAACTTTTCCAGCCCAAGACCAGGAAGCAAACAAATGCTCTGGTACAAACACAAGCTGAAAAGTAAGCTATCTAAACAGATGATAGTATAAAAGATCAATTTTCCCCTAAGGTATGGTACATTTTCATGGCACACTAGCGGGAAAATGCCCAAACTGCTGTAAAATACGCCCAATACTGCTGTAAAAACCCAGATTTAAATTTCCAAAAACTTCATTATTCTTATTCAAAAAGATTGTAAAGAGCACCAGTGGCTCATGCCTGTAATCCTAACTACTCAAGAGGCTGAGATCTGAAGATCATGGTTCAAAGACAGCCCAGGCAGGAGAGTCTGTGAGACTTTTATTTCCAATTCTCTACCAAAAAAGCCAAAAATGGAACAGTATTTCAAGTAGTAGAGCAATAACCTTAAGCAAAAAATGTTTAAGGACAATGCCCAGGCCCTAAGTTCAAGCCCCAGGACTGGCAGAATGGGAAAAAAAAAAAAAGACAATCTATGTTCAATGACTTTCTGAAAACTTGCATGTGGAAATACAAAGTGAGCTACACTAGAAATGGGTCTTCTTAAAGCTCAGTGTGGGAAAAAAACACAAGTTTTTCAAACTCTTACTTAACTAATGAGGAATAGGGGAAGGAAATCATCAAAATCCCACAAATTCTGATAATTATTTTATTCATCAAGACAGTTTCTCCTTTGAATTCTAATCTACAACAACTATGCCTCAGAATCTCATGTTTAAAATGGAAACATTCCAACCTATGAAGTTTTGCCAGTCACAAGCAAAAAGCATGACCAAGAAAAAGAATTATTAGTCATGGCTGTTCCTGGAAACAGCGAATGGAATGGGCTTCTACTATGGAAGACAAGTTCCACTTCATCAAGAGACTGCACATAGCCTTTTCAAAGCCAGAAAATAAACCTCCTATGTTTAAGTGATTAAACATCAACACCTGCAAAGAGTGTTTCTCAGGAACTCTCACCTCCATCACACACCTGTGAGTTGGCTATTATTAGTCTAAGTTTTACAAGAGAATAAATTATTCTCAGAAAAACAAAGTACTTTGCCCAAGGATCAACCTGCAATCTGTCTCCATCTAGTCATCTGACCTTTACTTCTACTGCACCTACATTCTAAAACCAAACGGGTTTCTCCTTTTTGTTGTTATGATAAAGTATATGCTACTACTTATTACCAAATCATGTAACACTATCACACAAAATAATTTCATAAACCTGTAACTTTAGCTAGGAAAATGATAAATTTTTACTTTTCCTACACTGGACAGTGTTTTCCTGTGTCCACTTTTTTTTTTTTTTTTGGGGGGGGGTACCGTCGTGGGGCCTGAACTCTGGGCCTGGGCGCTGTCCCTCAGCTCTTCAGCTCAAGGCTAGCGCTCTACCACTTGAGCCACAGCCCCACTTCCGGCTTTTTTCTTTTTGCTTTTGTGGTGCTGAGAAATCGAACCCAGGGCCTCAGGCATGCAAGGCAAGCGCTCTACCACTGAGCCACCTTCCCAGTCCCCTGTGTCTACATTTTGTTCTCACTACAAAACCATCTGTCTACAGTGGAATCATTGCTACTAAAGAGTTTAAGCAGAGGGGCTGGGAAGGTGGCTCAGTGGTAGAGAGCTTGCCTTGCAAGCATGAGGCCCTGGGTTCAATTCCTCAGCACCACATAAGCAGAAAAAGCCGGAAGTGGCGCTGTGGCTCAAGTGGTAGAGCGCTAGTCTTGAGCTGAAGAGCTAAGGGATAGTGCCAAGGCCCAGAGTTCAGCCCCCAGGACTGGCAAAAAATAAAAAAAAATAAAAATAAAATAAGAGTTTAAGCAGAGGACGAGTATGTGATGGAGAAGCTGGATGCTGTTTCCCCTCACTGGCAATCAAGAGAAACATCAGGAGACTATTCCTACTACACATCAGAGGGGATTCTGGCTTATATTAAGCTGCCATATAAAAAGCAAACCAATAAATTTTATAACCCAAACTAAGTGAAAATACTACCAAAGTTTTATTTGAAGAGCACACAGAGCTTTTACAAAGGTGGGGCACCAGCTTGTATCTTCACAGAATGCTGAGGTACACAAGGCAGGAACAACCTCATGTCACATTTAAGGAAAGCCTCAAGAAGTCTATTACCAAATGGAGGCCAGGCTTGCTAACGGTTTTGTTTTGCTCTTCTTTAATTACAAGGTAGCAGGTGCTCCTCTATGACACTTCTGACCCTAATTCACAGTGTGATTTTAAAATATAGTGATCACAGTTCCTAGCATTAGACTTTAAAATACAAACCACAGCTCCTTCCATGGTAACAAAACAATAAAGAAAATAGTATCATATTTTTCTTTACGACAGTTAAAAAAATACACACTACCTTTTATTCAGCCAGTATCCATCACCATAACTGTAACAGTTTCAAACAGAGGCATCAATTCAGAACCTAAGGTATCAAAGACATTAAGTTGTTCTTCAAAACCCATTCACAGGGCTGGGAAGGTGGCTCAATGGTAGAGCGCTTGCCTTGCGTGCATGAGGATCTGGGTTTGATTCCACAGCACCACATAAGCAGAAAAAAATAAGCTGGAAGTGGCACTGTGGCTCAAGTGGTAGAGTGCTAGCCTTGAGCTGAAGAGCTGAGGGACATCACCCAGGCCAAGAGTTCAGGCCCCACTACTGGACCCACCCCCCCAAAACAAAACCTATTCATAAATTATTCTGTTGATCAAAGTCACCCTTCTCTTGAAAATCTCACAGGCACTAGAGTATACAGGTGGTATAGAGAGGGTCATAATGCTGACAGCATAGAAGATATGTGCTTATATCACATATTCAACACATTTCACAAAGTCCTATCTTTGTGAACCACAAAGCAAGCAATATTTATAAAATAACACTGGAAAAAAATTAAGACTTGAGTACATATTTTGTCAGATGACATCCTCTTCCTCCTGCAGAGTAAGAGATTGGAGATTGTTCAACACTAACGCCCTTACTGATTGTGACATATCCAAAGAAAAGAATTTGCAGCCATTGCACAATAAGCCCCAGTCCTTTATGCTCCACCTTCATAGGAAAACAACTCAGAAAGCATTTACCTTCTATTGTGCAAAAGTAGAGGCCTCACTTCTAGCAGTGGGCATCTAAGGGAGGTTTTCTTGAGAAAAAAAAAAAAGAGCAGATTTATGGACTTGACTTTTTGGTAAGGCTTGCTCTACTTTATGATGTTAAAAAACCACATGGCTAGTTCACCCATGTCTCAAGACAAAAGGAAATAATCAATTCAAAACATTTAGCGCTCACAGGGTCTATGGATTTTTAAATAAATTTTTAAATAAAAGCAAACCTTCTTTTCCTGTGATTTTAGAAACTAAAGCCTTCAAGACTATTAATTTCAAGTATGACTATCTTATTTTCGTTTCTTTTTAACAGCCCTATACTCCCCAACTTGTTTTTAAGTTGTATCTAATTTGTAACTGTTGATAATACTCTATTCCTTAATTCAAAAGCACACCATAACAATAATTACTTAGTATCAACATTTATTTAAAAGAAATTAAGATATTATTCAGGAGTATTTAAATCTGTTATAAAAATATAGCAAAAGAGGAAAACAATGCTCAAATGCAGTTAAAATGGATGTTAGCTTACGTAAGATATCACATAATGCTTTTTGGGAATAATTCCTAGAAGGGAAATTCAGTTTGGCCAGATACTGTAACTCTCCACTCTCATCCCATTCATTCAAACTATTCGCACAGGGATTTAAATCATGCTATACAAGAGTTGTAGAACACTTGTGAGGCACAGGGATGCAAATGGATCCCCATTTTAAGCACTGCAATTTTTGTGTCAGCAGGAATCTCCCTGGAGGCTTCAGCCACTTGCACAGGACATGGAAAAACCATACTATCTCCCTGAAGGGCTTACCACTTTAATCATGGTAACCACGGTTTAAACAAGATCATTATTTCAGCTGATAGGCGACAGTGAATGAAGGATTGCATGGAAAATGACTACTGTACCCTGAATACCTTTTTCTACAAGCAACATCAGTGTAGAAAAACTGTCTTGCCCAAAGAAAAGATCACAAATGCAACTCAGGAAAGAAAGAACATTTCTAATCTTTAGGAATAAACTTGCTGTCAAGGTTTGGGTAAGAATGCAAGAACTGCCCATTTCCAGACATCATGTAAGTTCCCGCTCCACTCTCTTAATTCAAAGAATCGTAAAAATGCCCATCTCAGCAATCCGCAAGCTCCAATGTTTTCCTCCTTCCTCACACTGCAGTGCCTGTCACATGACCCACTGACAGATCAGAAAAGGATTAGTCAGGCTGGAGAGCGCCCCACTAAAACCCTTCATCTTTCAACCAAAGAGCCACCCACAAGCAGACAGGCTAGCAATTAACCAGTGCAAATGCAACAACAGATACACCTGGGGGAAACACCAGGTACTTTGCCAAGTTCCCCTCCTTCCCCCCACGTTGTTTTTTAAGTCTGATTTCTAGTGCTCATCCTCAGTACCCCGGGAAACAGTTTGAAAAAAAAAAAAACAAAACAAGGTTTGATGCTACAGGACTGTGACCTCCAGTAATGAAGAACCATTTCTTGTTGCGACCGCCGAGCTGTTTACTCAAACCCGGTAGATGAAGGCCACTCTGCTATCATCACAATGGGATCCTGAAGCCTCCCCACACAGCCTAGATACTGGCAACTCTCCTTCGTGTTCCCAAAGAACCTCGCACTCGACCAACTTTCGTTAGGTGGTTAAGAGTAAGCGAAGAAAAGCAACTGGGGGAGGGGGGGAGAGCAGGGGGGGGGGCGGGGGGAGGATCAGCCAAAGAAGAAGAAGAAGCCTGGGTGCTGAGCTCCGGCTCTGGCCAGCCCCGGCGGTACCGGGCCCCGGCGCCGGTGATCGCAGCACCTTCGCCCTCTCACCTGTAAAGTGAGAGGGCTGGACTGGATGCCCGGCCCGGTCCCTGGCAGCCCCGCGGACCATCTCGGGTATCTAGGCGTCCTGGGGTGGGGCGGCAGCCCCCCCCCCCTCGTTCGGAGGCGGGCCTGCCCCGCACCCGGCCCAGGCCCGACCACGTCAGCGAACGCACGCCACCGCTCTCCGCGGTCCAGCCGGTGAGGAGCGTGCAGCCTGCCCGGGTCCTCGCCGGGGAGGCAAGCCCCCCCCCCCCCGGGGCCGAGCCGCGCCGAGGAGGTGGGAGGTGACGGCCGGGCCCCGGCAGGCTGCGGAGGGAGGCAGGGAGGCAGGGAGCCCACCGGCCCCGGGCGAAGTTCCCGGGGAGCCGGTGGGGAGGGGGGGCCCGAGGCCCCCGACGTCACGGAAATGGGAGGTGCAGAACCCCGCGGGTCCACGCAGGGACGCGGGGCGGGAGGGAAAAACGAACCCCCCCCCCCCCCGCGGGCCGAGCAGGTGAGAGGGAGCCCGGCGCTGGGCGAGGACGCGGAGACCCGCGGCCTCCTGCGGGCCGTACTCACTGAGGCGAGGCTGGGAGAGGTAGTTCCGGCTCGCGGCCATCACCTGCTCCCGAGCTCCCGCCACCGGCCCACTGGTGGGCACCGGTAGCTCGGGTGCGGCCCCGTTCACGATTCCCCGCATCGCCCGCAGCGCCATCTTGTCTCCTCCGTCCCGACTGGCCCGGCAGTACGGGCCGCGCAGGCGCAGATATAGCGGGTCGGCCCCCCGCGCACCCGACTCCGCCCGTGCGCGCTGCGGAGCTCAGGGTTTTGGCTCCGCCCCCTTGTCGACGCCACGCCCCCAGACTCGTGACTACTGGCTCCGCGTGGGCGGGGCTGTCGGCGCGCGGGAGAGGAGCTGACCAGCGTGCTGGGAGTGGGGGGGGGGGGGGGGGGTGAGGCCGGGCGGAGGGAAGAGGGAAGGGAAGGGATAGAGAGAGGCTAGAGGAGAGGGTAGAGAGAACGAAGGATGCATTGGAAGGGAGGAGGTGAGCAGGCACGTACAAGAAAACATCGATTGATGTGCACATTGGAATGGCCTTTCATGGTTGAATTGCATGAACTCAGGGACCTGTCAAACCGACTCAGTGATTGACTGGCATGCTGTGCTGTAGGGGGCTTCAATTTACTCTTTCTTCCCTGTTTGTTCATTTGTGTGTGTGTGTGTGTGTGTGTGTGTGTGTGTGTGTGTGTGTGTGTGTGTGTGTGTGTGTGTATGTATACACACATACATACACACATACACATATACATATACACACACACACACATATATATATATATATATTTACAATCAGCAATCCTCTACTGGTTTATTTTACAGTGTGGCTACATGTGGAACAGATTTGAGAACAATTTAAGGGACAGAACTAATATGGATTGCAATGCTGTTTATGGAATGAGAACACACAGGAGAGACTCTTTGCTGGTGTTGGGGAAGGAAAAGAAAAAACAAAAAGTTCTGTGCTGACAGCTGTTTTAAGTGCCTATGGGCTATTTGTCAGGAGGACCCAAGAAGAAACCTGGATCCGACTGAAATGAGATTTATCAGGTTGTTAATGTGGAGACAAACTACAAAGATGTCCAAGGACAATTTTTGAGGGATCTTTAAAGTTAGGGGATGGATATATGAAGAGTATTCTGCCGCCACATTTGGAATGCTGTCAGAAACAGTGGGAATCCAGTACATATGTCCCACAAGCCAAAAGAAGAAAAAAATCTGAAGGACGTTTTGTAAACACAGATGAGGAAGCAGATGTCCATTGCATCTGGTTGTTACAGGACTATTGTGATACCATGAAGACACTTGATGAAGAACGTTTAGACTTTTAGGGTTGGACTCTATACTGTGGTGGTACACCGGCTGAATATCCCTAATCCAAAAATCAAATCCCCAGAATGCTCTTAAATACAAACAATTTTGCATCCCAAGATGATACTACAGTGGAAAATCTCACATCATGAAATTTCATTTCATGAACAAAATTATTTTAAATATTATATAACATTATCTTCAGAACTGGGCTTGGTAGTACATGTCTGTAATTCCAGCATTCAGGTGGCTGAGGCTGAAAAGGGAGAGAATTCAAAACCAGCCAGGGCTACATCAAAAGGCCCTATTTTTAAAAACATTACCTTCAGCCTATGTATATATGAGACAGAAATGAACTTTCTTTTTTTTTGGGGGGGGGGTCCGGTCGTGGGGCCTGAACTCTGGGCCTGGGCGCTGTCCCTCAGCTCTTCAGCTCAAGGCTAGCGCTCTACCACTTGACCCACAGCACCACTTCTGGCTTTTTTTCTTTTTGCTTATGTGGTGATGAGGAATCGAACCCAGGGCCTCATGCATGCAAGGTAAGCGCTCTACCACTGAGCCACCTTCCCAGCCCCTGAACTTCCTTTTCCATGTATACTTGGATCCCACCTTCAAAATATCTCACAATAGATATATACATTTTATACAAAAAATCTGAAGTAAAAAAACACTTCTGGTCCCAAGCATTTCCAATAAGGGTTACCTAATTGATATTATAAGTGAAATAAGCATACTCAGTTATACTTAAAATCTGTCTTGGGTGCATCTCATTTCCATGCACTTAGGTATAATATCCCATTGTGCCTTTTGAATCATTTAAATCACATCATTGAAACAAGCATTTTTCTTTTAAACCAGAGTCTGAATATGTAGTCCAGGCTGGCCTTGAACTTGTAATTCTTGAACCCTCAGCTACCTGAGTGCTGGGTTATAGGCATGTGCCACCACACCTACTCAAAGCAAGTATTCTTTAACTATAAGTGAGATGGTGCATCATTCAGTATGCTTTTTTTTTTAAAAAGAAAAACAATAGGAGATACCATTATGCTTTTAGTTTATGAGAGTACAATTTTAGATTTAATGTCTAAAGTTGTCAAGAAAGAACACAAGGAAAGAAGCATGTTGATACTTTATTCAATTAAAACATATTGGTAAGAGTATAATTAGTATGATATAAGAGCAATTTCATAGTCCTATATTCAGAGAGTCTCGTGTAGGGTCGGAGATAGCACAGTATTGTGGTTTCAAGGCATACTCACTGGGGACAGAGTTCTTATTTCATTAGTTATATGACCTTGGACAAAAACGTTTTCTCTCTAGGACACATTTTTCCCATTCATAAAATGAGGATAAGCATATCATCTCCATAAAATTGTGGGGTGCATTACAAAATGTAAAGTTGTTTTGTTTGTTTGTTTACATAGTGTGAGGGACTATATTGCTTAGCTGAGATGTTTACAGACTTTCATTGATTGATAAAACTTCTATGCATTATTTACTATAGGTGCCAGGCTCTTGCCTAAGCTCAATAGTATATCATCCTAACTGATTTGTATTAAGCAAGTACTATAGCTCATAATTTTCTTCTTCTTTTTTTTGGTCAGCCGTGGGGCCTGAACTCTGGGCCTGGGCGCTGTCCTTCAGCTTTTCAGCTCAAGGCTAGTGCTCTACCACTTGAGCCACAGCACCACTTCCGGCTTTTTCAGCTTATATGGCGCTGAGGAATCGAACCCAGGGCCTCATGCATGCAAGGCAAGCACTCTACCACTGAGCCACCTTCCCAACCCCCTATAGCTTATAATTTTCTATGTCTTATATTTAGAGCTTCTAGAAAGAGACCTTGTACATGACATATAATACCTACTAGATAAATGGAAATGTATTGCTCCTTGTTCTTCCCCAGGGAGCAGTCACCTTACTCAGATAGTATACTGGTTATTGTCCTCTTCTTTGTTGAGAATCTATCTTCTCTTTATGCTGAGAAATGCAAGGATAACTCGCTCTGGCAATAGGGAATGTGGGCAGAACAACAGCTTGGTTTCAGTGCTGGCTGTCCTTTTACCTGCTCACTGTGATCTTGGAGCAAGCCTCAATTCCTTCTGTCTCTTGGTCTCCATCACAAGCAGGGAACATTGTACATCCTGCATTGGGCTCTCTGGGATTTCAAGGAAAGCTTGTCACAATCAACACATTAGAAATACATATTTTTATTCTCTTATTGCAAACATTTGTTGGGGAAGAAAAATAAGGAAGGAAAGATTAAGAAAAACTCATACCAGTGATCTAATTTCCCCACATAATGTGCATCTGTCTTCATTTGTTAGAAAATTCTGTTCAAAGAAAAAAATCGAAAAGATGAACCACAGCAAGTTGAAGAAAGCAGTCCATACATTTCTATGTGAGCAGCAGTAAGTCAATATAAAATCCTCAATACAAAATTGTCACCATAAAGTAGGAGAGGAAGATAATTTTTTTCTTTGTTGTGTTGTCCATTTAAAAAGATGTGAAGTGAGATTCTGATCTCTTGAAAACAGTCCTCTGATTCTATCCCAGTGTCTGTATTTCTTTCCTTGTCAGTGGTGTCGAAGAAGAGAGGCAACAGCAGAGGGCCCCCTATATTCAGAACAACGCTACTCAAGGCAGCAATGGGGAAAATTACACAGAACTGAATGTTCTTTCTATGTGAAGTGCCGTACATGGTATGACCATTATTATTGATATGTGAACACTCTCACCCAGAAAAATACTGAAGAGGAATATAACCTGATATTAACAGTGACTATTTCTGAGTTACTGTTTTATCATCTTCACATTTGTCATTATTCTGCATGAGCATCCATTATACTTTTAAACCAGGAGTAAAATTAGGGATATTAATGTGCTTCTGTGTAAAAAAAAAGATAGTTTTTGTTTTGACCGGCAGCAAGTTCTATGGCTTGTGGTACAATAAGCACACAGTTAGGTAAATGAGAACCTGGGCCTTACAGAGTCGCTGGTCAAAGGTGGTGGTAGAACAGGTGACCAAGTCAGGATTAGATAAGAGCTCATTGTTTTCCTTCTGAGACTAAGTTTGTGATTGGGAGACCTGGAATGGGCCTTAGGGATGGACTAAACTTATCTCTTTAATGTTCAGGCAAGGAAACAACTCAGGAAAGTAAAGTCATTTTCCTAAGGCCAGAAATGAGAAACTTGTAATCTGTACTTCTCAGAAAAAAATCCATTGCTTCATCTAGTTCTGCCTCTGTTTCCTCTGAAAGAAGATAATTATGGAGCAGGGCATCAAGTAGCTCATGCCTGTAATTCTAGTTACTCAGGAGGCTGAGATCTGAGGGTTATGATTGAAAGCTAACCCTGGCAGAAAAGCCCATAAGATTCTTTTTTTTTTTTTTTGGGTCCAGTCATGGGGCCTGAACTCTGGGCCTGGGCACTGTCCCTCAGCTCTTCAGCTCAAGGCTAGCGCTCTACCACTTGAGCTATAGCGCCACTTCCGGCTTTTTTCTTTTTGCTTATGTGGTGCTTGGGAATCGAACCCAGGGCCTCATGCATGCAAGGCAAGCACTCTACCACTGAGCCACCTTCCCAGCCCCCCATAAGATTCTTATCTCCAATTAACTGCTAATATAGCCAGAGTAGAGCTGTAGCTCAAATGGTAGAACTCTAGCCTTAAGCAAAAAACAAAAACAAACAAAAACAAAAAAACAAAAACAACTCAGGGACAGTGCCCAGGCTCTGAGTTCAAGCCCCAGGACTAGCACCCTCTCCTTCCCCCAAAAGACATTTATCTAGTCTATTCTACTTCCATCTACAGGTCTACAGGAACTCGCAAAGACCCTTTTTATTCTAAGATAGGCAGTGCTCAGATCCTCTGAATCCAAGCCCCAGGCTCTGTCCTGGAATCTGCCTGAAGCCCTTTCTCTGGTGTTAAACATGAACTAGGGATAACTGGGCTCACAGCATTTGATATTCTTTGGAAAAATTCTAGTAATGTTCTACGTTGGATCATCTCTGCTTTTCTGCCAGTTGCCCTGGCTATGTTCCTGTTTTGTCTCAATGTCTGAATCTCGTTGCCCCAGATGTCTTCCTGCTTTGGCTTACTTAAGACTTACTTACTAGAGCAGCAAATGCATTTGGTCAATGCTTTCTATGGACAGGTAAGTATTGAGTGAGCACCAGCAATAAGCTCCACAAGGTTGGGGCACTGGAGAAGCTCCAAAAGACTGCAGGACTTGGGCTGGGAAGGTGGCTCAGTGGTAGAGCACTTGCCTTGCATGCCAGAAGCCCTGGGTTCGATTCCTCAGCACCACATAAGCAAAAAGAAAAAAGCCGGAAGTGGCGCTGTGGCTCAAGTGGTAGAGCGCTAGCCTTGAACGGAAGAGCTGAGGGACAGCACCCAGGCCCAGAGTTCAGGCCCCACGACTGGACCCCCCCCCCCAAAAAAAAAAGACTGCAGGACTTGTTCCTGCTCAGAATTGTGAAAACAAACATGACACACTAGAGGGAGTGGCTCAGGCTTATTCCTGACCAGCTCTGTGTCTCTAGGCCTATGTCATATCTTTAATGCAAAGATGATATTGCCTAGAAGTATACGATAGCTATGGAGCTCACACCTTAATGGTGGAGACAAGATTAACACACACAAAGAGGCAGAAACAACATGCAAAACAGCATGTTAGGTTGTGTAACTTGGGAAATGTCAGCTAGGACTGAATTAAGTCAGCTGGTTGCTTCTGCTCCAACGGTGAAAGGCAAGGGAGACAGGCCTTGCAGTTAGGCAGAATTTGGAGATGTAGATTAGAGGAACAATATTGGGGGTCTTGAGGAAGTCTTGTGCAACCTGCAATTTCCTCCTGGTTAGTAAGAAGTAACCACTCCGAAGCAAGCAGGGTACATGGTGTGTTTCTAAGAGGAATTTATTTAGGGAACTTGATGTTTGGAAATTTCCCCAGCAGAACAGAGTCAATATCTTACTGTTTTTTTTTTTTTCCTGATAAATGAATTCTTAGAATGCAATATTGTGGACCTACTAAGTGTCAGCCTCCCTTCTAAGTGCTTCCTGTTAATTTACTTATTGAATCATTCCAAGGACACTGTAAATTAACAAACAGATGTACAAGCAATTAAGTCTTTTGTCCAATCTAAGAGCAGATGTGTGACAGAACCAGATCCCAAAACAAATTCCACTAACTAAGGGTTGTTGTTTTGTTTGTTGTTCCTGTTTCCAGGTCTATACAAAAAAGTATTTGAAGATAACATGACCTTTGTTCTTCCCATTCTCCTGAAGTCTTGGTTATCTCCTCCAGTTCTCTTGTTTGAATGCAGTGGTTTAGGGGATGGTTGGCTTTCCATATGTAATATATGAATAACATTAAAAAGGAGCTGTTGCTGAGTTTGAGAACTCAAGGGTTAGGGATAGGTTTCAAAACTCTCACCTTTGTTCATGGAATTCTGCTTGTATAGCCAATGGTGGGTGGGTTTAGGAGGTAAATTCCAATTGGGAAGTAAGAGTTCTTTATTTTCATTCTCAAGCAAAAAGGCTCTGAGAATGTACATGTCTGCTTCAGGGATTCCAGTACTCAAGTCAGGCTTAGGTAAAGCACAGAGAGGTAAGAATGATTCACCATCATCATTATGAACAAAAATAGCTATACATGATTATTATTATGGTTTTAAGTGTTCCCCAAAGAAAAAAATGTGAAGCTTAATCATCAGCCTATGGCACTGTTAGGAGGGAAGGGAGCCTTTAAGAGGTGGTACTTAATAGAAGAATATTAGGTCACTGGGGTCAAATATGCTTGGGGGTCAAGCAATGAATGGAAGGATGCTAGGTCATGGACCTACACCCTTGAGGGAAATGTTGGGATTCCAGCTTCTTTCTGTCCTTTTGCTTTTCAGTGGATGTGGTAGAGGCTCCTTCTCTGCTCTGCCACACACTCCTGCCGTGATGGACAGTCTACACAGGCCCAAAGCAAAAGAGCCAAGCAACACGTTGTCTGGATTTTCTAAAAACCACCCCAATAACCACTTTCTCTGTTTAAGGATGATATGTAAGGTATTTTGCCTTAGTAAAGGAAAACCAAGACAGTAATCAAGCATCTTTACTGGGCAAGATGCAAGATGTGTTGAACCTAAGTCTTACCTTTGCCCTTATAAAAAGTGAAGTCTTAAAAGTAGACAACTATCATTTAAGATAAAGGCCACAAGTGACATAAAGCATTACAGCTCTCCTTTTGGATTTGACTACTTTTGTTACTAACCAATTCCTCCATAGCTCCAAGATTCAGTTGGATGTATTTTAAGCACCTAATTCCCCTAGATTTGAATCCAGTTCTTTCTTCTCTGAAAGGCATAGATATTTCTTACCTTTGGGGACAAGTCTCCACAATTCCAAGGTCCCCAAAGCCAGATCCATCATAGCCATAGTAGTAATAGCCATAGAAATAATAGAAGCTGTGATTGCTGAACCAAAGTCAGAAGTTTGGGAACCAAGTCTCTCCAGTCTGAGGCTGGCATGCTGTCATCAGCCAAACGTAAGAGGAACTCAGAACTGGTTGTTAAATGCTTGAACAGGGAGGGAAATAGGAAGCAATGAGAAATAAAGGCACTTCCAGAACAGGGTCACAAGACATCCACTCAGGGAGGCCATGTCAGCCTCAGCTCAGAGTAATTTGGATTACATGTAATTGGGGTTGGAGAAGAAGACTTCAGACTGAGCATGCTCAAGGTCAGCCATGTTAACTGCAAAGATAACAGACTTCCATTCTGCCTGCTCTAGCTATAAATCATTGATTGATCTTTCAACAAGCCTCAGAAACCACCAACGTATTTACATAAAGATGGAGCAATTGCTGTTACTGGTAGCCTTTTTAGATTTTTTTCTACTATTATTTGGATCGTAAAGAAATGTAATTGCATCAATATCTTTTTTAAGTTTATTAGATTAAAAAAATAGAATTCCATCTGGGTTGGTTCCATATCTTAGCTATAGTAAATAATGCTGCAATAAACATAGTTGTGCTGGTAGCTTTAGTGTGGTCTTGTTTGTAAACATTTGGGTAAATGCCCCAAAGTGGGATTGCTGGGTCATAGGGGAGCTCAGATGCCCCTCAGTAGATGAATGGATCAAGAAAATGTGGTATATATACACAATAGAATTCTATGCCTCCATCAGAAAGAATGACATTGCCCCATTTGTTAGGAAATGGAAAGACTTGGAAAAAATTATATTAAATGAAGTAAGCCAAGCCCAAAGAAACATAGGTCCCATGGTTTCCCTCATTTGCAATAGTTAGTATATGTATGAATCAAGCAGGAAAGGTCAGATAAGGTGATGTTAGGAAAAGGAACCCTAAGATATGTATTTAAATGTTTTTTTTTCATGCATTTGTTTCTAATGCATTTATATGATTATTTCTTTGTTGCTTTGTATGTCCCTGCCCCACAGTATAACCCCTGCTTTCGTTGTATTTGATGTCGGTATAATTTGTGGAGGGGAATGGGAAAAACAAGTCATTTAAATAAGGATACAGGTGGACCTGTTGCAACAATGAGAAGTACAAGTTGTCATGTCGAAAGCGAACTTTACAACTTTGGTGGGGAGGGAAGACTGGGGGGGGAGGCTTGGAAGGGATGGGAAGGGGAAACAAAGGAGGAGGCTACAATGCTTGATAAGAAATGTACTCATTATCTTGCCCATGTAATTGTAACCCCTCTGTACAGTTTTTTCACAATAAAACAAAGTTTTTTAGATTAAAAAAATAAACCAAAGACCATTTTAAAGGATACAGTTAGCTGTGTTAAATACATTAGGATTGCTGCGCAACTAACCAACTAATTAATCTCTTGCAGTTTTTCACCTTATAAAATTGAAACCTGGGCTGGGAAGGTGGCTCAGTGGTAGAGTGCTTGCCTTGCATGCCTGAGGCCCTGGGTTCGATTCCTCAGCACCACATAAGCAAAAAGAAAAAAGCCGGAAGTGGCACTGTGGCTCAGGTGGTAGAGTGCTAGCCTTGAGCTGAAGGGCTGAGGGACAGCGCCCAGGCCCAGAGTTCAGGCCCCACGACCGGACCCCCCCCCCAAAAAATTGAAACCTTATACTTATTAAAACTATAATTCACACTTCTGTCTCTCCTGTACTTTGTGAACAATCATTCTACTTTTTGTTCCTATGAATTTGACTACACTTCAGACCTCATGTAGGTAGGGCTGTAAAGGATTTGTCTTTTAGTGAATGATATTTCTTCTAGAATGATGTCCTCAAGATTAATCCATGTCATAGCATAGCATATATCACAATTCCTTTCCTCTCCTCTCTTCTTCTTTCCTCCTTTTCTCTCCCTTCCCCTCTCCCCTCTTTCTAATTCCCCTCTCTTTTTAATAAACATCCTTATCTATCCAGCTTCTCCACCTCTTGGCATACAGATGGGCCACAGAGTGGTATCAGGGCCCAATGCGCCATGCACCCCAGAGATGCCCACATCCTCATCCTAAGCCTGGGACTATTTGTGAAGGGGGATTTTGCAGATGTGATCAAGTTAGGACTGTTAGATAGGAAGTTAAGTCTTAGGATCAATGTAATCATTAGGGTCTTCGTAGGTAAAGGAGAGTTAACCAGGCTGTGCTGCTGACCTCAAAAGTGACTCAAGACTCATTGCAACTAGAAGCTGAAAAAGGGAAAGGAACAGGTTAGGCTCCAGATTCTGCAGAAGTTCATCCCTTCTGAGACCTTGATTCTGGCCCCACAACAGCATTTTTTGAACTTCAAAAACTTTAAGATAAAATCTCCAAAACTTTAAGATAAATTTTATTTTATGCCACCAAGACCACTACTGAGGGGAATAACCTTTCTGCCATCTCGTCGCCTCTCCCCATTTCTTGCTCCAGATTTCCATTTTAGAGCTCTTTTTTGTCAGACACTTTGTACTCATATACTGCTTTGTAGAATGGGAACTCCTTTGTACAACTACTTAAAGATAATAATAAAAAAATAAAAATAAAAATCTCTTTTTTTCCAGTCCCAAATCATAAATCTCCATGAGTGTGTTGGTAGAGCCAGATAAAATACCTGACTCATAAATATGAGCTCTATCAACACACTCATGGAGGTGGTGGAGAAATCATCATATAAAGCATACTTGGGCCTGACATCCTTGGGACATTTTATTGTTTTGATGGTTATCCCCATTGATCTATAAGTAATGCTAAAATAAAATATTCTAGGTCATCATTAAAAGACATTCGTTTCTGCTGGAATTTATTTCATACATTTGAAAGAACCCCATCAGATGCACAACAGGAGCTCTCAGCTGCTTTCCTTGCTCATTCGTTGTATTTTCATCTTTTGTAAATTACGTTCCCTGTCCCACCAGTGACTGACTCTTCACATCATTTCACGAAAGTACAGACCTGTGGCACCTCTCGAGATCCCACTGGGAGCTGCATGCTGTCATTCAGCCATCCATCCCATCTTCCCACAAGCAAGATTTATCGGAGGCCCCCTGTGACAGGCCCTGAACTAGGATCAGGGTGTGAGAATGCAATGCACAAGCTGTGCCTTTACACAGGCCACAGGTGTTGGATTTGATGGCTTGAGAACAGTAAGCCTACCTTTTTACCCCTTCTGTAAATGTCCAAAGATTTTTTTTTTTTTTCTGAGAAGCAATTGGTGTACAAGAACCTCATTGACCAATGAGTAAAGGACAGGAAGATCCCAGCTAGTTTTCTAGTTTGTATTCAAAGCCAGGCAAGAGTTAAAAATAGTTAGATGATAGATAAGCACAGATGAAAACCAGCTCAGTTCAGTGTTACTTCCACCTTCATCATTTTCAGTCCTGCCTACCTGCTTTTAACTCAGGGAACTAAGGGTTTGAATGAAACCTGCTGGAGGTTCCAATTAAATCTTTGTGGACAAAGGACGGACACACACACACACACACACACACACACACACACACACACACACACACACACACACACACACACACATCATCCTCAAATAACAGGTGGCAATAAATCCATCAGTGCATCCACTTTCAGAGAACAGAGTCCTCTTACTCAGGAACAGCTGCCAGTATATTGAAGAGTGCCTCACACCAACATGAGCTATAAGGTAAAGTATTTTTCTCTCTCTTCAGAAAAATTTAATAATTCCCTGCAATTTGTGTCTGTTATGAAAAGATTTTTGGCTTATCAAGTTTACCTTTGATTTGCTGGCCAGTTCTTGGTGGTTTTCTGCCTTTTTGTTTTAGTTGTTTTTGTCCTTATTCTCCTTAGCATCTTTTAGTTTTCATTTTTTTCTTTAAGGCTTATTTTCATCCTTTTGATTGTAAGGATTTAGGAATGAAGGGTGTGCATAATTGCATGTAGTTTCTGGTTAAAGATTACCTACGAATTTGGTTTGCTGAGTGCTTGATTGCTTGAACTACATTATGGAAGGTATTCTTCCAGCCTGGTCTAAAAACAGGTAAGCTCAGAGCTTGCGGTAATTTCAATATTTAAGACTGACATTGAGCTGATTGATTCTCACTTAAAACTACTGCTTGTGGTTATGAAATTAGTTCATTATAGAATATTTGGAAATGACAAAAGAAAAAGAGAAGGTACTTTTAAGTCATTGATTAGAAATAGCATTTGGTTCTGTATCTTTCTAGTCTTTTAAAATTGTGTACCTACATCTATTTTTAAGACAATTTAATATCTTTTTTTTGCTTAGCATTAGTTTGAAAGTCATTAAAATTATTTGAACATTTTTCACTAATAAAAATAACTTAATAATGAATCATTTTTATCACAAATCTTTGGCTGCACCTCATATTATGACTTTAGGACTAGGTCCTTTTAAGTAGAATTACCAAATCCAAGAGTATACAATTTTTAGGATCTGATTCATTTCATGACAGTAGTTAATGTTCAAAATTCAAATGTTGATATTTTTTATACCATTACAAAAGCCACATGGCAGAAAAGGAAATCTTATCAGAAACTGTGATTACCTAACATTGGATAAGGCGACATAATATTAATGAATAATATGCAATCTTAAATAGGAACTTAATTGTGAAAGGTAATATCTTTATCTTATTTATTCTAGGTCTAGGTAAAAGTACATAGTAAATAAAATACTTCTTGAGGTGGGGGGGAGAGGGGGGGAAGGATTGGGTGAGGGGGGAGGGGAGAGGCTGGGAAGGGAGGTGAAGGGTAAACAAAGGAGGAGGCTGCAATGCTTGGTAAGAAATGTATGCATTATCCTGACCATGTAATTGTAACCCCTCTGTATAGTATGTTCACAAATAAAAAAAAATACAATAAAAAAATAAAATACTTCTTGAGCAGGGGTTCCCAGCTTAAATAAAAGAATTAGAGCAATTCGTAAATTACGGAGGAAGGGGAAATGGTGGAGCAGAAGTATGAAAATGGAAAGACTGGGCAGCACCGTGGGGCTGCAGGCTAGAGGACTGCAACTTTGAAGCCAGCGTGGGCTCCATAGTGAGAGCTTGTCTAAAAGATCCAAAGGAAGAAAGAAAGGAGGGAGGGAGAGAAAGAGGAAGTAAGGGAGGAAGGAAGAGAAAGAAAGAGAGAAAAAAAGAAAGAGAAAAAGAAAGAAAAAGAAAGAAAGAAAGAAAGAGAAAGGAAGGAAGGAGGGAAGGAAGCAAGCAAGGAAGGAAGGAAGGAAGGGAGGGAAGGAAGGAGGGAGGGAGGGAGAAAGAAAGAAAGAAAGAAAGAAAGAAAGAAAGAAAGAAAGAAAGAAAGAAAGAAAGAAAGAAAGGAAAGAAAGAAAGAAAAGAAAGAAAGAAGAGGGTCTGGGAAGGTGGCTCAGTGGTAGAGTGCTTGCCTTGCATGCCTGAGGCCCTGGGTTCGATTCCTCAGCACCACATAAGCAAAAAGAAAAAAGCTGAAAGTGGCGCTGTGGCTCAAGTGGTAGAGCGCTAGCCTTGAGCTGAAGAGCTGAGGGACAGTGCCCAGGCCCAGAGTTCAGGCCCCACGACCGGACCCAAAAAAAAAAAAAAAAGAAAGAAAGAAAGAAAGAGAGAAAGAAGAAGAAGGAGGAAGGAAGGAAAGGAGGGAAGGAGGGAAGGAGGGAAGAAGAGAGGAAAGGAAGAAAAAGAAAGAAGGAAGGAAGGAAGAAAGAAAGAAAGAAAAGAAGAAAGGAAGGAAGGAGAGAGAGAGAGAGAGAGAGAGAGAGAGAGAGAGAGAGAGAGAGAGAGAGAGAGAGAGAGAGAGAGAGAGAGAGAAGAAAGAGAAGCTTGGGATTTCATTCCCATTTGGCACAAACTGTGTTAGACAGAAGAAATCACACAGGTTCCTGAATCTCTGGGGTTTTTTGTTTGCTTATTATTATTTTTAACGGTGAGATGACAGTTTTGATTAAGACCAATGTTTGTCAATGGTCAGTATGAGTCACACTGTGTCAACCCAACGAGATTTTGAGGAAGTACTTAGAATCAAGACCATAATTGTTTAGTGATGTGTAGATATAGAACATAACCTATTTGCGTAGATTTTTTAAATGACACTTTAGTATTTCAGAAGTTTGGATTTATTACAAGCAGGAAGTAAGTAAGAATCTGGGTGAAACCTAAGCCACCAAGGTGAGACGTGAATGCCTGCCATTGAGAACCATGGACAGGTGCTTTGTGGCATCTCTACATGCTAGCAATAACTCAAGCACAAATCACCAGCAAGTAAGCAGAACTTACCTGGCAGGCATTCTGGGAATTGTAGAGTTACGGAGATGCATAAGATAAAAACACAACAGAGATACAGGGACTGAGAATTCACATCCCAATTGATTCGTACTTTTCATTATAGCAGTGAGTTTTACTCACCTCGGCAGATCTCCACCTTCTGGCAAAGTTCACAGAAGACCTGTAGCTGTAGCAGTGTCCATCCTAAACACCTAGAGAAGACTGTACCCCACTCCAAGCTAGGCCTCACCATGCTCCGGGCTGTCCTGGGAGCTCCGCAGCGGGTCCTGAAGGAAGGAAGAGCATCTCCACAGCTGGTGCTGGTGGTGGTGTTTGTCGCTCTGCTCCTGGACAACATGCTCCTGACGGTGGTGGGTACGTCGGTCTCCTTGCTCTGTCAACTTGCTCATTTCTACGACACTGGCAGACAGCACATACCACACCTAAGGTCAGCAGTGAGGAGGATCAGAGATTGCCGGGGGTTAGAAGGACGTGCTGGCCATTGTTAAGGTTTCAGGAGAAGGAAGGTCAGAGGGCAAGAAGGCCTTTGTGCCAGAATGACCTCGCTTTTTCTTCCTCTCAATTATGTCCTCCTAAGGTGCTACTGCACACAGTGGCCTTTGGCACAATCAGCATCTTGCCATTGTGATTTTTTTTCCAGCAACTAACCAACTCCTGATCAGTTCTTATCCACTCAGATTCATGCTCATCTAGTAGACACTCACAAATGTTATGTTATGGCAATGTATGGATGTGTGTGTGTGTGTGTGTGTGTGTGTGTGTGTGTGTGTGTGTGTGTGTGTGTGTGTGTGTGTGTGTGTATGCTATCCCTGAGCTTTTTTGCTCTAGCCTAGCACTCTACAATTTGAGCCACACCTCCACTTCCAGAGTTTTGGTGGTTAATTGGAGATAAGAATCTTACAGACTTTCCTGTCCAGGCTGTCTTCAAACTATGATCCTCAGATCTCAGCCTACTGAGTAGCTAGGATTACAGGCATGAACTACCTGCACCTGGCTGAATGGATATTAGCACACGTAAAATATATGCTTTTAACTGAGACAAGTAGTTAGTGCATTATAGACTATTATTATTATTCATGGTTCTGTAGTTATAGTTATATTCTATAGAGTTATAGAAAATGGAATTAATGAACACTGAATTATTACTTCTAGAGTAACTACACAATCCACTTACACAAGCACACATACACCTATACCTACCATATAGACAATAATCTTAAACTTAATGTAGCATAGCCTTTAAGTTTCTATTTTCTTTACAAAAGAAGACATTGGTTCTAAGAGTTAATTGACATATCAAGGCTACAAGCAACAGGTGCCGAACTGGAATTCAAGCCTCATGAAACAGACTAGAGTTAATCGTTTCTTCTATCCCATCTTTAATCTTTTGGTCATCTTGCTATGATAGATGTGACAAGGAAGCAGAGTTCCAAATTTCCTTCATTCTGCACAGTTCTGTTTGTAAATTGATGATCAGTTTATAATAAATCTTAATGAGTAAGCAAATTACTCAGTACAGAATCTACACATCGAAGCAGAGCAACTATATGATAAGTGAAATTTGTGTACTTTAGCTAATAAGATAACTCGAGTAGACGTGGCCTTTAGTAGACTTTAAATGATGCCATATCTTCTTTAGCAAAATCAAATCTCATAGCAGTGGTAAACAAACAAATTTGGAAAAAGTTCTGTCCTTAGTCCTTGTCATGTTCCCATTCATTTCCAGTGCCCATTGTGCCTACCTTCCTATATGCCACAGAGTTCGAAGAAGCCAACCCTTCCCTGCCCACCAGCAATCCTGTCAGCCCCCAGCAGGGTCTCTCCTCGGCTCCCTTCTCCACCATCTTCTCCTTTTTTGACAACACCACCACGATTGTGGAAGGAAGTGCACCCATGGGCTCTGCTCTCCCAACCTGGCCTCCAGTCACAGAAGACAGCTCGGCACATAAAAACAACTGCTTGCAGGGCACAGAGTTCTTGGAGGAAGAGAACGTCCGAGTTGGGGTTCTGTTTGCTTCAAAGGCTTTGATGCAACTTCTGGTCAACCCATTCGTGGGACCTCTCACCAACAGGTAGCTCAATGAGCCCAATGCTTCGTAAGTACTCCCAGACACAGGAATAGCAGAAGCTGAGGTTTCAAACAGGTGCTTGGGAGAGGAAAAGAGGTGACCCTTGAGGATGAAATGTTATTGAGGAAATGTTATTTGGGGCTGGGGGGCTTTGTATTTTGCTAGTGATGTAGTGATTATTGAGCATCCAGCAGCAGTGTCCAACAGCTGTAAACTACTGAACATGCTAAGAGGGCTGCAGGTGGCCAGGGACATCCTTCAATGGCACTGGCTTCTGAGTAATCCTGTTTGGGAATATCTTGATGTTTTTTCATGACACTGGGGGTTGAACTCAGGGACTTGCACTTGCACTAGCTATGTAGGAGCTCTACCACTTGAGTCACTCTGTCAGCCCTTCTTGTACTGGTTATTTTCAAGAAAGGGTCTTGCTCTATGCTCAGGTTCACCTGGACTCCAATACTTCTAGTTGTGCTGCCCTGAGATGACAGGCATGCACCACTGTTCTTGGCCATTGCTTGATATGGAATCTCAGGAACTGTTTTATTTGGTCTGACTTTGAACTGTCATTTTCCAACCTGTCTCCCAAGTAGCAGGGATCACCCATTTGACCCAGTGCCTGCAGCTTTATCCTGATACTTTAGGAGACATATACCATATGCAGGTTAAACTTTCTGGAAAAGAGGATTTTGATGTTAGTCTTCTGGTAAATTTGCATGTTTGCCTCTATTAAATAACATGTTGTTTTCCATCTCCATACTTCACATTCACAGATATGTTCTATCATGCACTCAAATGAATTCATTTCAGTTCCTACAAACAGTAAAAACTGTAGTCCCATCATGTGAATGTCTACTGAACGAGATCTTCTGAATTCCTTTTAGGATTGGCTATCATATTCCCATGTTTGCTGGCTTTGTTACCATGTTTCTCTCTACACTGAGTAAGTACTTCCTTCCTATTTTCTTCTTTTCATTAAGTTGTTTGATTTTTTTTCATGTGATTGCAGTGCAGAGAGCAGTGTCAGGTTGGACTGGATTGTTATTAGGCGTGTGATTACATGACAGCTTGTCCATATGAATGTTTAGCAGTTTCTAGACTGGGGCCTAGAATAGCGGTAGCAACTTAAGTTCTGCTGGTCTGTTCTGCTACAATAGATACTTCATTTACTTCTGTGGGAATCAAGGGTATTGTTTATATATGATTGTGTGTGTGTGTGTGTGTGTGTGTGTGTGTGTGTGTGTGTGTGTGTGTGCATGTGTGTGTGTGTGTGTGTATGCATGCACACATGCAAACTTTTTTAGTCCTCCAATGTGCATGTTCCAGATGAAGTGGAATAAAGTGGGTCTGCTTCCCCCTCTTACACAAGATGCCCAAGGATTGAAGATGTGATGGATCAGGGTAAATATAGTAGGAAAAGATCTAACTTTGAGACTGTCTCACCAGGCTTAAATTTGAATTCTGGCCTCCATTGCTGGCAGCCTTGGACATGTCAATTAACTCTGAATGCACTTTTTTTTATTGTGAAAATATTGTACAGAGGGGTTACAATTACATGGGCAAGATAATGAGTACATTTCTTATCAAGCATTGTAGCCTCTTCCTTTGTTTCCCCTTCCCATCCTCCCCCTGCCCCACCCAATCCTCGCCACTCGCCCTCCCCCCCACTTTTTTTTTTAAATAAAGAAACCAGGATGTATTTGGCAATGGAAACAAAGTTTTTATCTTTATCATAAAGTACTTGTCTGATTCTTTGGCAAGAACTTACATTTTAAAAACTTTTTAAAAATCTGTAAAGATTTTATTATTATTATTTTGTATTATTCATCAAACAATAATAATGGTTTTCATGAAATCACCATGGAAACTGTACTGGATTGGTCTCATTCTAGTCAAAAGAAAATACATTTAGTGTATTCAGTGTAGGCATTTAGTGTATACATCATTTTTTAGAGTTGATTCACATGCTTTAGAGTGCCCATTACCACCCTCTGGGAAACGATGCTCCATGCAAGTAGAAACTAAACAATGGTCCAGAAGTGCCAAATGAAAAGAAAATTAATTTGATCTTCCTGAATACAGTGACCTTCCTAATTTCCTGGGATAGGGGTACTTATCAGAAAGAATGTGATACTTTCAATTTTAAAACTAAGACAAGTTGGTCCCCCTATTCTCTAAGGACAAAGAAACAGTGGATTTTGAACAGACTAGCAATCAGAAAGACTGAGAACAGACATTGGGGGCTAGCAGGAGAGCAAGAATGTGCATGTTTGAGAGATGATAAATAGCTCAGTGTGATCATGTCGGAAAGTAGCTGAAGATGATCATACACACAACCAAAGATACCAGTAATTAATGGGCAGAAGGATTAAAATTCCTCTGATTCAGACACTTTGGGAGAGATTCTTCTGTTGGAGGGAGACATTGTTACAGAATCAAGGATAAGGCATGTCTGGACCTACCAGTCTGACCACCAACACCCTATCATTTAGTTTTTCATAACATTCCTGTTTGGTTCTCAGTTTAATGTATGATAGTCTCCAACAAACAAATACTTTTAGGGTATGAATTAGACTTTTTGTTTTTCACATCTGGCCCAGAATCTAGCAGAGCTCTGCACTTAGTATTATATAATAAACACTGATATGGATTGCTCGAAAGATCTTCTAATATATGGCAAGGGGAAGGATATAATGCCTACATTCTTTGACATGGCTTATTTTCATGGGATTCTAGATGAATCCCACAAGAGTGTGGCCATCCAATGTGATATAACAATGGATTCAACAGTAAAGACAATGTCTGGTTTCCAGCCCAGGGCATTGGGCTTTATGAACTTCCTCAATTGTGGTGGTTAGGATGTTGGACTAGCAAGAAATATGGCCACTCATCCATCCATTGTGTGGGGACTTAGCTTAGGTGTTGGTGGCATGTCAATCTTCTTGTCAATTAAGAATCAGTTATGATTGAGGACTGAGGGGATAAGAAAGATAACGTCAAGAACAGAAAGTAAGCAGCATCATGCTTTCTTCAAACATAAGCATAATGATTCATCTCTGCCATATCAGAGGCGTGCCATCTGGTGGCCGGGGAATCCAAGGTACTTTGCTAATTGAAGCATTCTTTCTATTCTTTGTGCCCAGTGTTTGCTTTTTCTGGCACCTACGCCCTGTTGTTTGTGGCTCGCACCCTTCAAGGCATCGGATCATCCTTTTCATCTGTTGCAGGTAAAACTGACATCATTATCAACACACACACACACACACACACACACATACACACACACACACACACTCCTTTTACCACTAGTGACTACCTTAGAGATTATACAGTTTATATGGGAAAGTTAAGGAAAACACTATCCTGGTATGTAGAAATTGTTTCTGAAACAAGGTAATTTTAGAGTTGCTTAGATCTCTAAGCCTACCCCAACTTCTCATGATGCTATTCAGTGCAGCTGACTCAAGTCAGAATAAGCTCAAGGGAAAACTATGAAGTGGAGCTGGCTCCCTTTTACTGCCACATTATGGCTCTTTCTTTCCACTCCTTTATTTTATAGGACCAGTTATACCAGTGATTATCATCATAGTTTATTAGCATTGTCATTTACAATATTTCAGAGATCCTGCAAGGTTGGTATTTTATGCCATTTTATATGACTGAATTGCCTGAGGGCACAAATTGCCTTTTATTGACAGCCTGCCCAGTATTTTAATTCTTTTTTTTTTTTCCAGCACTGTGTTGAACAGAACAGTCCCTAGTCATAGATTTCCTGTTCCATAGCTACCTCATATATGGAAATGCATTAGGAAATGACAAAACACTGTGAAATGTTGTTTCTAGACAATGGTGTTCTCCTTTAACCTTCCCAGAAGCCTTTGTACTTCCAACAATATTAATGCAAAGAGTGAGTGCTGTGGAATTTAGGGAACCAATGGGTGGAGAGTATTGGTATTTGCCAGAGTGTGAGCTCAGTTCTGTAAGGCCCCACAAATGAAAGCTCTCTCTAAACCTATCACTGAAGAGGTAATAGGCAGGGAGTGAGGGCCCTGAGTCAGCCATACAGAAATCTCCCGTATGCTGACTGCACCATCATGCTCTTCTCAGGTCTTGGAATGCTGGCCAGTGTCTACACTGATGACTATGAGAGAGGAAGAGCCATGGGAATTGCTTTGGGGGGCTTGGCTCTGGGAGTGCTGGGTAAGTGTACCTGGATGGAGATTTAAGTTCAGGAGGTTAGGGGTGTGCTGAACCTCCAGAGATGGCTCCAGGAAGCAAGTGATACCAAGGCCATGGAAGACAATGACTATTTTTCTTCCCTCCCTCCCACCAAGGACAGATGATGTTTTCCTTCCCCTTTAGAAGCCAAGTAGCCTATAAGGGCATCCTGAAACTCAGCCTGTCCAAAGCAGTGAAATTCCCCACATTCGTGGTAACTGCCTGCTGGCTGCATCTCTACTTCCAAGGTTGGCCAATGCTGTCAATATGAAAGCAAGCCCTTTCCACATTCTCTGAAGAATTCATCGTGTGTATCATCTCTCTTATTCTTTACTGCCATCCCATGAAGGACAAATGATTGTCCCCAGGATAGAGAGGAGGATAAGAAAGGTCAAGGAGCCCTCAAGGTCATTCAGCCAGGAAAAGCGAGATCTAGGATGAAGACTCATGTTTTCTGTATTCAGAAGCCCAATGGTTATACTTCCCTTGAGTACAGATTATATGAATTGTATTTATATGGATTAACTAATAGTCCCAAAAGCCACTTAGTTTGCTGAGCATTTTGTACATGACAAGCACAATGCTAGCACAGAGGGCATATGGGTAAGAAGATCAGACACAGTTATGCCCTTTAGGAGTTACTAGCTCACCGGGGAGACACCAAAAGCCTCTTCCATGGCCCATTTCCTACCGTCTTTCACCACTGAGAGGAGTGGAAACAGAGAGCTCTTGTTTGGTAGTATCCATGTAGTTGAACACTCAACCAAAAACTTTGATGTATTCTGGATTCCATCATTCCAAATAAATGAGTCCATGATATGGACGCTACACCACAACAAGGTCAGATCCTTACCCCTCCTTGGTTAGAACATGGCACCTGTATGATCCTGGTGCCACCTGGAGAATCATCCTGAGTCCTGAGCTGCTGGTGCTTCTCCTTGGCTAATTATCACTGACATTTCTCCCTAGGCCACAAGGCCAAGTAGATCTCTCACCCGGATATTCAAAACACCTGACTAAGTGACCTCAACAATTCCCAACTTTTTTCTTCCCCTCCTAAATGCATATAATAAAAAAACCCACTGGCTTTCTTCCTCCACCTCTACCCTCTCTCTTAACACCTCTGTGTTCTTCTTATGTGTTTATGCACTGTACTTGGAAAAGACAAGTCACTTGGTCTTTCTTACTTACTATGTTAGGCTTACATAACATTTTGTACATATAACCATTCACTGTTTAGTTTTTGCCATGTTTGAATTAATTAGACAACCCCTTTCCATCCCTACTATATACCACCTTGAACATTCCCCTTCACTACAAACTGGGGACAGGGACAAGGTCTTTTCTCCTCCTCCTCTTCCTCCTCCTCTTCCTCCTCCTCTTCCTCCTCCTCTCTCTCCTCTTCCTCCTCCTTTTCCTTCTCCTCTTCCTTTTTCTTCTCCTCCTCCTTTTCCTTCTTCTCCTCCTCCTCCTCCTCCTGAAGGTTTGTTGGAGATAAGAGTCTCATGGTCTTTCCTGCCTGGGCTGGCTTTGAACCAGGATCCTCAGATCTCAGCCTCCTGAGTAGCTAGGATTACAGGTGTGAGCCACTAGCACCAGGCTGACCAGGTTTTCTCTATCTTTGAACCTCCAGAACCTCAGATGGAGCTCAGCCCTTCATAGGTCTTTAGTAAATGCTCACTGGGTGTTGTGGGTGAGTCTTGCCTTTTTCTCACTGGCTAGATGAAACTTCAACTCTGTGTGACTTTGTCTTTCCAGTGGGCGCTCCCTTTGGAAGTGTGATGTACGAGTTTGTCGGAAAGTCTGCTCCATTTCTCATCTTGGCCTTCCTGGCACTTCTGGATGGAGGTAGGTTAACAATGTAGCCCCAAGCAGGTAAAAGCATACGGCGATGCATTATATTGTGGCATCAGACTTGACTGCTCATGGCAGGCCAAGCCAAGGTTAGATGGATAAAGGATCTCCTTGATCACAATAAAGAAGGAAGAGACTCAGAGTTATGATATGGTAGCAATGTGGTTGTTATTAGAGCCATTGGCCAATCAGTGGACAAATTAAACTCTCTTTGTCTCTCTTCTTTCTTAGTGCTCCAACTTTGCATCCTGCAGCCTTCTAAAGTCTCTCCTGAGGTATGTAGATATCAAGACCCATCACTAAGAGATACATAGAATGGCTGAGGATTGGTACCTCAGCATGTCTCTCAAACCATAGGGAGAAATGTGAAGGGATGGATACAGAGTAAGGATGGTCAAAACTGTTCTTGAATTTCCTGATGGAGTTATATTTGGAGTAGTGTGTAGATGATGGTAAAGGAGGCTGGTTTAATATTGGACAAAGATGGGAGAAAGAATCTTATTTAAAAAACAGTTTCTTGTCAGAGGGAGCAAAGACTATAGAGGCCTCCAGATAGGCTTCTTCTAACAACAGACTTCTGTCGAGAGCCTCCCTCACAGAATCTCATGTTGTCACGGCTAGAAAAGTTCAGAGTTGGCATCTGTCTGACTTCAAGTCAAAGGTGGTTCTGGAAGATCAATGTCAAACCACATTGGGTTGAATTACTCAACAGGCAGAAGATATAGGAATGTTCGAGCTAAAGATCTGTTCTTTGCATCCAATGGCCCATCAAGGTATTTTGGAGGTAATTTACAGCTACACAAGTTCTTGATGACCTTGTGTATCCCATGAGCTTTGCCTAGCATGATGTCTATGCCTTATCACATATTCCATGGGTCAAGGACAGTCCTCAGCCTTATTCTACAAGCAGAGAAATAAAAGGTTAACAGACAAGCTCCTGAAAGAGTTTGGCACAGTGACACAAGTGACACTTTGAGAGGGAAGGCTCTACCAGCTGCTTTGCTGGGGCCTCTTTCAGCTTACAGACCTGTCAGCCCTTGGGAACCAGCTATAGATGTAGAATATCTGAGTCATGTGCCACCACCCACCTTGGACTCCTAAGATCCAGAAACACCAAAGACCTGCTGCCTGGACTTCCAGGCCTGGAAAGTGCTTGGTTCTAACATCACTCTTAACACCTACCCAGGCTTAGAAACATTCATCCCGATGGTTCTGTCACTATTGACTGAGCCACCTCTGTGTTGCTAGCAATGATCACTCAGCAAGCAAGCTGAGCTGGGGATACTAGGATAAGCAGGGTATCCGCAAATATTATTTTCAAAACTTGACCCAAATAGTCATAATGCTAATGTTATTTTTTGGATATATGGAACATTATCATTTAGAAGTAAAAGTTACTGAAAGGTATACTCAGAGAATGTCAGTCCCTCCATGACCTTCCTACCCTCCTTTACTCTTACTGCTTATAAGTAATCAATTTAATTTTTTCTTATCCTTTTGTCCTTTTCCTCCTCAAACAGTTCATGTATGTTACATCCCTAGGCATTTTTATTACACATTCTTCTTTGAATTTCCCACTTTTTCTCTCACTTACATGTAAACTTCCTAGATTTTTTTTGTCAGTTATAGGGCTTGAACTTGTGGCCTGAGCACTGTCCTTGAGCTTTTTTTGCTCAAGGCTAGTGCTTTGCCACTTTGAACCACAGCACTACTTCCAGTTTTCTGGTGGTTAATTGGAGATAAGAGTCTCATGGACTTTCTTGCTCAAGATGGCTTTGAACTGTCTCAGGTCTCAGCCTCCTGAGTAGCTAGGATTACAAGTGTGAGCCATTGGTACCCAGCTCCTATTATTTTTCCAGCTATGTGCTCCTAGTGTGAGCATATGTTTATCATATTTCATTCAAGTTCCCATGTGAGCATTTATATAGATTAAGTACTTTGCCATTACAAATAGTACCTCAATAAATAACCTTATATGTGTGTTTGTGTATCTGTGTGTGTACTTATAATGTTGACAGTAATTTTTAAATTCCTAGAGGTAGGACTGTCACACCAAAGAGTTTATTCAGATTCTGGATAATTTTATGATTTACATCAGTTTCTTTAAAAAAAACTAGGATGAAGGCATAATTTTGTTTTTAGGGTCTCAATATGTCTTAATCCATTGCTGTATGTATGGAAAAAGGATTATGATGTCAGAACTTTTAAATCTCTCTTGGAATATAATGTAGTAGACACCAAGGATGATCCAGAAGTTAGAAAGAGGAAGAGATTCCATTTACTGAGTCAGAGAACATGGTGGCAAGAAGGGTGTATTTGAACTTGACCTTGAACAGTAGGCAGGATGAGGTGCTATGGAGCTGAGAAGGAAGGTGGTTTAGGCAAAGGTGACCATGATGGAAGAGGGCCTTCTGGGCTATGGGAAGGAAGGTAGCAGCAGTGGGGGAATGATTTGAGGAGCTCCCATGAGAGCAGCCGCTCACACTTTTCTCCAAGACAGACATTTTAACCTCCGTGTTCAAGCTGTTCTGCTGCTCAATCCAGTGGCTCAGAAGCAGTTAGAGGGAAGATTTTGGATGACTAGGTTTACTGAGGCGTGGGCTGCAGTAGGTGTCTGTGCTTACTTGGGGATTTGGATTCTGTGGCTCTCCTGGGACGGACACAGAGGCCAGAGAGATCTTCATGGGAAGGCTCTGGGACACCTGTTGTCAAACTCTGGTCTTGCTACCACTCATTGTGACCTGGCCAACTGTCATTGTGAGTTAGAATTCATCCCCACGACTGCCACAGGGCCTGCCTGACTCACAGGACAGGCTGGCTGCAGCTCACGCTGGGATTCCAGGCAGGATACATTCTCTCTCTGGATGTAGGTTTCTGGGTCTCTGTAGCAATGGAGCTGATGTAGCTGGTGTCTAAGTTCCTGTGAGCACGTTCTCAGACTCTGTGAAAATGGAGAGGTGTGCAAACACTGTAGAAAAGGAAGCTCTTTGTTGTCTATATCCTCAGAGTGTCAAAGGGACTCCGCTACTCACACTTCTCAAAGATCCTTACATCCTGGTGGCTGCAGGTAAGCTGGCCCTAGCCTCACTATCCTACAGGCCCAGAAAATCAGTCTCCAGGCAGCCATGGTGGCTCACAGAACTCTCCTCCCTACCCCACCAGGTTCCATTTGCTTTGCCAATATGGGAGTGGCCATCCTGGAGCCCACCCTGCCCATCTGGATGATGCAGACCATGTGCTCTCCCGAGTGGCAGCTAGGTAAGTGGCCTCAGTCCCTGTGACAGGCTGGGGCAGTAGGTGGGTTTTATGGGCCCTTCCTCAGGTAATCAGGAAACATCAGACCCAGGCATCAGTATTTCAGAGGGTGCCTGAGTCCCTTGGTAGCAGAATTACCTACCTGTCATGACTATACTCATGGATCCAGATTCAGAGGGTGAGCAGTCATCAGAAAAGCAACCAGAGAAAGAACAGGGGGCTGGATGGAGCCTGCCTAGCTGTATGGTAAAGCCATTAAAGGTTTACAGTCAAAACACCTTGGTTTACTGTGTACCAGTGGCTCACACCTGTAATCCTAGCTACTCAGGAGGCTGAGATCTGAGGATTAAAGTTCAAAGCCAGCTTGAGCAGGAAAGTCGAGGAGACTTTATCTCCAGTTAACCACCAGAAAACCAGAAGTGGTGTGGTAGCTCAAGTGGAGAGGGCTCACCTTGATCTCCAGAGCACAGGGACAGCACCCTGGCCCAGAGTCCAAGCCCCACCACTGACAAGAAACAAAAGAAAGCAAAACAAACAAACAAAAAACCCTTGGTTTTTGTTTCTGCTCCTTTGACTGGCTATCCAAGTACCTGCAAGTCATTTAAATTCCTGACCACCACTTCTTGTTTTTAATGATAACCACTTTAATTATGTGAATTATAAATTTCATAGTTTACACGAATTATTCATTTAAAGCTTATTTTGTTCAGTTGCTTTAATAATTATGAGAAGCACACAGGCTAGAGACTATGGGTTCTATATTATAGGTAAAAGCAGAAACCTTGTTCCCTTATTTATTTTGGGTGGTACTGGGAATGAATGAAACCCAGGGCCTCATGCATACCAGGTAAGCGCTCTACAATGCTACAACCCTAGTCCTCTTCTTCTGTTTAATAAGACACATGTGGCATATAAACTCTGGGCTTCTATAGCCATGAAGATTTTTTTTTGTTTGGGTCCGGTCATGGGGCCTGAACTCTGGGCCTGGGCGCTGTCCCTCAGCTCTTCAGCTCAAGGCTAGCACTCTACCACTTGAGCCACAGCACCACTTCCAGCTTTTTTCTTTTTTGCTTATGTGGTGCTGAGGAATCGAACCCAGGGCTTTGAGCATGCAAGGCAAGTGCTCTACCACTGAGCCACCTTCCCAGCCCACCATGAAGATTTTTTTCATGCATTTTTGGCCTCTTCCTCCTGTCTAAAAATGGGTATCAAAGTACCTTCTGGTTCAAAGACAAATTGTTGAGAACAAATAGCACAAGCTGTGGAGATGCTGTGTACCACGTACAGGTGCAGCACCTCCATTAACCACCCATACTCCCCCCTCCCCACCATCTTACTCCCTTTCTACCATCTTGTCTCCTCTAAGCAAGGGTGCTCAAGGAGGATGAAACTGTGCTCTCTCCCAGAGATCAATGGAGCTCTGTGCCCAGGCGGAAGGTTCTGGGCCTAGGAGAGTGGATCTCAGTTTCTCCTATTTCATGAAGACCTTCTGACTCATGTGAATTTGTGGGAAGCCCAAAGGAGAGAGGGGCCAGAGAAGGTTACGTGCACATATGCAAATGGCTCTGTCATTTCAGGAAGGAGAAAGGTGTATGGGGCCAGAGAGCAGTCTGATAAGGCTCTGATACAGCTTAGCACGTAATAATAAAAGGCACGGAATCTAATTTTGTGGGGAACAATTCTAAGCCAGGCTCCAGCTGCACTCCTAGCCACAAATTGAATTTTTCTAGGTTGCAATTGTCTCTGACCATGCCAATTAATTGAGTTAGCTGGTACTCAGTACAGATAAGACTCTTCTAGCCTGAGGCTCTGGCCAGTCAGGCTCCAGAGGGTCTGGGTATCTTCAGCTTGCAGCAGTTCTCAGAACTGCTTGGTTACCAGCCTCAGTTGCTGGTTACCCAGTTGCTTACCCAACCTTTGCCATTGCCCTGACAGCTTTTCTCAGTGCTGTCTGCATCTCTAGCAGACAGCACCAAAAAGCAGCAAAGCTTTTTCCAAAGATGACAGCGGAGGCATTTGGCATCTGTCTGCTTCATCCTCACAAATGCTGGGATTTCAGAATGTACCACCACAGCTCAGTTGTCTTCTTTCACTTGCAAACATGGAAGTATTTTCCCAAGGTGTTAGTCTGATGTGCATGGATTATGGGCTCAGTCAACACATAATGACCATGTTCATAACTGCTGTTGGTTAAGTTGTCTTGATGGACCCATCTATGTGTAATCTGCTACGTGCTGTGAAGAGCCTGTATGTGTCAAAAGACACGTAGTATTGGGCACAATTGTGGCTGAAATGTGAGCGATGGCCTGGTTTGAAGAACAGGCCACCTGGACTGAGGCAAATTTCATTTAGGAAACTGTACACCCATTTGCAGAGATGTTAAGGAGACAGAGCTAGGCCAGCGAGCTTCCTAGAAGAGCCTATTTTACACATCAGACAAATGGAGTACTCAGAACTTCCACTTTTTTTTTTTTGGTCAGTTGTGGGCTTGAACTCTGGGCCTGGGGGCTGTCCCTCAGCTCTTCAGCTCAAGGTGAGTGCTCTACCACTTCAGCCATAGTGCCACTTTCGGTTTTCTGGTGGTTAATTGAAGATAAGAGTCTCACGGACTTTCCTGCCCAGACTGGCTTTGAACGGTCCTCAGATCTCAGCCTCCTGAGTAGTTAGGATTACAGGTGTGAGCCACCAATGCCCCAGACTATTTTTTTTAAAGCAATTAAACATAAATAAATAGATACACTTTGCAACAGATTGCCACACTATGCTGATAAGAGAAGACAAATACCCTAAAGTATACTTCCTTTCTACTCCATACAAGAGAATATTAAAAGCAAACAAGCTTTCAGCCAGTACCTGGAGGTCTGTTGACTTTGGGCTTAGTGTCAATGGCCAGGGTGCTTTCTATTGGGCTACATTGTCTCCTTGAGGTGTCCTGAGAGGCAGAGGGAAGGTTGAGAGTCAAGGAAACTCACTGCTGATTTCAAGCTGGTCCTTAAGCCAGAGCCTATGCTTACTACACTGGTGAGGGTGGAAACACATAGTATTGGGGAGAGACAACCCTGGATTCGAGTCCTGCCCTTCACCCACTGGCTAAGATGATAATAACAGAGACCATTGACCCCGGGGCAATTACTCTGTGTCCAGCACTGCTCAGAATACTTGGTTTGTTGTATTTTCTTAATGCATCATGACCAACCTATCTGGAATGACTCTTCCCTGTCTGAGTAAGCTTTGCTATTATAACAAAATACTCGAGTGGACTGAATTTATAAAGCCTAAAAGACTTATTTGGATCACAGTTTTGGAGCGTAAGACTCCAAACAGCATTGCATGGGCTCTGGGGAGGGACTTGGGTGGATGATGACAATACATGACCACCTCCTCAAGTAGGAAGTAAGAGAGTAATTCCAGAATCAGGGTTGCTCCAATCACTTATAACAGCTCACTGTCAGATTTCAGGAGTTCCAGGAGCTCCACCTTAACGCATGGCCACATACTAAGGTCTTCCAGTGACTGGAAGTCCTCCCACTCAGCCCCACTTCAACGTTGCTTTGCAGTGCTGGATTGCTAAACAAGTCTTCCACCACTCGAGCCCCATCCTTAGCCCTCATCCCACTCTTAAAGGTCCTGGACCATTGCACTAAGGATCAAGACTACTTTTAGCACGTGAATCTTGGGGAAAGGAGGGAAGACACACTCAAACTATATCTAAACTCCAGCGTCCCTTTATCTCAGAGAGTTATTTTTTTAAATCAGACTCAGTTTTGTTCTTTCAAATCCTTGGCTTTGCAAACTGCCCTGTTGTTGCAAACATCCCTATGACCTCACCCTCTTCTCTGAATGGGTCGCCCTCGTGGAGGCCTGGATACCTCCTGAGAACATTTTCTTGTAGCTCTCTCAACAGGGTTTCAACTCCTTCAGGTCCTACTGTCCTTTGCTGCTTCCAGAACATTTCTGTTCTCCTTCAAGAATTGCTCAACTGCTTTGGGGATCATTCAGTTAGATTGTATTTCCCCACTTCTTTTCAAGACAACTGTCTGTTGTTATTCCTCTTCACTCATTAAAGTCACCAACACCTCATCTTTCCAATTCTATCCCAGTTAGTGACCTTGGTATCTAGGTGGTTAGTTCTAGTAACATCTAACCTTCTTCTAATTTGTTTTTTGGGTCCGGCAGTGGGGCCTGAACTCTGGGCCTGGGTGCTGTCCCTCAGCTCTTCAGCTCAAGGCTAGCACTCTACCACTTAAGCCACAGTGCCACTTCCGGCTTTTTTCTTTTTGCTTATGTGGTACTGAGTAATCAAATCCAGGGCCTCATGCATGCAAGGCAGCGCTCTACCACTGAGCCACCTTCCCATCATCTTCTTCCAATTTTTAATCTGCTCTCTTGTGATGATCCTTTTCTCTTCTCTACTGGAACCAATCACTCCTACCTATACCCTAGTCTTTATGTTACTAAGACTGACATCACCTTTGAAAATGTGAATTCTAAGCAAGCCAGTTTTGACTTACCTTAGGAGTTCTAGAAACTCCACAACCCTTGATCATGCCGTGATCAACTATCTGTTGGCCTCAGTTTCTTTTTCTGTTCTCACTACTCATGTCCCCTCTCCCTCTCCAAAGTTGTCTGGTTGCTGCACCTCCACAGCAGAATGGAACAGTAGAGAAACATTTGGGGGCTGTGTGGTCTCACTTTATTTTTATTTTATCCATTAAAAAAAGTTACTTTTTTTATTTATTTCATTTTCGCAATACGGGGGAATCAAACCCAGGGGCTCGCAGATTCTAACTAAGCATCCTACTATTGAGCTATATTCCAGTCTCTTTTCATTTATTTTGAAACAAGGTCTCTCTGAGTTTTCTAGATTGGTCTCAAACTCAAGATACTCCTGCCTTGGCCTCCTGAGTAACTGGCACTCCAAGCATGAACCACCATACCCAGCGCCCACCTTTATATGCATGGTCGCAAATCTAAAGTGGGGTTTGACATAAATATCCTTCTTAGGAGCCCCTCACCATGTATTTCTTTCCACTTTCCAAAATAACTATTTTATATCACTCCATTCAGAGGGCTGCATGGGCCTTTACACTTGGCTCTGTGTCTGTCTTAACTGCTCTGTCCTTTGCTCCATACCAATAATGAATGAATGAGACTCAGAGAGACAGTAAGTAAATTGTTCGAGGCCACAGAGTGTTCAAGGAATGAAACCACAATGGGAGCCCAAGAGGGATGACCTGAAACCTGTTTTCAGAATATTTCATCCTTTTGTCACACAAAGGCATGTGTGGCAGAGCCTCACTTTATAAATACGTCTGCAAATGCTATTCAATTGAGTTCTCTCTGTAACCTGGTCTGACATAATCACAGCTTTGCTTTTTCCAGGTGTGAGAAATGAGATTCAGAAAGGTTAAGTAACTTATCCCTAGCACAGCAATAAAAGGACAAAGAGAAGAAATAGAAAATCAGGAATTTTACTTCCCAGAAAGTCTATGTTTTGCTCTGAGATTCATGTTCTCTTGTTAATAACCAAACATATTTTATATACACCAGTGGCTCACTGGGGCTCTTTGTGGGAGGGAGAGGCTTGTGAACCCCACAGAGGCCAAATAAAACCCTACTTCTGAGGAAAGTAGATACATAGGGCCCTGTGAGCACTGCTTTTGGTTTGTACAGGGATCTCCAAGCCCTACAACAATGATCCTTTGGGATCCTGGAAAGTGATGGGGGTCTGTAGGAGACAAACATTTTAGATGAATGTGGGCACTTCTTAAGGTAAGGATCTGTGTCCTTCTACAGGTCTAGCTTTCTTGCCTGCCAGTGTGTCCTATCTCATCGGCACCAATCTCTTTGGAGTGTTGGCCAACAGGATAGGTCGGTATGTAATCTGGGGTCTGGGAAGAAGGATTGGGGCATGAGATAGGACAGCCCTTCGAGGTTGATCCTGCACTTGGGATGATGTGTAGCTTCTCTGAGACTCAACATTTAGGACAAATAAATTGTGGTAAAAACTGCCCACAGGAAGCCTGAGTGGTGGATGGGCAGTGAGGGCAGTAGGGGGGGGGGAGTATTGGGGGGAGGAGAGCATTGTCCTGAGCTGATTGCTACAGCAGTGGAAGAACCAGTGTACACACGAGGACAGCCCTGAAGCAGATAAGCCCAACAGAAAACACCTGTGGAGGGGCTGGGACGTTGGCTCAGTGGTAGAGCGCTTGCTTTGCATGCATGAGGCCCTGGGTTCGATTCCTCAGCACCACATAAGCCCAGAGTTCAAGCCCCACGACAGACTACCCCCCTCCCAAAAAGAAAACAGCTGTGGAGAAAGTAGTGTGTACTTTGTAACAGGGATTGTTAACCTGTTCTGTGGGCCCCAAGGACATTCTATAGCTAGCCATCAAGGGCATAGGATGGAATCAAGATATGCGAGTCTCGAGTTCCCCCACTACAATGGAAATAGCTACAGCTTACATTTTATCTTTGAAGTCCAGCATAAAGACCTTCAAAATAAACTTAAAAGCACTGCGATAAGCAATTATAGATAAGATTTTTTTGCCAGTCCTGGGGCTTGAACTCAGGTCCTGGGCAATGTCTCTGAGCTTCTTCTGCTCAAGGTTTGTACTCTACCACATGAGCCACAGCACCACTTTCTGTGTATGTGGTACTGAAGAATCGAACCCAGGGCTTTATGCATGCTAGGCAAGCACTCTACCACTAAGCCACATTGTCACCCTCTAGATAAGATTTTTTGGTGTGTTTTTAGGGGAGGATCTGTAAGACCAAATAAAATATAAAAAGGTATGGGGAATTGGAAACACCATGAATCAAGTTCAAGGGCTGCTCCCAAGAGTTAAATCTACGGATTCAGATTCACATCTACTGAATATGAGCTACTGTACCAGATTGGCTTCTGCTAAGGGAAGAGATGGGAAGCTAGGGAGGAGATGGAGACAAGGAAAGGGAAGGTGAAGCCCTGAGTACTAAGTGGGCGTACAGCAGTGAAGTAAGCGTCTGTCCTAGCAAGTCTACTCAGTGTGATGGGTCAGGGTGGCAGGTGACTTTGTTTGATGATGATGTTTTTCTTCCAGGTGGCTTTGCTCCCTGATTGGGATGATGCTGGTAGGGACCAGTTTGCTCTGTGTAAGTATAAGGCCTACTTGAGGGAGTGAGTCATTAAAAGACTATTTTTTTCTTTTTGAGTGGGTAGGAATTAGTACTCAAAGAGATGCTCCCAGTGGAAGTGGTGTGCCATTGAAAGGAAGGATGCATGCAAGGAAGTGAGAGGCAAGTGGGTAGCAGGAGCTGGAGTTCCATGGCTTTATGGGAGGACCTACAAAGACAGATGTGTTTGGCACATGTTGAATGGCACATTTTACGACCTCACAAAATTATAAAGTCACCATCAGTTCCCATAAATCATTAGGAGAACCAAAATTTATGGCTAGATCTCTAGCCTCCGAATACTTGGTGGAGGAAAGAAGGGCTTTTCCCTCTTCAAGATCCCTTCCATGCCTTTTATGTTGTCTGAGGCTTCATTTTCTACAGACCCCAGTGAAGATCTTCAGTACACGGGCCTCTGGGCTTGAGGGAAGTGAGAACAAAACTCCCAAACTCCAGGCAGCATGCTCACGATGGGCTGGAAGTCCCAACAAGGAATGTGAGCTCAGCATTCTATCCCCAGCTTTGCCATTGCTCTTTGTGTGGCTTTGAGTTATCTGGATCAAGATCCTCATCTCAGTAGAGAGGATCTGCAGGATGGTGGGTGGAATTGAAACTGAAGCACAGTGTGGAAAGGTGGTAAAACCTTAGTAAGCCTTGGCTAGCACTACTGATAGATATAAACACTTCTTGGGACATCACCCCTCCAATTGTCATCAGCTGCTAATACCTAACAGGTATGTTAAGCCTTGTTGGGCAAATACTCTGTAATAGTGGGTCTGGGTGCCCAGAAAGGGAAGTAAAGTATATCAGAGGAAAGGAAAGGCTTTCAGTAGAGGGTTGGGTGAGCAATGAGAATGGATGTCATAGCTTGCTGATGAGACACTTCCAAACCATGCCACTGTCTCTCCAGCTGTTGAGCTGTGAAATTCTTTATTCTGTCTTTGTGCTCCAGTGGCTATCAAACCAGGGGCTTCACCTTGGCTTCCATTAGTAATGGAAAGGATCCTGTGATGAATGAGGGCAGTGTGTGTTGGGTGTGGAAGGGTAGAGGATGAGAAGAACCATCCATAACAGAAGAGGAGTTAAGCCTGACACTCAAACTTGGTCTTGGTATTTACTAACTTTGTAACTCTGGATGGGGCAAGTTAATGGTAGCAATGGTACCAATTTAGGCTTTGTATGTCCAACATGGAGGTAAAGATTCATCTTCCTAAGAAGGGGGAATCATTGAGAGATGGTGCATGGAAGACACAGCAGGTGCATTTCACCAGGAGTCCTTCTGCACCCGCCTCCACCTAACCGTCCCGAAGCCCGAGGAACTCATCTTTCTTCCTCTTGCAGGTTCCTCTGGCTCACAATATCTTCGGTCTCATTGGTCCCAACGCGGGCCTTGGCTTTGCCATAGGTAAGATGCACCCTCAGAGGTCACAAGAAGCCCTTGAAAGTTGCCTTTGGGTCAGATGATCCTCCATGTTTTCACCTCGGAAGAGGCAGGTAGAAAGGCCGAAGCCGGAGAGCAGTAGTAGCGAGGATGCAGGGCAACTGGCTCATACTCGCGTGTGGATGCTGTGGGGGATGGCTGCAGGCCAAGGGAATGGATTACATGGGGAGACAGGGGGTGGGGTCGCCACACCTGTAGGCCAAGCTGATTGGCTGAATCCTGTTTGCTCTGGCCACAGGCATGGTGGATTCCTCTCTCATGCCCATCATGGGACACCTGGTGGACCTGCGCCACACCTCGGTGTACGGGAGCGTCTATGCCATCGCCGATGTGGCTTTTTGTGTAGGCTTTGCTATAGGTATGTTGGTTGGGACAGAGGGGAGCACCCAAGTCCAAGCACCCCGATGTCCCGTAACTCCTGTGGGCAAGTTGGGAGTGGACCCTGCCAGCTGATCATGCTGGATCGCCCTCTGGGTGCCCCACGACCCCCGGGCACAGTGGGTCACAGGGGATCTAGCAGGGCGCATGAACACTTGTGAACTCCACTTATTCCCCATAGGCCCGTCCACCGGGGGCGCCATTGTACGGGCCATTGGTTTCCCCTGGCTCATGGTGGTCATTGGGGTTATCAACATCGTCTACGCTCCTCTTTGTTACTTCCTGCGGAGTCCGCCGGCCACGGAGGAGAAGCTTGTAAGGCACTGTGGAAGCTCATGAACTCACCCCAAACCCATCCCTGTTTCTTTCTAGTGTTTCTCTTACACCCTCCCCAGCCCTTTTTTTTGGTCTTGTGCTCATTAGCTTACCTCTTGATTATCTCTCTGTTACCACTTTCCTGATATCCATTTCATGTTTATCCTGCTTTTGTGCTTTTTAAAAAAAATCTTCTCTAAGAAATGGCATCCCCTCTTGTATGAGTATTAAATACAGAGGAAAGGGAAATGGGAAGCTCACACAGGGTTGGAGGCAGGAGACCAATGAAGACATCCATCAAGGTGATTTTATAATTACTGGAGCTACTAGCAAGGTGTGAATGACCATGTTATCTCTTCCATTAATGGGTGGGACTTCACTGGGCATATTCATTCATTCATTCACTTACTCACTTATTCGTTTGAATCTGCCATGATCCTTATGGAGTGCTCTTTGTCTGTGTCTGTGTCTGTGTCTGTGTCTGTGTCAGTGTCTGTGTCTGTCTGTCTGTCTGTCTGTCTCTTGCAAGGTTTTTCTAGATAGCCCAAGCTAACCTTAAACTTAGAATCCTCTTGCTTCTGCTTTCCCAGTGCTGGGATTATAGATATGTTCCACCATGCTTGGACAGGCCATCTCTTTTAAATTACAAAAATTCAGGGAAAAGATCTACACAATTATATTTAAAATGATAAGATCCTTTCTTTTTTTTCCCCCCCTGAGATCAGGACTCAAACTCTGTACCTGACATTTTTTGCTCATTTGCTGGCACTCTACCATCTGAACCATGCCTCCAGTCCCATTGTTTTGAGACATGAGCCTTTGGAGCCCTGCATGAGTTTGGGATGGGTATAGAAATTGCTTAAAGGAACAGAGGCAGAAATATTCCAAGATAGAGATGCTGCCAGTTTCAACCAGTTTCCTGATGCATCTTATACTGTCATGAACAGGAATCAATGAAAAGCCTGTCATTGGTCCTGACTAGAGTTGAAATACCAGATCCTTGGGAGGTCTGTGAAGCTTTACAAAAGTAGGAGAGCACCGTACTTACTTCTGAGTCTCTCCTAAGCAATGGTGGGCTTGGATGAGCTAGTTGGAGGACAGCAAATTCAGGAGCTGGTCAAGCATGCTCAGTAATTTCTTTTCTTGCTTCTTGGTAGGCTATTCTGAACGAGGACTGCCCCATGGAAACCCGGATGTACGCAACTCAGAAGCCAACGAAAGAATTTCCACTGGGGGAGAGCAGTGAGGAGGCTGACAGTGAGGAGTAGGGTGGCAGGAAGATTCCCCTGTCCCAGGGAATTCATGAGGCTTCGGGGACTGTTCATGTCAGAAATAGATCATGAGGGTCTGTCTAGTACTTTACTTCCTCTCCCCTAGGGATTGCCTCCCCTCTCCTTCCCTCTCCTCCCCTCCCATCCCCTCCCCTCCTCTCACCTCTCTTCTCTCCTCTGATCTCTCTTCTCTCCTCTCTCCTCTGCTCTCTTCTCCTCTCTCCTCTGCTCTCCTCTCCTCTCCTCGCCTCTCTTCTCCTCTCTCCTCTTCTCTCCTTTCTCCTCTCCTCTCTCCTCTGCTCTCCTCTCCTCTCTCCTCTTCTCTCCTTTCTCCTCTCCTCTCTCCTCTGCTCTCCTCTCCTCTCTCCTCTCCTCTCCTCTCCTCGCCTCTCTTCTCCTCTCTCCTCTTCTCTCCTTTCTCCTCTCCTCTCTCCTCTGCTCTCCTCTCCTCTCTCCTCTTCTCTCCTTTCTCCTCTCCTCTCTCCTCTGCTCTCCTCTCCTCTCTCCTCTCCTCTCCTCTCCTCGCCTCTCTTCTCCTCTCTCCTCTTCTCTCCTTTCTCCTCTCCTCTCTCCTCTCCTCTCTCCTCTTCTCTCCTTTCTCCTCTCCTCTCTCCTCTGCTCTCCTCTCCTCTCTCCTCTCCTCTCCTCTCCTCTCCTTGCCTCTCTTCTCCTCTCCTCGGTGCCAGGTCTTGGGCACACCTCTCATCTGCGTTACCCATTGTCTCCCTCCACTTTATTCTGGGAGGAGAATAATGCTTCCTCCCAGGCTACTGAGGTCCATTAAAACTGGAGCTGTGAGAAGTTCTGCAGGTGGTGACTCATTTCCTGGAGCTGGCTGCGAGCAGTGTGCTCCTGAAACCAGACTGGTGGTGGCTGACAAACTTTGCTTGATCTGTTCTGAGATTTTTTTCCTTTGGCATATTCCTGACAGTTTTGTCTTCTGTTCCCTGGGTTTTTCCACCTAGCTGAGCTGAGCAAGGTGAACTGTCTTCAATGTCTTGCCAACTATGAAACTTTTTTTTTACAAATAGAGTGGAGTGTGTGTGTGTGTGTGTGTGTGTGTGTGTGTGTGTGTGTGTGTGTGTGTGTGTGTGTGTGTGTGTGTGTTGTTTTCTGCTTTGTTTTGTTGTTGGTAGCTAAACCTTCAGCTGGGAAAATGCCTTTCCCCTCAGTAGATAGAGCCTCTTGCCCACTGTCTTATCTTCATTAGCCAATGAAAAGGAAAAGAGAATGTTTCTTTTATGCTTTAGTCACTCACCCTCACATTACTCCCCCTCTGTTTCTCCTTTGCCTGAACTTTTAAAGTCTTAGATATAAAAGTAGGGGAGTGACAGGCCCAAGAGTTCATGGGAAGAAGTAAAGAGATACTGCCTTGAAATTTCTCCCCGTGAAGATTTCCTAATAACCATAAAAGGAGGCATTGTTCACACCTGTTAATGAGTAAGCTATTACCCAATTCAGTCACGGTAAACCAGATGATATTCTGTAGCAAAAACAGAGGAGGTGGGCAGAAGTGGAAGGTGCCATACACAGTATGGCATCTTGAAATAGTTGTTGGATGATGAAGTTTCAGAAGAGATGACAACTTTGGCACCCACCCCTGTGGCTTCCATCTAAGTAAGCAAACCAGATACACATGGTATAAGAATAATCAACACTGCAAGTTAATGTACATGTTGTGTGCAGTCCAAGGAGGCTGGGATGCTCCTGGTCTGGTGGGTGCAATGTCAGGGATGGAGATGGAGACAGGACAGGCTCCCCACCAGGTGGCAGCCCCACCAGGGCAGACTGCCCTATCAGATGGGTCCACCCAGGCTTTACCGGAAGGATGCCTGGTTCTGATGATTGCACTCTGTAGGTGGATGGGTTCAGGACATACTCTTAAACACTAGAACACATTGGGTTGACCCTCTCAATGAAACCTTTACTTCTTGGACAATGAATGCCTGATGAGTGGATGTGATTTCAGGAGTGTGTCATTAACTATAGAAGCTCCTTATCTGCAAAATCAGGTGGACTCACATAATCATCTAGATAGGGTGATATGTGTCTCAGATTTTGAAGTTGCATGAAGGTAAAGCTGGAAAATGTGTCACCACTGGTAACGATGAATACATGCCGAGTGGTCACAGCCATGCCTGCACAGCAGTATAGTACAAGTACAGTTGGAGGTGCATGATGTGGCTGACACCTTTTAGAGACCCAGTCATGGTGGCCTCCTGGCTTCAGGAGACTGTCACAGGTAGACACTCCCTTAGTTCTAAGGAGCTGAGACTAAGATGACAAAAGGAAGATATTACTTCCCAGTGTGTTCTTATTTCTGGAGTTTTTATTATTCCACGATAAAGCCCAAGCTAAAATAATGTTCTAAGATGATTGCTCAGGGTGCTTTATTCCTGGTGACAGCTCTGCCATGCCAATCTTTGAGGATAACACAGAGAGAAAGCAAGGTGTTCTGGGTAGTCCCTGAATGGGAGGTGATGGGGATCTTTGGGGTCTTTAGCATTGGTTTGTCTTCTGCATGCAGGCTGAGCTTTGACGTCTGTGCACAGTGGGTTAGGCAGCTTGATTATACAACTCGTTTTTTTTTTTTTTTAACTTTGTGGATAAAAAGAAGATGACTTTGTCAGAGAACTAGTGAAACAGGCTAGCATTTGCTCACAGCAGGCCCTCCAGTCATGCTGGGAGTGGCTTAAGGGAGGAATGTTGGTTGGCAGGAGCTGGTATGAGTCAGGAGCAAGCAACTCATGTGAACTTTCTAATCGAGTTCTGACACTCACTGGCTGTGGGACCCGGGACAAATCCTTTCACATCTTAGGGTTTCTGTAGATCTGTCTTTTAACATTTTTTTCTCACCTATGGAGCATTTTGGGGTGGCCATCTGTGAGTTCCAGGGACAGGGCTTGTGTGAAGAGCCCAAGAAAAAGCTGAGGAGGGTTACCCCAACAACCCACCATCACCCCAGATAATTTCCTTATTTCAGGAAATTAATGGAAATTCCGTGTGTGTTCCTTCTTCCTTTCCTCCTTTTCCTCCCTCTCCTTCTCTTCTTTCATTTTCTCCTTCCTTGTTCTTTCTGTTTTTGTCCTGGAGGACAAGGAGTGCATGGTTAACATGGAGTGATGCCTGTTTGGATTTGAACGCCAGATGGAGTCATTACACTGTGATACTGATGATGCTCACCATGACAGGCTTTCTCTTCATTTGTCATCTTTGAACCTAATCTACCTTCCTTTATTTTTAAGTTTAAAAGTTTTTATTGTTATTATAAAGGTGATGTACTGAGGAGTTACAGTTATATAAGAGTACTTTTTTTGGGGTCAATCATTGGGCTTGAACTCAGGGCCTGGGTGCTGTCCCTAAGCTTTTTCTTTCAAGGCTAGTGCTCCACTACTTAGAGCCATATTGCAACTTCTGGTTTTCTGGTAGTCAATTAAAGGTAAGGGTCTCATGGACTTTCCTGCCTGGTCTGGCTTTATACCATAATCCTCAGATCTCAGTTTTCTGAGTAGTTAGGATTATAGGCATGAGCCACCAGCAGCTGGCAAGAGTACATTTCTTTTTGGACAAGGTCACCCCTTCCCTCACCCTTTCCTAATTTGTTCCCTCCCATCTCCCACCACAAGTCGTATAGTTCATTTTCAACATAGTGTCCAGAGAGTACCACTGCTGCATTCGTTCACCCTTCGTCCCTCTATTTCTGTGCCTCCCCTTGCACACTCCTGAAGACATATCACTGAACAAACAGAACAAAAAGGAAAGAAAACAGAAACAGGAAAAAAGAAAACCTCTTGTTTTCATTTCCTGGAGCTCATTTTGATAGATACTATTTTGTATAATCAGATGCACAGAGGCCTTGTGCTTTTTTGTTCCTTCCTAAGAATGTCCTCCTTTGGTTTCACTGTGTGTGAATGCCTAGAGACCTGTATAATCTATCATGTCCAGGTGTATTTTAGATCTAGCTTCCACATATGAGCAAAAATACACTGTCTGTCTCTCTGAGCTTGGCTTACCTCATTTAACATGCTTTATTCTAGGCCCATCCATTTCCCTGCAAATGACATAATACTAATCTGTCTTCTTTTAAGGGTAAATGGGAATTGAGTATCTTCACTGTCCCCTCTCCAAATATTGTCTGTCATGTCACAAGGGGCTAAATGCATGCGAAATATGTGATCATGACCAAAGTAGCATTACTCAGGAGGGTCTGATTTTGTTGTTTCTAAAATTGCTGTTTGCTTCTTTCTGGAACTGCACTTCTTCTCTTACTCTTCAGCCTTCCCTCTACCCTGGTTGAGTCACAGGTTTATCTACTTTTATTCTATTTGCTCCTACCTGTACCAGCAGAAATTCTTCCCATAGTTTCCAGAGCCTACAGAGATCATGAAGAAAGGGTGCCATGCGGCAGAATTTAAAATGCTGAGAGAGAGAGAGAGAGAGAGAGAGAGAGAGAGAGAGAGAGAGAGAGAGAGAGAGAGAGAGAGAGAGAGAGGAGAGAGAGATAGAGAGAGAGGAGAGAAAGGGAGAGCAAGCACTATCTTATCTTGTATGGAGATCTAAGATTTCTCCTACACCACCCTAGTTTTCAAAGAGTTTTCCTTTATTCTTCTCCCTCTCCTTTCTCCCCCCTCTCTGCTATTGTTTTAAAAATTGTGTGAGTAGTATATCATTGAAGCGTATAACATTTAAATGTGTGCTTGATCAGTGTGGGTGTGTGGCCGTCCCTCAGAGGACAATGCACAGCACCTGTGAGCTCTCCACAAAGGTAGCCTTGTGCTCTCTCACCTCAGCCAGTCCTCCTCCATCCTCCATGTATCTCATTTCCATCCTCACCAATGATTTTTTCCTTTTTGGTCATGGGGCTTGAACTCAGGGCCTGGGTGCTGTCCCTGAGCTCTTCAGCTCAAGGCGAGCACTCTTTTACTTGAGCCACAGTGCAACTTCTGGTTTTTCTGGTGGTCAATTGGCGATCAGAGCCTCATGAACGTTCCTGCCTGGGCTGGCTTTGAACCATGATCCTCAGCTCTCAGCCTCCTGAATAGCTTTGATTACAGGCGGGAGCCACCAGAGCCCAGACACCAATGAATTTTTGTTATCTCACTTTATCCCCCAGGGCCAGATGTTATTGCTCCCATTTTGCAGATGGAAAAAACTCTGACCCTGAGAGGTTATAAATAACCAGCTGGAGCTCAGAGACTCACCTGCTTTCAGAGTGAGCAGCAGAGCCTGCATTAAGATTCAGGGTGAGTCTGAGCTCTTTCCTCTATAAACCATTATGAATAGTACTTAATACAGCCTGCTTGTTATTTTTCAGCGACTCTCTACCAAAGCTTGGGCTGTAGAAACCTTTCTGAACATTTTAAGAAACATTCTATGCCTCCATTATCTGTTCCCACTGGTTCTCAGCCCTCCTGAGCCACCTGCTCAATTCTGCCTCCATGCTTACCACTTTACTCTTGCCAGTCAGATTTCTAGGGTTGATAACTGACCAACTTGCAGGCCAATTTCCATTCATTCCAGAAGAGGGCAGTAGAGCCCAGACTAAATTTGCTTAGTTATGAAGTAGGAAGCTGAATGGATCTGCCTGTGTCCTATAACTGTGATGTCATGATTTAATACTATTTACTAATTACCGTGGGTAGTCCTTACATATACTTACACATTTTAGGCAACATTTATCATCTGTGTTCCGCCCTTCCTTTTCCTGTTGTCTCTTTATCCTTTAATTTATCAAAGCCAGAGCCATGGCCTTTACTCCACCAACCACCTCTCAGTGAGTGGGTGAGGACTCTATTTTCTTGTTCTTTTTCTGCCAGTCCTGGGGCTTGACTTTAGGACCTGGGCACTGTGTCTGAGCTTCTCTTGCTCAAGGCTAGTGCTCTATCACTTGAGCCACAGCAACACTTCTGTCTTTTTCTGTGTATGTGGTACTGAGGAACTGAACTCAGGGCTTCATGCATGGTAGGCAAGCACTCTACCACTAAGCTACATTCCCAGCCCTAGGACGCTGTTTTCTTCAGCTCTATTTTCTCCCCAAGGCAATTCTAAAAAGTGAGAGACTAAATGTGTGAGGGATGCACCTCATGGTAAGAGCTGGCATCTAGCTTCATCCCCTGCGCTCTGGCTACTATGAGATGAATCTCTTGATTTTAAAGAGGAAAAAATTAAAAAGCTGGAAATCAGAACAAGAAACACTTTCTGTGCCAAATATTTTTTTTTCAAACACAAGGTTCCACAGAGGTCTGCGCAGTCTCCATATATATGCTCAAGAATTCAGATGCACACAGTCTCTGAGCAGGTGGGGACCTCAGATGCAGAGTTCTGCCTTCGCAGAGCTTGCTTCTTTGTCAGCTGGCCTGGTGGGAACGCCTCCTCGCCCACTCAGTGAGGGCGATCAGCCCCCACCATCAACATGGTGTCATGGAAAGGTAATCGGTCTTTGCTTGGTTCCTGATACAAAATTCCAAATCCTTGGAATTGCCTAAATGATGAGGATTGTCTCATTTTCAGGAGATGAGTCTTGTCAGGCTGGTGGGCAGAAAGGTGAAGTTTTGATTAGAACCTTGAACTTTCAGTTCCACCCCCTAAACTCCTAGGACGGGTGAAGTGGACCAATAACCAAGAATGTAATCAGTCATCCGGGGATAATGAGACATGCTTGAGACCTGCTAAACGAGGGCATTCAGAGGACTTGCAAAGCTGAAGCTGCCCAGTACCAGAAAGCAGAGAAGGGGCAAGGATTGGAGAAGTGAGTTTCTCCTCCTTGGGATAATGGCTCATAAATCAACCTCTCCTCCCACTGGGAGTGAAGTCATCATAAACAAAGGGTGAAAGGGATGATGGGAGATTCTAGGCTAACAGAGGGGAGAAATACTCATATATTTCCTGAGAATGGGTGGAGCCTTTCCAGAAGTGGGCCATTATTGTTTGTTTGTTTTTTCCCCCATTCCTGGGGCTTGAACTCAAGGCCTGGGTGCTGTCCCTGAGCTACTTTTTGCTCAAGGCTAGGGCTGTACCAGCTGACCCACAGCACCATCTCTGACTTTTTCTGTGATTGATTGTCAATAAGAGTCTCACGGACCTTCCTTCCCAGGCTGGCTTGGAATTCTGATCCTCACATCTCAGTTCCTGAGTAGCTAGGATTACAGGCATGAGCCACGGTGCCTGGCTCTACCCTTATGATTTGATGCTTCCTATTATGATGGCTGGCAAGTATGTCATGTAGTTTGAAAACTAGATTATAATGAAGTTATAGGTTCTCTAGCCTACCTGAAGAACTTTGGCCTCAAGAAATGGTGTCCTCCAAGATAAGCAAGCTTAGGGTAGGGTACAAATTCACCTAACTTGTAGGTAGAACCCTGGGTCACAAAATGATTACTTCTGGCATGTACATTCACTATGGTAGATATGGAATAGCAGAAAGGGGTCTGGGTTTTTAAGTCTTGGTTTGATTCTATGTTCTCCTTGCCCCAGGAGACCTCCCACCCCCCCCATCCCCTGTCCCCCAGTCTTCCTCTCATTCTGTGAATTTAAGACCAGCAGCTACAACTATTTGACCAATTGCTCCAGAATTACTACTAAGATCAAATAAGGAGACAGCTTGGGAGAGGGGGAGAGTCAGAGCCTTAACTAACTTCCTGAGCTAGGGAAGTGGGGAGGGGTCTTGGCTAGGAGGAGACTCCTGTATGGTGGATGGTGGTGTCAATTAGCTGTGGGAGGGATTGGGGAAGGAACTAACGGAGGAGCAAAGGTTGTCCTGTCTTGTAGATAATGTGTCTTAGGTAATCTCGTGTAATTGTCCCCAGAGGAATAGATAAAGAGTCTGAGGATCTCAGGTGTAGCTCAGTGCTTATTGGAAAGGTCTGTCTGGGCAGGTGGCCCAGATCATCCCTGCTGGTTTGGTGAGTTTTTAGGAAAAGAGTTTAAGATAATTGCATTCCTTTCCTTAGTCTGGTAAGATAGTCCCCAACAGAGTTTCTGCAGTGCTTTGTGGAAAAGCCGGATAAGGTCATTAGGACTTTGACTCTGGGGTAGCGTCTTAGGCCTATGGAGTTCTGATTTCTGGAATCTGTGAGTATAATATGCTATTGGCAAAGGAGACCTCGAAGAGTTGGCTAAGAATCTTGAGATGGGTTATTACCCTGGATTATTAACTCAGTCCAATCAAACAAATCCATAATAGAAGAGGAGCTATTCCAGCCGAGGTGAGAATCAGAGGGAAATGTGACAAGAGAAAAAGGGCTAGAAAGATCCTGAGAAGGGAAGGGGCCATGATCCCCTTAAGAAGAGAAAAAGGCAGGAAGTTGATTCCCCAAAACCTCCAGCCTGGTTGACTTTTTGTCCAGTAAAACAAATTGTGAATGTCTAACCTACAGAACAGTAAGATATATAGTTGGGAATAGAACTCAGGGTCTCACAGTTTTTAGACAGGTACTCTAGCACTTGAGCCATGCCTCTAGCCCCCATTTTGTGCTAGTAATTTCTGAGGTAATGTCTCACGTATGCCTCGTCTGGTCTGTGCTGCAATCCTCCTCCTTGTGCATCCCCACATTGCTGGCATGACCAACTGTGCCCAGCCATTGTGCTTTCTCAGTAGCTGGGATAACAGACTTGCTGTCATGCCCAGCCATGAAGTGCGAAGATCTTGTGACTTTTACGCCTGGGCTGGCCTGCAACCATAGCTCTCAATTTCTCCCTTCCAAGTACCTAGGATTACAAGCTTTAGTCACTACACCTGGCTTTAAAATGCGTATTAAGCCATCAGGTCTGCAAAAAATTGGTACAGTAGCAACAGAAAAAGAATACACATACAAAATAGATAAATGGACATAAAGTGTAGTAAGTGGACTAGAGGAAAGAGAATTAGGAGTCTTTAGAACTTGTACATGGGTCCACTAGGGGGCGTCCTCACCACACTGTTGAAACCTGAGTTCTCTTCCTGGAAACACAGCTTGTTCAATTTCAGGAAGTTGTTTACAAGCATAAAAAAAGTGGTTGGAAGTGGTGCTGTGGGTCAAAGAGGTAGGAGAGTACTAGCTTTGAGCTCAGAGACAGTGCCCAGGCCCTGAGTTCAAGCCCCACGACTGACCACCACCACCACCAACAACAACAACAAAAATTGTTAGTCTAGTCTGGTGCAAATTGCTCACACCTGTAATCCTAGGTACTAAGGAGGCTAAGATCTGGGGATGTAGTTCAAAGCCAACCCATGCAAGACAGTGCCCTAGAGACTTATCTCTAATTAATCCCTTAAAAAACCGGAAGTGGAACGGTGGTTCAATTGATAGAGTGCTAGCCTTGAGCAAAAGAAGCTCAGGGACAGTGCCCAGGACCCGAGTTCAAGCACCATGACCACCACCAACAAAAAATAGTCTACAAAAAGACCTAAGGAAAACTCGTGAAGTGGTTGTTCTGGTCACTCTCCTGGCTGCTTCCAGTTTAGCATATTTAGGTCACCCTGCGGCTGGCATAGCCCTTTTACTGCTGGACGGTGACATACTCACTGTAGCTTCTGACCTGGGTCTGCCAGGGCAACTCTCCTGTGCTAAACCACCACCCAACACTGCCAAACCAAATGCACCAGCCTTTCATTGACATTCAGCTGATGAAGTCAATCTATGCTTCCTGTGTTCTACCCCAGCTGCCCCTTGGTCTACCCCCCCCCTCTACCCCCCCCCCCCCCCCACGCCTTATAACCTCTTTCCTTAAAGTCCTGGAAATCACCATTTGTACTCACTAACTCTTTGACTGAATATTTCCACGATGATCATTTTTACTTAAACTCCTATGCTGTATCAGTTACTGTAGAAAAATAAGATTGGGTCAAGCCTAGTTCCTATCTAGCAACTCCATATATAGGAGGGGATTTTTAAAAAATGTCCTAGGGAAGTGGCAGTGTGGCTCAAGTGGTAGAGCGCTAGCCTTGAGCTGAAGAGCTGAGGGACAGCGCCAGGGCCCAGAGTTCAAGACCCACGACCAACAAAAACAAAACAAAAAAAGTCCTGGGAGTACAAATGAGACCTTCCCCATTTAGCCACTGTTGGGGAAGGAAGAGGGAGAAGACAAAGGTAATTTATACTCATCTGGATTACAGTCGGCCTTCCTGATGCACAGGTTCTGCGTCCCATCTGCCCACATCATGGGTGCTGTGTAGTACTGTCGGCAAGGTTGAGTCTGTACTCCACAGGTACAGACTCATTTTTCCTGATTTGTGCTCCCCTCAACAATACTGAATCACAGCTACTCATGTAGCATTTATACTGTATTAGGTATTAGATGTCATCTGAAGGTGATGTGAAAAACACGGGTGAATTAGGATGTGTGTGGGTTCTACACAAACACTGCATCCTTTTATGTAACACATCTAACCAAAGTGTGTGTGTGTGTGTGTGTGTGTGTGTGTGTGTGTGTGTGTGTGTGTGTGTGTGTATGTGTGTTGAATTGATCTACCAAGGATGAGATGACTGCATGCAAGGGTTTTACTCATGTCTTAACATGGCCATGTTTGTATAAAAACATTCTCACAGATGGACCATATGGAGGTTGGAATGTGATGAGCCATACATACCATGGGAAGGAAGACACGCTAGGGGTCCAAATATAGATCACCCCAAAGAGGGCACAAGAAGTCACCATGGAAGAGATGAGATGAGTAAAAGAAGGCAGAATTTATGAGGCTTCGTTGAGGGAATGTGGCGAGGAAGGACTAGAAGCTGAGCTATGGTTTTGTAACGGTGATTGGGTCAGAGCCCTCATGGATGGATTAGTGGATGAATCCACCCATAGATGAAAGATTAGAGGATCAATGGGTTCTTGAAATGATTCACCTGTAAAAGCAAGCTCTCTTGAGCAAGCTGTTTCATCGTGTCATAACTTCCATCACGTAAAGTCTTGGCAGGAACAGCTTCACCAGATACCAAGCCAATGCTGGCACCATGCTTATAGACTTCCAGAAGTGTGAGGCAAACAAACCTCCTGTCTTTATAAATGACCCAATGTGTGTGCTCTTCAGCTCTGGCAATTGAATGTAGACAAAGACACCAGCTCTTCCCTTGCCCGTGATGATTAGAACTGTGTTGTTAACGTACTTCAAAGTCAACATCTCAAGTTAGATAAAGGAGAGGAGAAACAGCCCTCAGAAACATTTTTTGGAAGGAAAAAAAAAAAGAAAGGAAATCTATTTGGGGGCTTTCATTTTTTTCCCCTCCACTAAGAGAGATTTTGTCAAACGCAAAGTGACTGAGGAGAGGTTGTGTTTGTAAAGTACATATGTTGTTACATCTCACTAATTCCCCTAGGAAATTCCCATGGCTCAGCTGAAGGACAGGTTGGCATTTGTCTCTTTCATGATGAGATATTATGAACACGATGGCAGACCAGAGGTTCAAAGTGCTTCAGATGGATGAGAAACGAATTGTAATTATTACCAAGAATAAAGAAAACCGATTCATATCCAACTACCAAGGGAATCAGCACATACACTCTTATTAGACATTGATATCTCAACAGTTATCTTAAACAATATTTTTAGAAGATTCTAGTTAAAATGCATTCTTCAAGATACACAATTGGATCTTTGGAATTGTTTAAAATAAGACATCCACAAGTGTATGTAGATCCTTCCTCCATAGACCACACATGCTGAGTTAATTCAAGTGAGACTGTTTTCTATTTGAGTGTTGAGTCATGCGTAGGAGAATTTGTTTTCCAGGGGATGAGCTATCCTGCTGGGCAAACAGGAAGTAAAATAGGAAAAAAGAGAAGTTTCTGAGCAATGACTTGAAATAATATCTGTCTTAGCTCAGCCTGCCATAACAAAGTACTGTAGGCTGAATGCCCTACACAATAGAAATTGGTTTTCTCAGTTCTGGAGACTGGAACTCTGAGGTCAGGGAGCTCATGTGGTCAGCTACTGCTGAGGGCCCTCTTTCTGGCTTATGAATGGGTATGGATGGTTGCTGTTTCTCCACATACCCAAATGCATGCATACTCATTGAGTGCTTGTGAAAAGAGAGGGTGCACAGTATCTCTGGTCTCTCGGCTTCTAAGGTGATCTATATCATCTGACCAGGGTTCTTATCCTCATGACTTTGTATAATCCTAATGACCTTCCAAAGGACCTTGTCCCCAATACCATCATGTTAGGAGTTAAGACTTCTACATAAAGATGGGAGTAGACCAAGTGAAGTTCATAGAAGCACTGGAGACTGTGATTTGGAGAAAATGAAGGGCAGATTATATATTTAAAAAATTCTAAAATAGTTCAAAGGAAGGAGAACTCTCTTTGCGGGTCCTGGGAACTCCATAGCATTTGGGCCAAATAGTCAAGAAGAAGATGCATTTTATGTGGGGAAAGAGGTTCAAGCATCAATCTTAGAGAAGACGAAAGCTGATGGCTCCATGAAAGAACAAGATGTACTGGGCATGTGTGACTCGCCATTGCATGCCAGCAATGGCTGTGGGAATGGAAGGAAATGTCATATTGCACAGGAATGCATTAATAAAGAACATCTAAGACCAGAATGGGGGAAACTTGCTTTCTTACTGATAGTAGGGAAGGGAGAACAAGAAAGGTGGTCATTCAGGAAAATGGCTAGGATATCCAGGATAAACGTAGGGGCCACCAGAGACTGGCAGCCTGGAGACGAAGCTGTGGCAACGTCTCAACCCGGAGAGACCCAGAGCCTGAACTAGGGTCTTGGATCCTGCCATTACTTTTGCCACACTGAAGCTGGCAGTTTCTGGCTTCATTTTTTTCCCTCCCAGAGTTGAAAGTGTTACACAATTGGATGGAGGATGCAGAAGTCCAAGGGACTCTTTCAAAATTCATGTCTTGTTTGCACTAAAGACATGAGGGAATGGCAGGAGACTTGAGGCAGAGGCCTCAAGCCCAGAGAGATGACGAACAAATACCGTAAGGTGTTATGATAAACTATGATTGCATTAGACAGGGATCACTTGCAAAAGCACTCGAAGTTGAAATCTCATAATGGTAGGAAATGGGAAGATCCCTAGCTTTCTGTGGACCCCTCTTCTCTGCTCCCCTACCCCGACATACAGGGGAAGCAAAGAAGAGGAAGACTGGGGGGCATTGAACGGATTATGGAAGACTTGTTTTTCCATGAAAACCAAAACAAATCCAAATAACCAAACAACAACAACAATAATACAATGATTCATTTCCTATCCATATCGCCGAGTCATTCTCTAAAATTCATTTCACAATTCACATTGCTGAGCCAAATGTTTCTAAAAGATATGACTTCTTCTCCTGAGAGCCCTGGTAAAGGAATTTCATTGTATTTGGCAACGTAAGCCAGACACATCCTGTGACCTGATACAACCCACATTAGCCAAACCCCTCAATAGTTTGTACTTGCAAATCAAAAAAAAAAAAAAATCCCAACAGGTAGTAGTCTCTGCCTTGGTTTTCTCCACCTTTGGTCCATTATAGCAATGACTCTCTTGCTTGGGACACTTAAATTGGTGGGTTTTGAAGGGTAGTTCATGGCCAACTGAGCCCCAGACAGAAAGCTGGCCAAGAACATGTCTAGTCCAAGACTTGTACAACTCTCAACGGGGTCTATCAGAACACTAACATTATAATATCTTGTCCCATTTATGTCAGAGTTGTGTTCAGACTGAGATTGAGAATTCTGCTTCCAGCAATCTCTATAGAAGGATTTTGAGGGACATTCAGTCATGGGGGAGGAGGAAGAGCACATTCTGAAACTTTGCTTCTCCTCCTAAGTCTTGAGAGAAATGGAAACTTAGTAGAGGATGCACAGGCAGAAGCGACTAATGAGAATAATGATGTCATCTTAAATTGACTTATATAGAATTCCCCTCATTTTATCCAACATGAACACAGCAGGTATCATTCACTCTTCTTCGTAGTCAGGAACACAGACATTCTGGAAGGTGCTGTGTCATACTCTGGTCACATAATCCGTGAGTGCGTAGAGATGAAAATGCAAATCCGGGTCTTCTGACTCCCATCCACTTTGTGTTCTGAGCATTAGAAAGAAGATTCCGTCATGTAAACCTGCTTCCTTCTTTGACTAAATGACCCGTAGAAACAGTGATGATAGCAGCAAGTTCTAAAGAAATATTTTACTTGACCTCTGTGTAGTTGACAATGGTCATTTAGGATTAAAGTGTAAAGGCACCTGACTTTGCACTTCTTCCAATGCAGTTAAGAGAAGAGGGGAAAAGAGAAGCTGTGAGCACCATTACATCTAAGTTCTTTCCCTCATTGCCGCTCTACTCTTCAGCAAAGACAATTTTTCAGCTCCCACCTCCACTCCGAACATGCAACACATACCCAGATGATTTTTATTTATCTAAGAGAAAGCTCACTTGCACCTTCACGATCCCAGCCTCTGGGAAAGGACAGGGCTGGCAAGGAGAAGGGGCAGCCATACTTTCTTACCAAGTTCACAGGATTTGTTTCTCTTACCATGTCTATAAAGAGAGCTCTGCTAAATCTTCAGCTTGGAGACACATGTTCCACTAAGCCATTCTTTAGAATAAACTTCCATTCAAACAAGTCATAGCTACCTGAGGTTTTTGCAGTGCCATTTGGGGAGTGATAGCTTTTTATTTCCTCTTCAGGTCTACAGCTGGAATGGTAGATTACAAAATCTCCATGTCATTTTTTAAATCTCTAGACCAGATTCTACCTCAGACTACTTGTTTAGGTATGTTAGCATAAGTATATGTATATATGTAACTGTGTATATGCATAATGTATATGCATAAGTATAGTTTTGGAAATATATACGCATTAGAAATGTATATGCATAAGTAATTTTAGAGAACAAAATCTAACAAATATTTCAGAGAGTCATTAAAAATGTGGGTCAAATTATGCAAAGGGAATTCTTACTGTGAGTGGAATCAATGATCCATGATCTAGGTAAGAGCTCACGATACCAGGTCAAGAGTTTCTGAGCATTCCCTGTACCTACTTCCTTTGACAAAGATAAAAGAGTACATAACTTGCTTCCATATTAATTGAAGAAGAAATAACTATTGTCACTAGAAATAAATTTAATAAAAGACAAAGCAATAGAACAAAGCCCTGCTCATTTTTTAAACCTCATATGACTTCCAATCAATTTATGATATGTTTCTTAGGATAAAAACTTCCTTGTCCAAACCCAGGTTTATCTAGTTGAGGAAATCCCCAAGAGAAGGAAAGTGCCTTGGTGGATGGTTACGATCTCCCAGAGCTCTGCACTGGGGAATCAAACAGCTGAAGTTTAGATACTCACTTTGACCTCTATGATCTTCTAAAGGCTTAGTCTTCTTATCCATAAAATATATTTTTTTGTCAGTTGTGGGGCTTGAACTCAGGGTCTGGGCGCTGTCCCTGAGCTTCTTTGCTCAAGGCTAGCACTCTACCACTTTGGGCCACAGTGCCACTTCCAGTTTTCTGGAGGTTAATTGAAGATAAGACACTAAACCTAGGAACAGCATACAGACTAGTCTAGGCAAAGGTAAAGATCAAAGGGCCAATATCAAAGAGACATCAAGAAGCTGTTTCAGATAAAAGGAACTAAGAAGAAATGACAACAATATGTTATATGTAAACTGAGACCGGGTCTTGGGCCAGAAAAATGACACTAGGAAGACAGTAGATTCTGCCATCTTGTTTCTCCTAATGTTAATTTCACTGTGATCATTCTACTGTACATATATACGATACTTACATTTGAGGAGTCTGGATGAAGTATATTAGAATTCTTTGTACTATTTTTGCATTTTTATATAGTTGTGAATTGATTCCAAAGTTAAAAGTTTGAAAAGGTAAATATATCTCTAGCTCTAGCTCTAGCTCTAGCTCTACCTCTAATCTATCTATCTATCTATCTATCTATCTATCTATCTATCTATCTATCTATCTATCTATCTATCTATCTATCTATCTATCTATCTATTCCTCTAGATATCTATCTATATCATAAATGTATCCCAAATACTTGTGATACTACTCAAAGTTTGAGGAATAATTGAGTGGTGTGGGGTGGGGAAGGCTTTGTAGGAAATGGAGAAAAAAGTTTCATTGGTAGACATCACTGAGTAAATTAACACATTTTAACCATGTATATTTCGATGGTCATTTGGAGTTTGAGTAGAGTTGTGCACATAAAATGCCTAGAATAATCTGGCCCCACATGGATACCTAATAACTGCCAGTCACTGTGGTCTGTTGCATTACTGCTGTCTGGTTGTACAAGCCCATGACGCTCAGCTCTGTTGCACATGCATTCTCTGTATCTGGAGCTTTTTACATCTGCGCACACTTTCCCCCAGTTGAAGATTTCTCTCTTGCTTTGACTCTTACAGACCTTTACCACAATTTGTTGGGTAATTTTTTTAAAAAAGGATTTCTATATATTTTAGAAATAACTGCATTCTTATACACTATCTAAAGATCCAAGAATCAGAGAATACATATGCATTGGCTCCACTAAATTTTGGCTAGAGGAAGTGTTTGTGAACTGAGAAAGAACAGAAGTGAAAAGGTGAGAGGTTTCCCACAGGAGAAAAACAAAGACCAACTAACTCAAAGATCAATCATCATTTCCTCCAAAGTATGCTTCTTTAGAGAGAACCACCATTCATATTGGAGGTGTTGAATCTAGACCTGCAATTTCCTGTTTTCTGTGTGTAGCAGACCTAATAAAGGAGACTACATAATTTAGTTTTGAAAGTAAAAGTTGGTGCCCTAAAACAATTTGTAACCGAGCAGGTGCACACCGAGAGAAAGGCAGGACACAGAATGGCTCTCAGGGATCTTGCAGGGTGAGCTCTTTGCTATGTATGTAAGTCCTGAGCTATCTTGGGAAGGCATCCAGCATGCTCCTTAAATAGCAGGGAGCTTCTCTGTCAGAGCCTGGGGAGCATCAAGAAAGCATTCCACCCCAGCATCTACATCTCTGTAGTCTTGGCTATCGGCTCAGGGAGGACCAACTTTACAGGACCCTGACAGGTTGTATAACTCCATTTCCACTGCCCTTCCATAGCCAGCCTCTGCCCACCCTCAGTTCCTCTGTCTCTGTATTTGTGGCTGGGTTGGAGTTGAGCAAGTGTGTGGACTGCCTTCTGCCCCACAGTGATAGAGGGGTGCCAAATATTTCCTACAAACCTCTTCTTCCCCTTCCCGAGTAATGCTTGCCACACTCCACAATTTGCTGAGGTTTGAAATTTCTTAGCAGAGGAAAATGCTTTTGTCTAGGAAACAAAAGTTGTAGGGGAGAGAATAGTAGGAAAATAAGAACTTAGAAGAGTTGGATTTGGGCTTTTAGCACCTGCCCTGGATTCACCTCACTAGCTCTCTCAGAGACAGGTGGTGAAACTGAGTCTGGAGGTTCCAGGAATGTCTCCCATGGTTGAACATGTCAGGGTTGCATGTCTTATGGCATCCTTGTCCTGAGAATTCATGGTCAAAGTCATTCATTCCTGGGAGAAAAATATGGAAAGATTAAAAGAGATCTGGTCATTGCACACAGTATGCATGCATTGAAATGTCACATTGTACCCTGTACATATGTAAATTACTATTGTACATACTACGTATATGTCCATTGTAGATTTGTGTATATACAATTACAATTCGTACATCTATAGACATACACATATGTATAGACATATGCACATTTGCATATGTAAAAATTTGATGTCTGTAAAATGAAATCTGTTTTCTTGTTCTTTAAGATCATTGCAAGGATCAGAATAGACAAAGGAAAGAAGTCAGGTGAAGTTAATAGAGGTTAACAATAGCGGTGATACACAGTGCTTAGAATGATGGAGTTTGCCAAAGAAGTATAGGTCCCCGAAGGAGGAGGTAATAATGTACCCATTACCTTACCCATGTAACTGGAACCCCTCTGTACAGTATTTCTACAATTAAAAAACATAAAGAAGGAACATAGGTCCCATGGTTTCCCTTATTTGCAATAACTAGTATATGTCTAGGATAATCTCACCAGACAAGCAGAAAAGGTCGAAAGCTATGCACCTATGACCACATAAGATGATGCTAAGTGAAATGAACCCCAAGATAGGGACCCAAGAGGTTTTTTCTTTGTTGCTGTTATTTTTAATGTAGTATGTGATTATTTTGTTTCTTTTGAATGTGTTTCCTCCATGGTATAACCCCTGTTGTCACTGTATTTGAGTCTGGTGCTCTGCGTCTTGTATATACATTTCTCTAATTTGGGGAGGGGAAGGGAAATAACAAAATGCTGAAATAAGGATACACAGGTCGATCCATTGTAACAATGAGATGTACAAGACACTATGTTGAAAACGAACTTTAAAACTTCGGGGAGGAGGGGAGGGAAGTCTTACAAGACTTTCAGAGAAGCAGTTCTTTGGCAGGAAATTCCACTCATTTTTCTCAAAGCCAGAAAAGTCTCTCATATTCCCTCTCGGGCAATTCTAAAATCAGCCTGATGTGGTTTCTGTCCCACGCCCAATCCTGTTTGATTGCTAATAACTGTGAGCACCTATCTCTACAGAAAGTCTTATTATTTTTTTTGAAGTAAGTTTTATAGCATGACTTGTCCAAAAGATTTCCTGGGAGAAAATGACTTAGTTTTTTTTTTAAGTGCTTATTTTAATGTAACAAAGTAAGCAACATGAAAACCACTAAAAAGTATTCACTTGCAGGAAGTGGGCAGGGGAAGCAAGCTACGACACTCTGGGCTTCGCTGGCCGCATCCTGCTCTCATTACAGATGGTAGAACTATATTCAAGTATGGCCAGCGCCCTGCGTGCCTGCACTGGCCTGTCAAATTGGTTCCTAAATGATAATTCTGTCCTTTAGTCCATCCAGTAAGGGATAATAGCCTTCAACACCATTGAACCTTGGTGCTGGAGAAACTTTATTGTGGGTGCTGTCCCTACATTTCAGGGTGTTTAGTAGCATCCTTGGCCAAATTCCACTAGATTTCAGTAGCACAGTTCTCTCCACTAACAGAAATGTCTCCAGAAAGTTAGCAAATCCTCAAGGATAAGACCACAGCCCTTAGGAAACTTGTAGAAGCAAGCCTTTCATCCACTTGAAAGACGTCCACATCCCTTAGATCAACAAAGATTCTTCAGCAGCCTCACCCCTCCTATCAAATAGAACACAGAGCAACAGGCAGGGACAAGTGTTGCAGAAAATGAGTCAAGATCTAAGGGTTTTCATGAATGTAGACAGACTGTACGGTCACTTACTATTCAGCAAAGGGAGGAGAATTTTAGAATCCTTCCAAAGTTCTAAATGCACATAACCAGCCTTGCAAATTGTGTGTCCTATAGATACCCGCCTCCTCAGTGTGGTATGTGCAGAGATATTCTCTGAGTTTTTTTTGTGTAGTGATTCACACAAAACTGGAAGCCCCAAACACCCATCAATTTGAGAAATGATTGAGTGCTTGGACTATAGTATAGAATGCTGGACAGTATGGTCAATTTATATAGGCTGGGATGGATGGATTTACAATATGTATTAGGAAAGAGAAGGAACACATACATATGTGTCTGTGGTATGTGTTTGTGTATATGTCTGTGAGTGGATATCGTGTACACCTTGCATGTGTTTCTGTGCATTGGAGGACAGTCATGGTAGAAAACACAGAAACCAGGGGCTGGGAAGGTGGGTCAGTGGTAGAGTGCTTGCCTTGCATGCCTCAGGCCCTGGGTTCAATTCCTCAGCACCACATAAGCAAAAAGAAAAAAGCCAGAAGTGGCGCTGTGGCTCGAGTGGTAGAGTGCTAGCCTTGAGCTGAAGAGCTGAGGGACAGCGCCCAGGCCCAGAGTTCAGGCCCCACGACTGGACCAAAAAAAAAAAAAAAAAAAAAAGAAAACACAGAAACCAATCTAAATTGGTTTCTGAATAAGAAGTGATTGGACTTGTAACTGGAGAGGAAAATTATTTTTGTACTTTGTTGACTCTTGGATTTAAAAGCAATATAAAACAGGAGATACTTGAGTATTAAATACATAGCATATAACATTTAATTGCAAGGTAAAATACAAATTTATGTGCAATACACATAAATATATAGTATTATATGGCATGTATATCCCTTTTAGTAACAAGTATACATGTTTCGCTTTTGAATTTTAGAACAATCAAGTTTTGCCATTAACAGGACTCAGGAGGAAGCCTTCGTGCAGCTTTCCTGGCTGCTCCGCCCTCCTCTGTGTCTGTAGCCTGTCACTTAAATCTCTCATTTTCAATTAGCCAGGGACATCTCACAAGCTCCCATGTACTCTCTCTATCAGCTAACTTGTTACTGTTTTAGTGGTTTCATTTTCCTTATAAAACTGGTGCAGACGCTTAAAAATAAGTGCCAATTGTAAATTTAAATGAATAGAGCTTAGTAAAGATGGTGTGCTAAATCCTGAAACAATTAAATTCTGCACAAACCCAGGTTTGCAGAGACTGAGAACCGAGAAGAGCTCTATCAAAGGGAAACGAGAAGATCAGGAATGGATGGATGCCATCGACTTGCTCTGCAGGCATGAAAGTGAAGTCTGGACAGGTGAAAGGAAACATTCAAATTACCCAACACCCCAACAGCATGGTTGAGGCCAGAACTCAGGCCTTGAAGAACAATAGCAAAACAGTCTCCATCCTTGAAGAAAGAACATGTATGTAAAACAATGTTTAAGAGCTTTTATCTTGTAATTTAGCAGATACTATCAGAAAAGTGAGCATCTTCTAATTCTATAACCTTCTCCATTCGGTATAGGGTATCTCCTTCCTATCTTAAGGTTTTCAAGTTCACCTGATTAAAAGAATTCCCAGTTTCCTGAGAATTCCTGGAAGGTATGAGCATCTAGATGATTTATGTTCTTTGAAATAGGCAATTCAAGTAAATCTTACAATGAAATGATGGTACAAAACACCACTTAATCTCACCCCACTCTCCAAACAAGCTGCAGAGATTGGTCAAATAGACATTATTTTCTTTTTAGGTGGTCATGGGGCTTGAACTCAGGGCTTGGGTGCTGTCCTGAGCACTTTTGCTCAAGACTAGTACTCTACCACTTGGAGCCATAGTGCTACTTCTGGTTTTCTGGTGGTTTATTGGAGATGAGTCTCACGGACTTTCCTGCCTGGGCTGGCTTTGAACTGCAATCCTCAGATCTCAGCCTTCTGAGTAGCTAGTATTACAGGCATGGGACACCAGCACCCAGCTTGAATATCTATTATTTCTTTATTTCCACTTAACAAAGATGAGGCTCAGTATGTTTTTCCTTTACCCACACTTAACATCTCTAAGCTCCAGTAATACCCTTGTTAATATAGACTTTGGTGTTTTGTTGTTGAACGTAGAACAAATATTCACTTGTTCTATCCTTGAAAGAAGGATATTTTCTGACTGCTATAATATCAACATCTTAACTAAAGTTGCCACTGACAAATGTGCTCTTGAATGAGGCTCCATTCATTGATCACAGGAATAAAAGTTATACAGAGTAGCTTTGAACAAGAACTGAAATGCTTCCATAGGTTTCCATCCAAGTCTTCCTGTTCTCAAATAACACACGAGTTGGAAGGAGAGGGGGGAGATTTTGCAAAGCTACTGGGCTTGGCTACCGCCTCATCTTTTCCTTCAACTAGAAGGTCTTTCCAAGACATGGTGGAAGGAGGAAGTGTTTGCATGAATCACACTGCCACTCGCCTTAAAATAAAAAAGGGAAGAGTGAAATTGTAATTTAAGGACAAAAGCAGAAGCAGTGCCTTGACCCCATACATGAGGACTAAGGGTACAGGCTAAATTTGTTCAGGATTACCTAGTAAGGAGGAAATTCCTTTCCGGTCACCCCTCCTGCCGTAGGAGACATCCGTGGCCTTCCTTCTCCAATTGCAAAGTGTAGTCACACTTTGGGTATCTGAACCTTTGGAAGTCATTAGCTGTTTTGAAGGCTAATTTTTATTTTCACAGCCTTGAAGCACCAACATTCCAGCTGTTTTGGATGGACACTAAACTCCTAGGAGAAGTACACAGTAAATATCAAGAAATATCTGCTGAGCGGCTGATGGAAGAAATAAGGTTCTGAGAATTGTGTCAAAGTCTCAAGACACTATACAACTTAACAAGAAAAAAGAATAGGAACAAGAAGAGTGTAAGTGTTTAGGCTAGTCTTGTTCTACTCTCATTCTACAAAACACAAATACAGTCTCTGCAGCTGTGATCAGATTTGTGGATGGGTTCCTTGAGTCTTGGAGTAATGGAGATTTCCAAGAGAGGCTAAAGGTTTAACATTTCACTCTCGGTAGAAAATGTCAAAACAGGGGCTGGGAAGGTGGCTCAGTGGTAGAGCGCTTGCCTTGCATGCTCAAGGCCCTGGGTTCGATTCCTCAGCACCACATAAGCAAAAAGAAAAAAGCTGGAAGTGGCGCTGTGGCTCAAGTGGTAGAGCACTAGCCTTGAGCTGAAGAGCTGAGGGACAGCGCCCAGGCCCAGAGTTCAGGCCCCACTACCGGACCCAAAAAAAAAAAAAAAAAAAAAGAAAAGAAAATGTCAAAACAAGAGTATTGGTAAGTTATAGAGTTTTTGCCCACACAAGACATATTTTCAGGCAGATAATTTTGTTAACCTACATTTTTCTAAAATTGCTGCAATGTAATTGCTGGACTTCAAACATAAGTAATCAATTGATGTGAATTATATGCAGGAATATGCTAAAAGTACAAACTTGTTTGTCATGTGAATGCATACATGTTTACTTCCATTCCATTCTGCCTTGCATTCAAGACTTTTCTCAATTGAGGCTGACCTAGTTTTAAAAATCAAACTGGCCAACTAGTTTCTGTATGAATCCCTATGGAGTCAAGCTGATTTGATTTTTATTCCAATCATCTTAAAAGCCAAAGGACATGCTCCAGAGGACAAATAGAACACCAATTTTGCTTTAGTTTTTAAACTTAGAGATCATATGTAGTGTTATCACAGATCACGTTGTTTATGTATGAAAGGGTGATTATGTGTGCGTGCACATGAGTGTATGAATATTTATGTGTACCTCTGTGTGTGTGTGTGTGTGTGTGTGTGTGTGTGTGTGTGTGAACCCTGGGTCCCAAGGCACTGCACTTAGGTTAATTTCCATTCACATCCTCCTTTGAAATGATGCCATTATAAACTGACTTGGAGCAGGGATATCCTTAGAGGGGCTCAGAGTTATCACTAGGAAGTATGGTTAGAGCAAAACTACCTTATATGGGCTCCTCCAGGGGTCGTTATCCAGATGAAAGTCAGCTCAGATGAGATGGAGGGAAGTTTTAGGGAGCAAAAGCATCACAAAATAGTTACATGAAGGAAAATTCATTTGCTTATTCAGTCCACTAATCACGAACTCCTAGTGTGTGCCGGGCGCCCCAAAAGGCAAACAGGCTACACTAATGAATAACACGTAGAATGGCCCCTGTTCCCTTGGGCTCATATTCAGGTGTCAGGCATAGGGGAGACTAGTAATAAACAAATTAGTCAATCCTATGTAAACGTGAGAAGCACCTTGTAGGAAAAACAAGTTGGAAAAGAGTGACAGGTGAGGAATATGATTTGAGAAATGGTAGTCAGAGGGTGTTAGCTCAGTGCTAGGGTGCTTACCTACCATGCTGGAGGCCCTGGGTTTCATTGTAGCACTGGGAGAAAAACAATGCAGATTGAAAAACCCTCTTAGGCCTGAGCAGAGGGAGGAAGGAGATAAGCAGATATATACCCAAGGAAAGAACCTCTGAACCGAGGGGAATGTAAACGCTGGAAAGTAAAGCAGTTGGGGCAAGATAGTGAATGCCTGGAGGGCCCAGGGAAGGGCTTTGGAACTTAATCACAGTGAGACGGGTGTGACTGCAGCATATTTTGGGACATCATCTCACTCACGTTCTTAAAGTGTAAATGTTTTCAATCTTGACTCTGGGGCTGTGTAAAGAATCAAATGAAGAAAGAAGTTGGAAGCCTAATCCATGTAGAAGGGGCTATCAGTGGGAGCTGATGGCAGCATATACTATCAGCAGTGAGAATAGAGGGAATTATTTGCCTTCTGGATATATCCAAAGATGGGGTGGTGGTAGAGAGGATGTGGAATAGGAGAGAAAGGGAAAAGGAAGCACGGTTCTAAAGCTTTGGGCATAAATTGATGGAAACATGGAGTTGGGGGTTTCTGAGTTAGCACAGGTCATATAGGACTGATAATAGACCGATAATTGAAGGACATGGACATGCTAGGATTTTAGATGCATACTTGATATCCAAATGCAAGCAGACAATTTGCTCTGTGAGTCTTGAGTTGGGTGGGAAGGTCCACACGAGGGACTCGAAGTTGGAGGTCTCTCATCCAGAGGTGGTATTTGAGGCTATGGGGTCAAGTGAAAAAGGAGTTGGCTGGGGACTGAGGCCAGGGCCAAAGGTTGGGAGGATGAAGAGAACCAGTGAAGGAGGCCAAGCCAGAGCGGCTGGTCAGGCCAAAGGAAAAATGAAGAAAGAGAGGGAAGGATCAGTCCTTGTATGTTCCCGAACAAACTGAGGCCTAACAGTGTTATTTATGGTTTTGGATTTGTCATATGAAGCACCAGTGCATTTGATAACAGGAGCTTTCAGGGTGAGGGAAGGTGGAAGTCTGGATGTGTGTGTGGATGGAATACCCGTGGAACGTGTGGTGGGAGCATGGACAGGTCAACCAATGAAGCAGGTAGAAAAAGCTCCTATGTACAGGTGCAACCAAGGTCCAGATTTTTGGTTTTATGTTGTGCTTGTCCTGGGGCTTGAACTCAAGGTCCGAGTGCTGTCCCTGAGCTTTTAAAGTTCAAGGATAGCTCTCTACCACTCGAGCCACAGCACTACTTCCAGTTTTCTGGTGGTTAATTGGAGGTAAAAGTCTCAGGGACTCTGCCTGAGCTGGCATTGAACCTTGATCCTCAGATCTCATCCTCCTGAGGAGCTAAGATTACAGTGAGCCACCAGTGCCTGGCCTTTTAGGAAGAGTTTAAGAAGAAATGACATGTTTCTGCTGAAAGACAATGAGCCACAGAGGGTACTAGGACATATGTGAGTGTGTGTCCATCATCTGGGCAAGGAGGGCCGCACTGACCGGTCATCTGTGTCATGAGTTTTCCATGGTGGTCATGAGATTAGCCCTGGAGGTCTTTAGGAAGATTGCTGGAGTGAGGCAGAGAGTGTTGAGGATGGGGAGGGGTCTTGACAGAGGACGCAGAACTTCCTACATCTCTCTTTGAGTTTCTCACAGTTGGCCAGGGACCTCCAAGGAGCTCTCTGTCAGATTAACTGACAGAGCATCTGGGAAAGATAGAATATCTCATTCTGGCTCTCCAACAGAAAAGGAGTGTGGTATAGTGTTACATATATCTGGTCAAAAATTATACAATAAATACGTTCACACACACAAATCCTTAAAAAAAAAACAGTACCGACAGCATCGTAAAGTCTTAAAACTACTCATCCATCAGCTCTGTCTTCCTGGAACTCTTGGACCATGGGGAGAGATTTTATGATTTGGCACCTGCTCCGGTAGTTTTTGGTAACAAAAATTTCTGGCAAATACCATCCACAAGACCTGTGATACAGAGCACATTTTTGAGCTCTGCATGGATGCAGAAACAGGAAGGAATTTTCCACTGAGCTCAGACCTATTGGTCTCTCTCTGCCTCTCACTTTTTTCCCCTTTACTCCTCTTCCTTAGTAGATCCCAGGTCTATGCCAATGGATCACTCATGGGAATGAGGAACAAAAAAAGAATGCATCCTCTCTTTACTCTGATGGTGACTCCCAAAGTTCCAGTTTCTTGTTGAACGCTGCAAGGCTAGAGAAAGTCTATTTTTGCTTTGGAGATAATCTCAGGTGCATGCTGGGAAATGATCCTTTCTGGGTATTGGGTGCTATGACCTCATTACTTTTATGACATCCTAAGAAACAGGTCAAGTACACAGTAAAGATATATAAACGAGGAAGCTAAGACTCAGGGACAGACTTGTCACCTAAGGCCATTGAGCCAGTTAGTAGCAGAACCAGAATTGAAATTTACTCTCTCCTCAAATAGACTGTTTCTCTCTCCTATGTTCTACAAACCAAGGCCAGGCTCTAAAGCATAGCAGGTCTCAAGGATAGTCATATCTTTCCAGTCCTCTAAGAGCTTGCTTCCTTTTGGAAAGCCTTCCAGGGGAGGTAAACTAAAGTTAAACCTGCTCTTAGTAGTTTTGACCATCTGTTTGTCTCTCAACACCTCAGGATCCCTGGGGTTGGAAACTCAAAGTGATACCTCTGTTCTTCCACATCCTTGCTCCTAGACTGCTTTGTCTCCAGGTGCCAGGGTCCCAGACCAGCTGTTTCTGTGATTCCCATCTTCCTTTGTCTGTCACCAGAGCAGGAAATGGAGAAATCATTGACCTTTGACTTAAAAAGGAAACACCGAGAAAATAACACTGAGAAATATCAAGCAGAGTGACTGTTCAGCAGTGACCTGCCATCTCGGGGTAGACTTCTCTGCATGGAGGATGTAGTAGGCTAATTTCTTTGGTGGGTTCCCAGCATCTTGGAGGCCTCTCTGTGGCCTCCTCTAAGTCTTTTGCTGAGATGTTTAGGAATCAGTTATGGAAATTTAATATCAAAAGGAGTCACCTCCTACAATTTATCCAGAAAGCACAAGGGAAGTCATTGCATTGAAAAAGGTCAGGCTTGGGGAATTAGACCACTGTCTTCTCTCCTCTCTACAGGCTATAATACTACCACAAAATGTATTTCAATCTAGAAAAAAAAAACACAAAATAGCAGGTGGAAAATATTTACACACACACACTTTATTATCTGAAGTTTTCAAAATGGAGTTAAAATTTAAACATATAATTTCTCTTTTTAATCTTTATAATTGCTTTTTTTAAAGCAAGGGAAGTTTCAGTGACACATTCTACATGTGTATATCACATACCCTGATCAAACTCACCCCCTCTTATTACTTGTTTTCTTTTCATACCTGCAAATAAACTACTTGAACAGTATTTATCCTCTCCCTCCCACTGGTACTCCTCCCCACAACAGAGCCTGTTGAACGCATTTCTTTTGCTGACACATGGAAACAAAACCTGTTTTCACAACTACCCCTTTAAAGTTTCTCCTTAATCTTTATTAACCTCTTACTGTGTGCTAGGTGCTGCCTCAGTACTATAAAATAAATTAAAGCATTGGTTTATGTAAATTTAATCATGAACACAATAAAAACTTGGTTGGAAAATAACAGCATGGGCTACCACTTAGGTGCAGATGTTGAAGTAAGTATTTCACATAAGTTATCTTCTTTAATATATAGCATCTCTCATTACCAATCCCCCCTCTAAATTGTCCAAATTTCATCTTGGGTAATCTCCTACTGAGACAAATCTGAACAGATTACCTTTCATACAGGCAGAGAAGATCTAAACTGGCCAGGAAAATAACAGAAATGAATGGCAAACATTTGTGAGATGGTGCCTAGAAGATGAAGAATATAGATGAGTACAAACCAAAAGTTCATCTGGATGTTCAGAATGTGATCTCACTTGGAGAATATTTGAGGATATAATTCATTGAGGATGTATTGAGATTATAGTATGTTGGATTAGGGAGGGTCCTAAATCCAATGACTTGACTATCAACATGAATTGGGTGTAAAGAGAGAGGGGGAAAGGACCTGAAGAGGGGGGGGAGGGGACAGGGAAGAGGATGGGACACAGGCAGGGAGAAGAGGAGAGGCTACAGAGAAAGAGGTGACAGTACAGGAAGAAAAAAGTACATGGAGAGGATACGGAGAAAGAAGACAAGACATGGAGAAGAGGAGAAAAGAGGGGAGAAGAGGAGAGGAGACAGAGAGGAAAAGACATAGAAAGGAGAGGAGAGGCCTCCAAGAGGAGAGAGGGAGATTTGGAGAGAAGGTGGAAGGGACAGAACACAGGTAGGGGAGACACAGTGAAAGAACAAGAGGATACAGAGAAGTCCCTTGGAGACAGAGGGAAAGACTATGCAGATTCCACGCCACCCCCTCCTGCCCTGCCCTGCCCCAAACTGAGGAATATCAAGGGTGTCACCAGCCACATCTCTGGGAGAGAGGCCTGGAACAGATTCCCCATCAGAACCTTAGAAGGATCTAACCTTGGCAACACTTGAGTTCTGGCTTCACGAACTGTGAAGGGGAAAATTTCTCTATTTTGAGCCACCCACTTGGTGGTAATTGGTTATGGCAGCCACAGAGAACTAACACAGCAGATTGTTTTTAAAAATATGGACAGAAACTAAGTTGGACGGATGTGTCTGGGTGGTGTTGGAGGCCATATAGTTGGTCGTATTTCAGAGGAGAGGTTTGAGAATGAGAAGTGAGAAAGGAGAGATACTTGTGTCTTCTGGCCCTGCCCTAGCCATCGGTCATGGGCCAATTTATGTGCTGAATGACACTTCATGGCAGGTGAGTCCCCTCAGGTGTATACCTCTGACTGAGACACAGAGAAGGCGTCTCCCAGGGACCTCGTGAGTCTGTATAGGGTCTAGGACCAAGGAGGAAGTTGAATGTGAGGCCAATCAGGTGACACCACTAAGGGCAGTAGGAGGAAGTGAGAGCAGGGTGGAGACAGAATCCCTTCAGGCGGATAGTAAGTTCAGGCCACTGAGGAGCCACTAATGAGTGAGATTCAAAGTCCAAGTCCCAGTGTGTCCTCAGGCTATCCAAATAGATGTGAAGGTCTGGCAAAGTTCAGACAAGCGCGCCAGGAGCTCCAGCCAGCCAGTGTGGGAAGCTGGCATGGGTCTCCAGGCAGTGAGTGATAAGAGAAGAGGCATGTGGAATTACCTTGTTGTTCTAAGAATTGTGCCTATTCTTGGCTGGAGCATGGTAGCTAGAGAAATGTACACCGGGACACCATGCCCTGAAAGAGGAGAGCAGCAAGGAAGAGACAGCATCCACAGAGGGCCTGGGACTGCTAACAGCCTCCTAGCTCAGAACCACAGCGTCTATGCAACAGCTTCCTTCAGTTACTCTTCCTCCATCACTTACTCTGGGCTACTTATTTTGCTCAGGATACTAACCTTTTCCCCTTTTCCTTAGCCTAGGGCCTGGAAACTCAGGTATTATGCAGTAAACTGGCAATTATTTTATTTCAACTGGATTAGCATTGGAGAACTCCAATCAAAGACTAGAAATGACCCCCCCCCCGCCCTTTTTTTTTTTTTTTGCCATGGCTGATGATTCATGCCAGTTATTCTGGCTACTCTGGGGGCAGGGATTCAAATCAAAGTTCAAGGTCAGCCTAGGCAAAAGTGAGACACTATTCAAAAAAAAAAATAGGTAAAGCAGAAAGAACAGGGTGGGTAGTTCAGGCAATAGAGCAGCTATTTAGCAAATGCGAAGCCCTGAGTTCAAACCCTAGTACCACCCAAAAAGAAAAAAGAGAGAAAGGAAAGAAATGCCCATTTCTCCCATTTCTGGGAGAACAATGCTGTCTCAAGATCTTTGCAAGCAATGAGCTATGTAGTCATCAAACCACCATCCTCCCAACATAAGCCTAATCTTGTTCTTAAAAATTAAAACAGGGGGGCTGGGAAGGTGGCTCAGTGGTAGAACGCTTGCCTCGCATGCATGAGGCCCTGGGTTTGATTCCTCAGCACCACATAAGCAAAAAAAAAAAAAAAAAAGAGCCGGAAGTGCGCTGTGGCTCAAGTGGTAGGACGCTAGCCTTGAGCTGATGAGCTGAGGGACAGCGCCCAGGCCCAGAATTCAGCCCCCAAGACTGACAAAAAAAATTTAAACAGGGCTGGAGACATGGTTCAAATGGTAGAGGGCCAGCTCAGGAAGCAAGTCCACTAAACACAAGGCTGAGTTGAACCCCAATAATAGACAGACAGACAGATGAATAGCTAGGTAGATAAATGGATCAACAAATAAATAATAATAAAAGTTTCAAGGACTATGTTAATTTTTCTCTTATACGGAGATAATGTTTTTATATGGTCTAATTCAGAGAAAGAGCACGCATGGGAATAACCTGGCAAATGATAAAAGACTTTGACTGTAAGTAAGAAAACCTCAGTGGATTACTCACTTAATCCTTTGATTTGTTTTTCTTTTCCCCAACAGAAAGTATTCAGTAAGTATCTAGTCATGCCATGTGTTTTTCTAGGCATTCTTTAAGGAGAGCAGAGGACAGAACAAATGCAGGACAAGTCTCCACCCTCAGGGACCAGACAATAAATATTTTTACCAAGTCCATTTGACTTAAATGAGAAGAAGAGGCAAAAGATAGACAATTAGAGCAGGTGTAAATGTTAGGTAAGATGTTCTCTGTTGGCCACTAGAAGGAAGTGAGGCTTGAGTGAGCCGAAGTCTGAATAAAGGAAACAAATTAAGAACACAATATGTATCTGGGGAGAGAGAGGATGTGTATTTGGAGCTCGAAGCATGGTCTTGTGCACTGTCAGAACAACCAATGTCTGGCTGCTTACTGGACACTCTTGGAAATAGAGGCTCTCACAGACCCTGAACCAAGGACCTTCCATATCCAGCTGCCCATGATGCTGCAGACCACGGAATGCCACTTAGTGGCCAGCATGATGGTAGGAAGACGTGGGATCACTGAGAGGTGATTGAGTCAAGAGGCTTCTCCCTTGTCACTGAGATTAAAGGTGTCCCTTTCTTATTCTCCTGCTCTGCTGCTTTCTACCAGCTGGGACACCGCATCCCTTCCTCAGCATACAGCCCCCAGGGGTTATCTTGGAAGCAGAGAGCCAGTCCTCATCAGACAACTGGCCCTTTGAACTTGGACTTCCCAGTCTCCACAACTACTACAAACGATGTTTTTTGTTCGTTAAAAATGATTCAGGTTGGGCTGGGATGTAGCTCAGTGGCAAAGCGCTTGCCTAGCAAGTGCAACGTCCTGGGTTTGATCCCCAGTACCAAAAAAGAAAAGACAAAAAAAATACAGTTAAAAAAAAAACCCCAAACAAAAAAAAATGACTCAGGTTATAGAACACACGTGGACTAAGATACAATCAAATCAATGGAGACAATGGACCCACAACAATTGTCCAAATTAGTAGAACTGCCTAGCCACTAATCTTGGAAACCCAAACTCAGCCAGGCATTTTAATTGGACAACAATCTGATATCCTATTAACAACGTATTTTCCCTCCCAGTACTAGCTAATTGCTAGACAGAGCAAACAGCTAGTCCTATGTACCCCTTTCAGCATTAAAGTAACCAAAAGCCTATGCTCCAAACCACATTTAAAAAAATTATATCCAAGACCAGGATTCCATCCTAATCATACCATGGTCAACTACCAGACAGTCGGGGACAGGCCCATGCCCCAGAGCCTGATGGAAGTATTCTAATCAGCCCATCCAAACCCAGCTTAACTTGTTTCACCTGCTTCTTTTAGTGAAGTGTGTAATAACAGTTCTTGTCCCCTTACCCCTCCCCCTGCCTCCTAATTTCTCCTGGTATTTCCTGAATGGCTCCTTAGGGTGTGACCTAGCCCTTTCCTTGAGTATAAAACACTGTCCTGTAATTCCCAAATGATTTTACAAAACCTTTGTTTTAAGACACCTGGACTACAAATGTCACTACTCTATACAGGACCCCAGCTGTCTCTCCAGATCAATCAGATGGAATGCCCCGCTGCAAGGCCTCCAAGGCGGTCATCGGTCCTCTGATCTTATTCCTGATGGAGCTCATTCATGGCCTTGCTGCCTCTTCTCTGACCTCAGGCTGCCCTCTTGTCTGGTTGTTAATATCACATCTTAACTGGAGTACTTACTGGTATTTGGGGTATCCTTAACTGAGTGTATCAGTTCCTCTGCGAAAGAGACCAATACATTGAAGGGAAAGGATTCCCAGAATGAGAAATGAATCTTTGAACAGATGAAGATACTTGAACTATATGCTCCCTGGCAACCAGTTAAGAAAGGGACTACCACTGTTGGAATTTTAAAAGGTAGAGGGTGAGCAATCCTTCGTGCACTCCTTGGAGATACTTTATAGCAGTGTGAAGACACACATACAACCAACCTCTTACTGGGGTAGGCACGGTATATCTCAGAGCTTTGAAGCTACTTTCTTCACCATGCATATGCCAACCATTTACCCTGTCACTTTTGCCCTTAGGCCAATGGGATGAGGCAACCCGGTTTCTGGGGAAGCCAAGTGAAGTGATGTGTTCATTGGAAAGAGTGCACCTACCGCATGCCTGCCAAGACTGCAGTGCTAATGGCGGGGCCCCATGCAATAAAAGATGTGGATCTTCTACAGTGCCTTGGTAGTAATGACCAGTTAGGGCCTTGCTCAGGCTCTTTCTGTCCTTGAGGCTGAGTCATCTGTGCTCTCAAAAGGGATCCACAATGATCTTTTCACCATTTCAATGATACCTCCATTGAATCTCCCTTTATCTTACCATAGCACTGGAAAAATTCTCCCCACTGCTTAAAATCCTCCAACACAATTCAGCACCAAAGTCTTTATCTGATACCAGTCTCCAAGTAGTTAACTAGAGTTAACTTCTCACTCTTTCTTATGGATGAAGTCCTGTATTGCTTTGAAGTATAGCCCATACTCAGCTTTCAATAACTTACCAAACACGTAGGAATTCTTTCCTCTTATCAACTCACAAACAGAACTAGTCGTAGTATCTGAGGTAACTTCAGGTTAAAATCATAACACGTAATGTTAACGGTCAGGAGTTTCTCAGTTCAGTTAAGAAAGTGGGATCGGTTGCCAAAAATGTGGACTTTGGCCCAGGCTGTGATTAGAAATAACACATGTGGAACCATTCAGTGTTTTCCTCACCTGCCTGAAGCTTCATGAAAGGTTGGGAGTACTGTGGAATATCTTTTGATTGCTTATGCTGTAAACCTATGGTGAGAAATGACGGAGGAGACAAGCTCTTCTATTTCTCAACCTACAACTGATGCAAACTCAGTTGGGCAACTAAATAAGAAAACCAGTCACAGTTAACCCCAAAGCCAGTCCATTAACACTGAGATACAGATGACAAAAGTTTTCTGATCTTTTCTGCTTATGCATTGTATTCACACCCTTACCACTTAATTTCTTTAGGTTGCTGCTACCATAATCAGCCCTGAGCTCCTCTTGTATGGTTGTTAAGTGTTAAATGCCAAGTATCAACACCCCCTACCCTAGGAAAAAAGAGGAGAACAAGACAGTTTTACAGCAGATATCTTTTTTTAAATTTTTTTATTGCCAAGGTGATGTACAAAGGGGTTAAAGTTACATAAGTAAGGTAATAAGTACATTTCTTGTTGAATTTGTTACCACCTTCCTCATTTGTTTTCACAATGGATATCTTGTCCAGAAATATTATAATCAGAAATACCTTTGCTTTCCACCAGATATAGTACTTTTTTCTTTTTCTTTCTTTTCTTTCTTTCTTTCTTTCTTTCTTTCTTTCTTTTTTTTTGCTGGTCGTGGGGCCTGAACTCTGGGCCTGGGCACTGTCCCTCAGCTCTTCAGCTTAAGGCTAGTACTCTACCACTTGAGCCACAGTGTCACTTCTGGCTTTTACTGCTTATGAGGAATCGAACCCAGGGCCTCATGCATGCAAGGCAAGCACTGTACCATTGAGCCACCTTCCCAGACCCAAATATAGTACTTTTAAAGAACCTACAATGCAAATATATTTATATCTATGTGGACGAATTTGTATTAGCAAAGTTTAGTGGTAACTTAAATTTCCATCAGTAAGATACAGTTAAATAGAAGTTATTCAACGGTTAAAGAAGAGAGTTTGTATTTATTAAAAGTGTCATTAACATTAATTAAGGAGAAAAAACAAAGAATAGAACAATGGGTACAGTGCGAGGTTCAAGGGGAAGGAAACAAGAGAATGTATTTTGAAATACATGCATATCTTTGCCTGTGTACCCCAGATCTCCAGCAGGTAACAAAGAAACTAGAAAATAACAGCAAGGAGTGGGAATTTCAAGAGAGAGAAGACAGATAATTTTTCACTGTGATATACTGTATGTCCTCTGCTTTGTTAACAACATCAATATATTGTTCAGCTAATTAAAGACTACATTAAAGAAGATTAAATCCATGATGGTCCTTCCTTTTAAAGAAGACTTGGGCTTTGAGGGCCTTCCATGTTCTAAAGGGAATAATTACGATTGACATTTGTACAACAGTCTTACCTCTACTCCTTGATGCCCCTATACGGCACCATCACTCGCCTAATTCTTAAATCAACCTGTGATGTTTGCTTCCCAATTTCTAGTTAGTATTGGAGAATACTGGACTTCTGTGATTTCACCAATTCCCAGATCTCCCATGTGTTTACACGTAGTTGGAGCTTCTGCCAGAGGCTCCCAGGTGCAAACTTCCTTCTACCTACCATGCCATGCTGCTTCCAGGTGTTTGGCCTTGGCTCATGGCTTGGCAGCTACACTGTTGCTTCCTCTTGTCATGTGGAATTTGTAACCCACACTGATTCTCTGGGGTAATTATACAAATATTTGTCCCAAACCCGCTCTGCACAAAGGACGCTTGCGTCGCCTTCTTGTGCTTTCCTGATCATAATATGACGGTGAGAAAGATAAATATTTCCCCAAATCCAAGTTCCCAGAAAAGAGCCTCTGTGTCAACTAACTGCACCAATGGTGGCACACTTGGACAGCTGCATGGTTTTTGCCTAGGAGGGACGTTGTGCAACTCGAGAGATGAATGAAGAATGGGTGGGGGAACAGGGCAGAGTGACTGAGTCCCGCAGTCCCTGTGGGGATAGCCCTTGGTAACCCCCAGAGCATTAGTCCCTGTAAGACTCTGGAGTTATTACAATTGTCATGTTGTATAGATAATCATAGAGAACTTTCATAGCCTGTGTGCTTGGCACTGTTCTAAGTACTTTGCACTAAGAACTTGGCAGGTGCCCGAGGCTGACATCTGTTACCCTTGCTAATCTGGAGGCAGAGATCAAACAATGGCGGTTCAAGGCTCACCTGGGCAGAAAAATCCAAAAGACTCTGTTTCTGAAATAACCAGCAAAAAGGCCAAACTGGAAGTGTGGCTGAAATGGTAGAACAGTAGCTGAGCAAACAAGCCAAACAAGTGGAAAGCCTTGAATTCAAATCCCAGTGCTAGCCTGCACATGTACATGCATGTGTGTGCACACACACTCACACTCACATAAATCTCGTGTCCACCTTAGGAAATGGACACTATTGTAAATCATATGTTTACAGTGGAAAAACTAGAGAATTTAAGCAATCCACCTATGCTAACACAGCAAATACATGTTAGAGCAGACTATAGGAATATAGAACATTTCCTTCTGTGTTTGTACTCTTCACTATTAAACTCTGAGGCAAAGTGATTTCCCCAACTCAACTACCAAGTGAACCAAATAGACTAGAGCCCAGGTTTCCTGCTTCCAAATGAAGAGAATGTTCTCCTCCTCCATGGAGGAGAGGGCTACAGAGATTTAGAAAGAGAGTAGAAGGAAGGAAGGCAGGGAAAAAGGATAGACAATTACTTTCCAGGTCCTCAGAATATGTGGCTCATCTTCCCATGCAATTCTCTCTCCTCCCTCCTCTCCTCCCACTGTGGCCTGCCCCGAGTCACCTGGAGACCAATAGCTCTAACGCTGATTTGTGATCCTGTCATTTTGGATAAAGTTTCATCAGGTGGCTACATTGTCCTAAATATCCCCTCTTCTTACCTTTTGTGTTTTCTTATTGTTACAGAGAAAATTGCCCTGATTAATAAAACAAAGCTCTTGAGTACTTGAAAGATTACTAATTACAAGAACAACTTAACTCCTTTTTTCACCTTTAAAAATTATTTTAAGCCAGGCGCCGGTGGCTCACACCTGTAATCCTAGCTACTCAGGAGGCTGAGATCTGAGGATCATGGTTCAAGGCCAGCCCGGGCAGGAAAGTCCGTGAGACTCTTATCTCCAATAAAGTACTAGTAAACAGGAAGTGGTGCTGTGGCTCAAGCGGTAGAGTGCTCGCCTTGAGCTGAAGAGCGCAAGGACAGCACCCAAGCCCAGAGTTCAAGCCCCATGACGGACAAAAATAAATTATTTAAAGTAGTTGTACAGAGAAGTTACCACTTCACAAAGCAGTTTATGAATATAATGCATCCTGATCAATGTCACCCCTTTCAACATTCTCACTCATCCCTTTCCTCACTGCTCTTAGTTTTCCAGGACATACATTGGATTCTTGATTGCATTCTCCCCCTCTTCTTTCTATTGGTCTACCCCTTTCTCCTTGACCCCACAATTATTCCTTTCTGGTGTTTATTTTATTGAACTTTGCCTTTCTATAAAATTACACTCTTTGAGTCCTCCTACGAACCTACCATATTTCAGTTAATAAATTTGTATACAGTTGCATACCACCCAACAAATTTTCTTTTAAGTTCATAAGCTTAATCTGGCTTCCACATACAAGGGAAAACATGCAACCTTTGTCTTTCTGGGGCTGACTTATAATTTTTTCCTGGGTTTTTCTTCACAAATGGTGTGATATCACTATTTCTAATGGATAAGTAAATTTTCATTGTGTATCTATCACAGGTTCATTTGTCCACTGAGGGACATCTGGGCTAATTATATACCTTAGCTATGGTAAATAGTGCTGCAATGATCATGGTTGTGCTGGTAGCTTTACTTTGGTGGTGTTTTGGATAAATGCCTTGGAGTGAAATTGCTGGGTCATAGAATAGTTCTATGTTTAGAGGAAACTTCACTCTGCTTTTCAGAGTGGTTGAACAAGTTTACATTCCCACTAATTATTAGGGTTCCCTTTGGCCAGATCATTGCCAGGTTCTGTAATAGTTTGTCTTCTTGCTAATGGTCATTTTAACTGGGATGAGCTGGAATCTCAGTGTTGTTTTGATTTATATTTTCTTTATGGCCAGAAATGGTGAGCATTTTTTCATGTGTCAATTGTCCATTTTTTTTTTTTTTTTGTCGGTCGTGGGGCTTGAACTCTGGGCCTGGGCACTGTCCCTCAGCTCTTCAGCTCAAGGCGAGCGCTCTACCACTTGAGCTACAGCGCCACTTCCGGTTTTCTGGTGGTTTATTGGAGATAGGAGTCTCACGGACTTTCCTGCCCAGGCTGGCTTTGAACCACGATCCTCAGATCTCAGCCTCCTGAGTAGCTAGGATTACAGGCGTGAGCCACCAGTGCCCGGCTCAATTGTCCATTTTTACTCGTTCTGAGAAGACTCTTTAGCTCTCATAGCCCATTTTTAATTGGGTTGTTGGGCTTTTGAGGATTTAATTATTTGTCTGTATATTCTGGATATTAGGCCATTGTGTAATGAATAGCTGGTAAAATTTTCTATCTCATTTTTATCTCATTTTGGTAACCATGGAATGTTAGGCCTGCTTGGGAGAAGAGCTCCCTTCTCCCCTCCGCTTCATGAAGGATAGCAAATAGCCTTACCAGAAGTCACCTGCCCCAAACCAGTGACCATCTGTGACTGTTAGCCATCTGACTGTGAGTCAGCAGAAGGACATCGTCCTCTGAGGTCACTTCTGCATCCGCTGGGTCCACACGTCCTCCTCACCTTTCCCTATATAATCTGTCTCCGCCATCAGACAGGCTGCTGCCGGCTAACTGCTACAGGCCACACGTGGTGTGCCTGACTCTCTCAAGCACCAACCTATAAACCAAGTAAACTCTTTCTGCCTGAACTGTGTGGTAGTCTCCTTTTGATAAGTGTTACATGGAAGACTCTGATTAATACATTATCATCTGATTTAGAAATGATCGCCACGGTAATTTTCACAAAGTCATGTAATTACTAAGCAAGCCTGGTTGTTAGGATGATATACTCCTTCTTAGAGTATATTCTGAATTCTGCAGATAATTCTATAAAAAGGGCAGCATTCAAATAATATCATTGCTATATCTACCAAATAAGTGGTGGTGCATATTGTCACTTGGGAAGAGGTCACCTCTTTTCCAGCCACTCTTCTATTCCCAGTGGCCAGAGATTGGCTTCAGCCAGATCACAGTGAAGCAACCATGTCCTTATGTAAAACCGGACCCAGAAGTAAGCCATATGAGAATTATTTAGCAACTGTGTTCTTTCTAGGCCAAGAGAAAATAACTCTGAACAAGAGTATAACCCCCAAAGGGAAATGAGTTTCTTGCTGGCAGAACTCACAATATGTTTCACAGTTCTGCAGCAGTAGCAGACTTCTCTAAGTTTCTGAGTCCAGACAGAGTGTTTTATAAGAAAGGAAAGAAGGTAGGCAGGCAGGCAGGCGGGCAGGTGGGCAGGTGGGAAGGAAGGAAGGAAGGAAGGAAGGAAGGAAGGAAGGAAGGAAGGAAGGAAGGAAGGAAGGAAGGAAGGAAGGAAGGAAGGAAGGAAAAAGATGAACATAAGAAAGGAAGTAATGGACTTTGTTTTTCTCTTTACAATAACCAAGTTGTATTTCTTGAATGCCGAGGATACCTTCCATTCCAGAAGGGTCAGTCCGTCTTTCCCTCTCGCCCCTGCAGAGCCATCACCACGTCCTTCTCTGAGATGTGCCTCATCTCACCAGTATGTCAGCAAAAGGCAGATACCTGACCTCCCATTTCCTAACTTTCTTTCCCCACAATCACTAAGAAAACAGACTACAATTTCAACAAAGTACCCTGTTGTCTCAAAAGGAAACTGAACAAAAGTCAAGTAGATGGCAAAGCGTTGAGCAGACCTTGAGCTGGATGAAGCCATCTCCACTGAAGCTCAACAAGCCTCCTATAGAGGAGGTGAATTTGTATCTTTTAGCAATTTCTCCCCCTTCTTGCATCTGATATTTATTTTTCCAAATGCTTATTAATTTTGTAGACGTTACACTCAGCGTAAGGCCCCAAACAGATAAAATTCCTGCCCTTCAAAAACAAACATCCTGACAGATAACAGAATATAAATGCAACTGCAAAAGTGAAATCACATAAGAGAAGGATATGCTTTCAGGGAAAAATAAAAAGTGGTCTTGGCATTAAAATTGTATAGGCCTAGAACAAATCATGAAAAGTGAGTTAAGTCAAGCCTAGACAGACAAATGGTGCATGTTAGCTCTCATGTGGAAGTGAGACTTAAAATATAACTAAAGACAATAATTTATATGGAGAGCTATGCATTTACACCAAACTGACTAAGGGAGGGCACACATAGGGAGAAAATACAGAGGCAAAACTATTTTGAACATCTAAAGTACTATTGATCAAAACAAATGCCAAGAAATGGAAACATACTTTTATCCTTCATTTTGTTTTCCTTTCTGGGAGTAGTGGGAAAAAAGGGTGGACAGGAATGGAGCGAGGAAGGTGAGCAAATGCAGTTGTTGTATTTGATATACGTGATGTAAATAATGAACTGTGTAGCCTGTGGGTAGGGATAGGTGGGGGAATGGAGGAAAGCAAAGAAAGGGAGACATTGCCTGAGAAACATTGTACTCATAACCTGGATTATGAAATCATAACTCCTTTGTCCACCTTCTGAAAAATAACAATAAAAAGGTAAGACATTTTCAACTGTGTAGAGCCAACCACTGAGAACTTAACATTTGAATCAACTCTGGGAGAAGTGAGGCAGAAAGGCAGGCTAATGTACTGCAAGAAAGCAAGGAGGGAAAGAGATGTCGTTTGTTGATGCTTAGAAGCATCCTGTTTTTTGAGGGAGTGGATATGTGCCATCCTTGCTCTTTATGGGCCATTGCCATTGATCTCATTCCATCCCCAGCCTTGGAATACCTATAAACAGATGGAAGACTAGCTAGTACAACCCTGAAGTAGATGAGAACAGGAGCCTGAAAATGCTGAAGTGGCTACAGTGGCTGGAGAAGAGAGAGAAGAGGTAGGAGAGGATGAGATCAGGGAGGTGGATGAGTGTCACCATGGCAACATCATCATCAGTAACCCCTGACATGTTCAGGGCTGTCATCAGAGCGCAGTGTGCATCCTTAGATCCTCCAGCAAACTCTATGCCAAGAGGCAAAAAAGCAGACAAATTCTTCTCTCCATTCTAGTGGTGAACCAGATGTAGAGAAAATTAATTAAATTACCAACTTTTCAGAGACTGATTTGATCTGGGTTTGACCCCATGTCTCTTCATTTTTAGAGCGTGGCTTTTGGCCTTGTACCTTTGGTTCTCTTCTAGGTCTTTATGCTTTTCAAATGATGAGGCAATTAAAAGAAAATGCTAACCCTGTTCTTAGTGATGAGCTTATGTCTTGATCCATTTTCTGTCACTATCACTGAATACCACCGTCTAGGTAATATACAAAGAACAGAAGTGCATTCAGTTCACAGTTCTGAAGATTGGGAAGTTCAAACATAGCTCCCAGGATCCAGTGAGCATCTTCTTACTGCATCATCACATGACAAGACAGGGAGCCCAAGAGAGCTTGCTTTTATAACACCAAGTCCCTCGATATCACCATTAATCTATCCATAAGGACAGAGAGGCAAAGCGTCCCACAAGTGAACTTTTGGAAGCCAAGTTCAAATCACAGCACCATGTTTATTTGTACTGAAGTCCTTTTGTTCCTGATTCATTTCACTATCTATGGATGCAAAGGAGTGTGGTTTGCACACTTAGGATTCGGTGTCAGAGCACACACTCACAGTGGCAGAGGTCATGCTAGCTCTGTGCCTGGATCTCTCTGCTCTGTAATTTCAAGGATTCTCATGTTGATGGAAAACTCAGGTGTTGGGGTATGGGAAAGGATATGGCTGTGGTCACCCTTCTTGTACAGGTCACCATTCACATGAACTAGTGTGTGAATCTTGCCCTGGCTTTGAGCCAAGTCCAGGGCACTCCCATTGGCTACCATTTGTCCTTATCTTGACTTTGTCTATTTTTAGCCCCACACTTGACCTCTGAACTCAATGGCATAATCCATCTCACCAGTTTTGGCTTTTGGCATTCTCTACATAGACTTTGGTTTGCACTGATGTTTGGCAAATAACTGGCCCAAAGCCAACCCAGCCTAGATACCTCATCTAGAATGATTTGTCTAGAAGGCATCTCCATCCTCCTCCTCCTCCCTCCATCCCAAGTTGAGGAAGTCGGCTCATATTCTTAGACAATTTGTATTTGTCTTTGATTCTTGTGTTTATTTTAACTTCCCCACCAGATCTTGAGCTGTAAGATTTCTCTGTATGCTATTTTAATGGGATCTTGACAGGTTTCTTTCCCCCTCCTCCCCCACCTCTCTTTCTTTCTATAGATCACTAACACTGAGCCCATTTGATGACAAGAGTCTTCAGAGATGGATGTTCACTAGAACAGATCTGCTAAGCTACTAAACTTCACGATGAGGCTTAAACCAATTTCCTCGTATTATGTAATCTTTCCATGTCATCAGGCTGTGCTGTGGAGGGAAGCAGATGATGTCTCCAGGGTTTTGTGTTCCCAGTCACGGCTGGAATTTACAGAAGGGTAACCACAATCATGCACTTTCTCACGACCCACCTCCCAATCCTGAGTTTGCCATGAGTGTGAGAATTCTTAAAGTTGCAGAGCTGAGTTCCAGGCACTGAAAGCCTGTGTTTCCTCTCTCATTGTGAGTGCTTGCTCTGAAATTCCATTCTAAGTCTTCTCTGAAGATGCCTGGTCCTTTCCAGTTAAACTGCTTTAGACTTCCTCTACACTGAGGTCCTTGCATCCCTTAGATCATAAAATTCTCTTAGCTCACTGCAGGAAGTCCTTCTAGGAGAACTCAGAAGCATCTTTTATCTTTTAGCAAATGAGAGATATGATATAAACCTACAAGTACATGCAATACTAACACCTCAGCACAAGTGCAGCCCCTACAATAGTGCAGGATAAATGTTCTCCATTCATGTTTTAAATGTTCTTCCTCTCCATTCATGTTCCCAGATTCCTGCTTTCTTCCAAGAGTAGTTTGTTCCAACGAAACAAACATGGATGAAATATCTTATTTTACTTTCTTGGGTGTTGGCTTCTTACTTTGAGTTGAGCTCCAATTAAACAGTTAAAAATATCTTAAAGAAAAATGTTTATGGGCATAGAGGTAATATGCCTATAATCCCAGCGAGGCAAAAGGCATAGATAGGAAGAACAAAATCACAAGCCCGTTCCAGGCAAAAATAGGAGAACTTATCTGAAAAATGACTAAAAGCAAACAGGATTGGGGAGTGTGGCTAATATATGTTGATATTAATAATTTTGTCATACTTATGGCTGAAATCGTGGTCAGTTTTTATAATCAGATTCAGGATGCCCACTTCATCTTTGGTCTCGATCCGTGGTATTCAGAGTGCTTCTCAACTAGCAACATAGGCATCACCAGAGACTTGTCAGAAATGTAAATTTACTATACCCCCACCTCCTGGCCCATTGACCCAGAAACTCACAGGATGCACCTTAAGTTTCAGCAACCTTCTCATGTGATTTTGATGAAACTTTAGTTTGCTAAGACATTTCTCCTAGACGATAAAAGTATTTCCCCTTCGTTTTCCAAGTTGGTAGTATCCTAAATAGAATCCTTCCAGGTTGGCTATGAAAAAAGTTGTTTAGGGGCTGGGAATGTGGCTTAGTGGTACAGTGCTTGCGGAGCATGCATGAAGCCCTGGGTTCAATTCCTCAGTACCACATAAACAGAAAAAGCCAGAGGCAGTGCTGTGGCTCAAGTGATAGAATACTAGCCTTGAGCACAAGAAGCTCAGTGACAGTGCCCAAGCCCTGTGTTCAAGCCCCAGGACTAGAAGAGAGAGAAAGAGAGAAAGAGAGAGAGAGAGAGAGAGAGAGAGAGAGAGAGAGAGAGAGAGAGAGAGAGAGAGAGAGAGAGAGAGAGAGAGAGAGTCATTTATACTGTAAATGCAGGTAACTTAGAAAAAAAGTTATAACCTGATTTTTATACATGTCAGAAGTGATCAAAAGCGGCAAAACCAAGCAGATTTTTTTTTTTCTGTTTGAATTTTTTTTTTTAAATTGTATTTTATTTTATTTGACAACATACTGTACAGAGGGGCTACAATTACATGGGCAGGATAATGCATACATTTCTTACCAAGCATTGCAGCCTCCTCCTTTGTTTACACTTCACTTCCCTTCCCTGCCTCCCCCCTCCCCCCACCCAATTTTACCCCCCTCCCCCCACCCAATTATACCCCCCTCCCCCCCCCCCACACCGAAATTGTAAAGCTGGTTTTGACGTGACATTTTGTACTTCTCATTGTTGCAACAGGTCCACCTGAATCCTTAAACGACTTGTTTGTCCCCATCTCCTCCACATGATATACTGACATCAAATATAGTGAAAGCGGGGGTTACACTGTGGGGGAGGGACATGCAAAGCAACCAAGAAATAATCTTATAAATGCATTAGAAACACATGCATGAAAGAAACGAAAACATTAAAATACATATTTAAGGGTTCATTTTCCTAACATCACATTATCTGGCCTTTTCCGCTTGACTCATACCTATATTGCAAATAAGGGAAACCATGGGACCTATGCTTCTTTGGGCCTGGCTTACTTCACTTAATATAATTTTTTCCAAACCTTTCCATTTCCTAACAAATGGGTAAATGTCATTCTTTCTGATGGAGGCATAGAATTCCATTGTGTATATATACCACATTTTCTTGATCCATTCATCTACTGAGGGGCATCTGGGTTGGTTCCATATCTTAGCTATGGTAAATAATGCTGCAATAAACATAGTTGTGCTGGTAGCTTTAGTGTGGTCTTGTTTGTAAACATTTGGGTAAATGCCCAAAAGTGGGATTGCTGGATCATAGGGGAGATCTATGTGAAGTCTTTTGAGGAACCTCCATACTGCTTTCCAAAGTGGTTGAACAAGTTTACATTCCCACCAACAATGAAGTAAGGTTCCTTTCTGTCCACATCCCCTCCAGCATCTGTTGTTATTAGAGTTCTTGATTTTTGCTGTTCTAACTGGAGTGAGGTGATATCTCAATGTTGTTTTGATTTGCATTTCTTTTATGGCTAGGGATGTTGAACATTTCTTCATGTGTCTATTGGCCATCCTTCTTTCTTCTTCAGAGAAGCTTCTCTTTAAGTCTTTTGCCCACTTATTTATTGGGCAGTTGTTTCTTTGAGGATTTGTTGTTGGGTGGTTTAATTTTTTGAGTTCCAAGTATATTTTAGATATGAGACCTTTGTCCGTTGTATGGCTAGTAAAGATCTTCTCCCAATCGGTGGGCTTTCTATTGATCTTGCCAGCTATGTCATTTGCCCTGCAGAAGCTCTGCAATCTTATGCAATCCCATTTGTCCAACCTTTCTTTGATTTGTTGTGCTTCCGGGTCTCTATTCAGAAAATTTCGACCTGAGCCAAGGAGACCTAGGGTTTCTCCTATTCCATCCTGTAATGTTTTCAGAGTGTCTGCTTTGAGTTCAAGGTCTTTGATCCATTTGGAGTTGATTCTGGTGCAGGGTGATATATAAGGATCTAGCTTTAGTTTTCTACATGTAGTTAACCAATTTTGCCAGCACCATTTACTGAAGAGGCTGTCTTTCTTCCATTCTATTGTTTTAGCTTCCTTATCGAAGATTAGATGGCTATAGGTCTGTAGGTTCATTTCTGGGTTTTCAATTCTATTCCATTGGTCCTGAGGTCTGTTCTCATGCCAATACCAAGCTGTTTTGATTACTATGGCTTTATAGTAGAGTTTGAAATTTGGTATTGATATTCCTCCAGCAGTGTTCTTTCCGTTGAGGAGCGTTTTTGCTATTCGGGGTCTTTTATTGTTCCATATGAATTTTTGGATTGCCTCCTCTATTTCCTTGAAGAATGAGGGTGGAATTTTGATAGGTATCGCGTTGAATTTGTAGATAGCCTTGGGAAGTATTGCCATTTTCACGATGTTAATCTTGCCAACCCAGGAGCATGGGAGGTTTTGCCATTTTTTAAGTTCTGTGTTGATTTCCTTTTTCAAGATTTTAAAGTTTTCATCATAGAGGTCCTTCACTTCTTTGGTTAAGTTAATTCCTAGGTATTTTATTTTTTGTGGGGCTATTACAAATGGAGTTGCTTTCCTAATTTCAGCCACACTTTTCTCATTGTTGGCATATAGAAAAGCCATTGATTTTTGGGGGTTAATTTTATAACCTGCTACTTTGCCAAAGTTTTGAATCACCAAGCAGATTTTTGAAAGCACCTAACACTTTCCATTTCCTTCCGTTAAAGCTATTTCCTCTTCTTTTTTGATTCTGTACATTCTTCACACTTTATCTTCTTTCCAGTTCTTCACCATTCAAGACCCAGTTGCCAACCTTGCTTTAACCTGAAGTCTTTGAGCTGTATTTTTCCTTATCTCTTTACCATTTACCTGGATTTTTCATTCATTTATATACTCTCCTTTCTATGTTCTCCACAAAAGAATTCAGGTTTCTAGAAGAAAATATATACACAATTAGGTAATTACCATGTCCACTGCGTGAAATGCTACACTAAATACAAAGCAAAGTGTGTTTTCTAAGTTGAACTACGTTACAGTGGTTGTCATTCACAATTTTATTGGTCTCTAGCAAGTGGTAACAGATTTGCTTATCTTTTATTCTGCTATCATGAAGAAGTCTCCATGCATTTCCCTGAAGTAATTATATTCTAGAAAATGACAAGTAAATATCCAAAAAAAACAAACTTCACTTTTGTAGAGGTGCAAACAATGTGCTATAGGATCACAGAGGTAAGGAACATGACCCTATCCAAATGTATTGGGAGCAACCAGAGCATATTACTGAATCTGATGTCCAGATTTTTTTAAACTGGATGTGATACAAACTCAAGAACGACCCTAGAATGAAGACAAGTATTCTAACTTTATTCTTTATTCATAGGCCAGGAGCAAGCCTGGTATGTGATGGGCACTCTTGTTTTTAAGTCTATGAGCCTAGCTGTGTTGTCATGACTACATCTTTTTCCCCTTAGGGAGTAAACCACACTCTGTATCATCTGATCATTCTTGGGCAGGCTGCACAGTAAGCTCTGTATCTCTGGAGAGCTGAACCCTTTGGTTCCCACAGGGGGTCCTAAATTTGGTTTAGTAGAAATCAATGAGTAGGTAGGGCTCCAAATGCTTCCGCTAACATGAATCATGAATCCACCCACACAGCTGCTCTCCCTCAAGCTGTGGGTCTGTGGAGAAACTGTGGACTAGATGAAAACCTTCATAAATAAGAAAGGGTACCTCACTCCAAAGTGTTACTATAGAGGAAGGAAATGAATTACCCTCACGTTGGACAATTTTCTCATAGATCAGAAAAGAAGGGATTGTTTTTTTGGGGGTGGTTGTATTGCTGTTTTCTGGAAGTGTTTGGGATAAAACCCAGGGCCTTTTGCATGCTAGGAAAGGGCTCTACCACATGTTTAGCCCTGATAAGTTGTACAAAGTCCTAGAATGAGAGATCAAAGATATCCATTCTGAGCACTGCTGTTAGTTAACTAATTGCACAACTCCCTGAGAAATAATCACAAATGTGGGACCCAGTGTCCCTCTATAGAAAGGAAAGATCATTGAGCTTATCACTAAGATCTGAGTAGCATCAATATTCTATTATTTATGACTTCACTGAGCTCTTGTACCCATTCAGTATCGGTTTACAGCCATCAAAGAATACATTTGCCTCACAACATTATGTCTCCCATTTTTTACACTTTTAGACTTGCTCACGGTTCTGGCTAATTGTCATCATTTTCTGCAAACATTTGTGGTTGGTGGAAAATGTTTATGTATCTGTCTCTCTCTGGTTTACTACTCATCTTCAGTTTAATCTATTTTAATTACTACATCTTATAATCAAGCCTAATGTTCTAGATTACAATATCAAGGTTTGAAAAGATAAAGGAATTTTTATGATTTAAACCATCTCTCCCTCGCTGGACTGTCACTGGACTTCAGAAGGGTTGGAGCTATTAGAGTCCAAGTTACACAGACCATGGAGTGAGTCTCCAAGGTCAACTGACCCAAAATGGTTAGTATTTTTAGAATCTGGCATAGAGTTACTATTGAGAAATGTATGATAAAATTACTTGCAGCAGTAGTTGTTGGCTGGATGAAATAGCCTTGAAGTCTGTTTTGTGTTTGATGACAAGGTGAATGAAATGTATGGGGTCAGGGGTTCTGATGCAGATAGAAATTTGTTTGTTTTTTTTCCCATAAGCTTCTGGATGGCGCTTACCTCAAACACCAAAAGAATGCATTCTCTTTTAGGGACTTTTGGAAGTATTTTTTTTGTTAAGCAGAGAGTTTCAGTAACAGGAAATACATGGCTGTCCATTTCAGAGCTTAGAAGACTCCTTTCTCACCCACACTTGACATAATGGCTCAGAGGTGGTCATGCCAGCTGAGTAAAGTCCTCTAAGACACTGCTGTGGTACTCTCGAAATCCTTCCTGGTCGCCTTCCTTCTCCTCCAACTTTGTCTGTCTTCCACACATGCCTGTGCTGCCTTGTACGTGCAGGGTCCTTGGTTTCAACTCACACCTTCACGTGGTAGGGTACACTACAACTGGAGCCACACCTTCAGCCTGTTTGCTGCTCTGGCCATTTTTGAGACAGGGTTTTACTTTTTGCCCAGGCCGTCTTTGTATAGCATCCTCCTATTTATGCTTTCTGCTCTAGCTGTGAGGACACGCATCTTCCACCATACCTAGCTGTTAGTTAAGATTTGGAGTCTCCCAGACTTTTTGCCTAGCTGGCCTAGAACTACAATTCTCCCAATCTCTGCCTCCTGAATCTCTGTGATTACAGGTATGAACTGCTGTGCCCAGATTTTCTATATTATTCTTAATTCTCACATCTCTCCACAGTAAGACCTATTACCCCATTTTTAATGCTATTATGGTTTATGTGTTCCCCCAAAAAGTCCAAATGCTAAAGCATGGTACTGTTGGGAGGTGGTAGAACCTTCAGGAGGTTGGACAGAGTGAGAGACCCTTAAGCCATTGAAGATGTGCCCTAACATAGGATTTTAGGTTTCCTGGCTTCTTTGGTTATTCTGGTTCATGACGTGACCAGAGTAACCAATCTTACCAGAAGCCAAAACAATGGGGCTGCCCATGCTTGGACTTCCAGTCTCCAAAAGTATGACCTGAATAAAACCTCTCTTTATTGCACAAATGGCCTGCATTAGGTATTCTTGGTGCAGTAATGGACAGTTGACTGAAACAGCTGCTGAGGAAACCATTTCAGAAGATTCAGTGATGTGGACAAGTTAACATATAGGGCAAGTTGCAGAGAGAGAACACAAGTGTAAGTGGGTCTGGCTCCTCAGCTCCTACTGCCTCTTTCTATACCATGTTTAAAAAATTGTATTATGATTTCCCATTATGGAACTATCTTTTCACAGAAGTCTTTGGAAAGGAAATAGAATTGCCATTGAGATATTGAGTATTTAACTAGGCAGATAGTTCTCATCACCAAGGAAAATGGTTTTATTAAAGAAACATCCCATAAAGTTATTCAACTTATCAAGGAAATGACAAAGAAGCTTTGTGGTTATATGTAGACATACTCTTATTGAATTAGGCCAAAGTAGCCCAATGCAGACTATATCTGATCGTTCCTAGCCTAAGAAATAGATGCAGCCATCCTTAAACATTTCATTCCAATTGTACTCCCGAGGTCAACAAGAGCCAATCACCATTAGCAATCACCTACAAACCATAAAAAATAGAGCAAAAATGTGATTCCATTTTATAGAAAATAATGTTTTGTCTAACTCTTGAAGATTGTGTAGATTGTTCTAGAATGCACACTATTAAGTGTGACAAGGGTGTGGGCACATGTCTGAGATGGACATGTCTACCACTGTACTTGTGGTAGAGTACCTTTTAAGCAAGCACAAGGCCCTAAAATCCAACTTTAAAAGGAATGAATGAACAAAAGAGAAAGGAAGGAAGGAAATAAGGAAGGAAGGAAGGAAGGAAGGAAGGAAGGAAATAAGGAAGGAAGGAAGGAAGGAAGGAAGGAAAGGGAAGGAAGGAAGAAAGGAAGGAAATAAGAGAGAGGGGAAGGGAGGGGGAGGAAGAGAGAAAGGGAGGGAGGGAAGGAAGAAGGGAGGAAGAAAGGAAAGGAGGCAGAGAGGGAGGGAAAGAAAAAAAGAAAGAAAGAGAGAGAGAAAGAAAGAAAGGAAGGAAAGGAAGAAAGAAAGAAAAAAGAAAGAAAGAAAGAAAGGAAGGAAGGAAGGAAGGAAGAAAGAAAGAAAGAAAGAAAGAAAGAAAGAAAGAAAGAAAGAAAGAAAGAAAGAAAGAAAGAAAGAAAGAAAGAAAGAAAAAAGTGAATCGTGAAAGCATTGAACAGGATTCCAAATCTTGTACATGGATGGAGGGCAGACGGTATAGCTTTTGTCAATGAAATGAAAAGGTAGTCATGAGCGGAAGAAATAGTCTTTATAATTTTCAAGGGCAGATCATACTTGGTCCTTTTTAAGGTATACTATGACATGCTATTGTTTATTACTGGTATAGAGTTGTGGCTTATTGTTTCATGAATCAAATATAAGAACATTCATCTTCCTGGTGAAGGAAGTAGGGTCATCGAATGGCTGACATGATCTGACATTTTTGTAGATTGTTGGATGAGAAGTGTCTCTCTCCTCTATTGTTCATACACTTCCCTGCAGCATATTTGTCTTTGATATTGTGATCTAACAGTATCAGTTGTCTTTGATATTGTATATCCCTTAAAAATGTGCTGCGAGAACACAAGCTTTATTATCTATACCCTGCATGCATTCTGACCCATCAAAGTCAACTAAGCTCAATCCCAGGCATTCTGTGCCCCACCCCAGCTGCCCAAAACAAGGTCTGAGTACAGACTGTGAGTCCTTGACGCTTGGGTGTCTGCCCTGGAAAGCAAACAGATGACACCAGCTGTACCCAAAGGGGCAGAGGACAATGTGTTTATTACACAGGGAAATAGGAATTGAGCCAGAGGGCAGTGGAGGGACTGAGCTGGCCAGAGGAGAACACGCTAGCTGGCCAACATTTTTCTACTTCTAGGCAATCGGTCATCTTCAAAGCCATTTCCTGTGAAGGTTACAGTGCAAAGGAGGCAGATTCCACCTCAGTGCTGTGGCTACTCCTACCTGATGTTTGGAAGAGATTACTAGCCAGGTGGCTCTGAAATTCACAGGGAAACAAGATAGTGGCACACACTGGGTGGTTGTTAGCTTTCCAATAGATCCAAATCTTGGAGGTGAGGAGTTCCTGCTGCGTATGGGCCGGACAGTTTTCCTGAATACTCCTCACTGAGGAGGCCTGTCTAAATTCACCCTCCCACCCCCCAACTATCTGCAAAACCTTCACACACATAGTATTTCTCTAAGCCAGAATGACAACATCACAGAGAATGGTGTAAGGGTGAGAAGGAAAAAGTACTCCTTACCAACACTGCCTCTACCAGTTACTAAGCACTCTGGTGACACGGAGGAAATGAGAAAGCTGCGTGGTCATGCTGTGATCCTTCAGTCAATAAGCATGGAAAAAAAGTGTTTGGCCATGAGTGAGTTCATAGGAATTCACTCTACTAACCTGGGATGTGGGAAAGGCTTACCCAAGAGAAAGATCGGTGAGACAGAGATAAAGAGGAGCAAGTCTATATTAAGAAATGAGAGAAAGGTGTTCTAAGCAATGGAGTACATATGCAAAGTCCCCGAGGTAAGAGAGCAGGAAGGTTCAGGGACAGTAATAGCTTTACAGTGGGTGGAGACATTAATGGAGACACAGACTAGGTCTTCTCAAGCCCTAGGAGTAGTATGTAGCAGCATCTCTCATTTGAGTACAGGTACAAAGCCCTTCTGTGTCACTTGTGTTATTGTTCTATGTACCATTTACGCCAGTATGGGAAAGTGGTTACTATCATTTGCCCTCATTGCCTAGTGAATTTCATGACTTCTCTATGATCATTGCTCTGTGGTTATCTAAAAACAAGAGTCAGAATTTGAGCACCATCAGTCTATCATCAGAGTTGCTTAGGACTAAGTGACAGGCTGCAGGAATGACTGTAGAGTTTTCCATCAATACCAGACCTTACTCAAGCCCTCTTAGTTACAGTATTTTATAATGTAATGGAAAGAATTGCTAATGTTTACAGTTTAATTATCTAATTGTTCCTTTTTTTTTTTTGGCCAGTCCTGGTCTTGAACTCAGGGCCTGGGCACTGTCCCTGAGCTTCTTTTGCTCAAAGCTAGCACTCTACCACCTGAGCCACAGTGCCACTTCTGGCTTTTTCTGTTTATGTGGTACTGAGGGATCGAACCCAGGGCTTCATGAATGCTAGGCAAACATTCTACCACTGAGCCATATTTCCAGTCCATGACTAATTGCTCTATCCAATTCCATCCATTTATTCCTTCAGTAATTAACTGTACATTTGTTGAACACCTACCAAGTGCTAATAGGCACTTGAAATGCTAGGAGGCATTAGAAATAAACCATAGAACAAAATGTACCCAAATCGTTGCCTTTATAGTGTCTATGTTTTTAACAGAGAGCGTCAGGTGATTCATAGCAATACCATAAGTCAACCACATAACGTGTGAGAAGATGGATGTTTTGGGGAAAAGTAGAATGGCACTGGAGTCCCTTGGGATACATAAGACCTTTTACTGTTGCATAGTAAATTATATCAATCTTTTTTGTATATAATTATTTCCTGTGTTATCTCTTTAAGAATATTTCTCTGTCTCAAAGATAATCCTGTATATTTAGATCCACCTATGTTTTCCCAATAGTTTGTTTCTAAATTTTCAAATCTGTGTAACTATTGAAGATAAAGTATGGAGTATCAATATATTCTTCACCTAGATTCATAGAGAGTCAGAAATTGGTAATATTTAGGCATTGTACACATTAGCATTATTACTCCTATTATTGTTTGCTGAACCATTTGGGAATGAGTTTCTGACATTAAACACCTTACCTCCAAATATTTCAGTGTTTCCTACGTTTCCTATGTGACAAAGTCCAAACAAATAACTGATATTTTGTCATCCAATAAACTTTTCGTATACTTTTTCTAGCTGTATAACTAATGTGTTACATATATTTTTTTCCCCTTAAGATTTTGGGTCCAATCAAGGGTCATTTAGCTGCCATGACCATATGCTCCTTTAATCCGGTATGGAGCCTTTTAAAAGCTTTTTCTGACACTGACATTTTTAAAGAATACAGGTGAGTTGTCCTGCAGAACCTCCTTCTGCATGATATTTCTGATGGTTTCCTCATGTTCAGATTCAAGCTAGCATTTCTTCCTGGTTTCCCAGGTAGTCATAAATCCCTGAGATAAGTTTCAATTTCCTTTGGGAACTGTGATAAAAACGGAAGCTCCTCAAGTTACTGCATTAATTGGGGCATAGATTAAATTAGTGTTAATAAAAGAGACCCTTATCTTTGAAGCCCATCCAAGATGGATTTTTACTTGTCTCCATCTACTAGGCTATAGGTAGACATTCTTGGAGAGGCTCTGGACTCCTCCTCCTTACTTCTCCACCATGGTTACCTCAAGAAATGGCTCTTCACAAGGTTGAAACGGCCTTACTAGCATTTCATCTGTATCTCAACCTGAAGGAAGAGGAAAGGAAAGTATAATTTTTCCATTTAAAAATATGGTACTAGCATTGCACTTACAACTTCCATTTGCACATCCTGCTCAGACCCCACAATTTGCTGCTGAGGAAAACCATCAGGGGTTGGGAAGTCAGTTGCTTTGCTGAAACTCTAGTGGTTGTATAAGAAAAGGCAGACCAGGGCTGGGAAGGGGGCTCCGTGGTAGAGTGCTTGCTTCGCATGCATGAGGCCCTGGGTTCGATTCCTCAACACCACATAAGCAGGAAAAAAAAAAAGCTAGAAGTGGCACTGTGGCTCTAGCAGTAAAGCACTAGCCTTGAGCTGAAGAGCTGAGGGACAGTGCCCAGGCCCAGAGTTCAGGCCCCATGACAAACGAAAAGAGAGACAGAGAGAGAGAGAGAGAGAGAGAGAGAGAGAGAGAGAGAGAGAGAGAGAGAGAGAGAGAGAGAGAGAGAGAGAGAGAGAGAGAGAGAGAGAGAGAGAGAAGAAAGAAAGAAAGAAAGAAAGAAAGAAAGAAAGAAAGAAAGAAAGAAAGAAAGAAAGAAAGAAAGAAAGAAAGAAAGAAAGAAAGAAAGAAAGGGAAGACAGGATGGGCATCAGGGGTCACATCTATGCTTCCCTGAAGGCTCAGTACATGAACTATTGATTCTACTTTTTCATTTTTCAGTTTATCTTTCATGGACTTTATCAAAATGTTTCCTTTTCTGGGTAGAGGTCTTCTAGGATTCTCTTAATGTGATTTTAAATACCAAAAATAAAGTCAGGTGCCAGTGGCTCATGCCTTTAATCCATCCTAACTGCTCAGGACGCTGAGATCTGAGGCTCATTGGTCAAAGCTAGCCTGGACAAGAAAGTCTGTGGGACTCATCTCCAGTTAACTACCAAAAAGCCAAAAGTGGAGCTGTGGCTCAAGTGGTAGAGTGCTAGCCTTGAGCGAAAAAGCGCAGACAGGGGCTGGGAAGGTGGCTCAGTGGTAGAGTGCTTGCCTTGCATGCCTGAGGCCCTGGGTTCGATTCCTCAGCACCACATAAGCAAAAAGAAAAAAAGCCAGAAGTGGTACTGTGGCTCAAGTGGTAGAGCGCTAGCCTTGGGCAAAAAAGCTCAGACAAAGCACCCAGACCTTGAGTTCAAGACTTAGAGCTGTCTGCTAACACACACAAGCACACACATTCACACAAATAAAAAATAGTCCATAAAAATCTTGAGACCAAATTCCCACCAGTGGAGGGCTGGATTTCAGAGTTTCTCATATGATTCAAATTTTCAGTGACTATTCTGACAGTGATAATGGAGTGCTCTGATGTCAGAATCGAATTTCCCCCACTTTTCCTTGACCACTGGCCTATGGAAAAATAATTAAGTATCTTCACTTGGCTGATTCATTCCTGTAAAAGTCACAGTGATGCTAAGAGGTAGCAATAGTATGTTAATACTAAAAGTGACCGGAGAGATTAGTCCAACTTATGTGGCCATTTTCTAGGTGAGAGGAAAGCTGCCTCACAGCTAGTTAAGACTAGACCCAGATGGCTCTGCTGTGGACTTCCCATCCATGTCTCATAACCTCTCATCTACTTGGAGTCAGTGTCTCTCCTCACACATCTGTTTCCAGTCACTAAATAGCCCAGGTGATAGCCCTGCTCTTCCAAGTGATCTGGAAAGAAGTGTACCAGCACCAAAACTGGTAGGGTGATACAGGGCTGTAATCCCAGTTCCCCTGGGAGAAGAAGTAGGAGGCCCAGGCTGGCAAGACAGTGAGCCTCTGCCTAAGCAAACTGACTAACTAAAAGCCAAAGAACTGGGAAAACGGTTCAAGTGCAAGACCCTGAGTTCAATTGCCAGTACCAAATCAAAAGCCAACCAGATACACAAAAACAACCCTAGCACCAGCAACAAGCAGTTGTTGAACGTGTTCCTTTATGTCATGTTTTGGAATGTCTTTTAAAGTGATACATGATACCTCGGGGCTGGCCTGTCCACCTTCTGCCATGCTTAGGGATTATCCATTCTCTTTGCCAAATTCCACCATTAGTCACTGCTCAGCTCTGGGGGCGATTTCCAACTCATGTGAAGCTATTTTCTACCAACAGCTTCCAAGGTCACTAAAAAATAAAACTTAAGCAGTATTCTCTTTGTAACTTTTCTACAAAAATGTCCCACTGCACTGTATTTGCTCTTGCTTTCATTCTTCTAAAACTTTAATAGGAAGCACTCCAAATATCAAACCAAGAGCCAAAGAATAATATTCACATACTCACTACTGAACTGAAAGGATGCTTTTAATATTCACCTATATTTACTCCAGGGTTTCTTTTTATGTATCTATTACAGACACAGTCAAGACTTCCCCTTTTCAGTCCCTCTCTAGAGATAATCATTGTCAGGAATTGAGTATGTCTTATAATTCAATTTTTTTTTGAAGTTTAAAAAATCATTTTGTCAGTGTGCATCAATTGATGTAGGCATTATGGTATGATTAATAGTCATTATGGTGTAATTAATGTAGACATTATGATATAGCATGAAGTAGTGACATCAGGGCTACTTGAACATAAATACTATAACAATGTCACAGCCAGTGGCATTGTAATAAATGACCACATTGTAACAAAACAGCTATGGGAAGGTAGCACACACAGTGTAGTTTCATTAGCCATCCCAGGCAGGATGAGAAGTTTAGGACATGAGGTTTTTATCATGCTACTCAAAATAGTGCACCACTTGGGGCTGGGAAGGTGGCTCAGTGGTAGAGCGTTTACCTCACATGCATGAGGCTTTGGGTTTGATTCCTCAGTACCACATAAACAGAAAAAGCTGGAAGTGGGCACTGTGACTCAATGGCAGAGTGCTAGCCTTGAGCTGAAGAACTGAGGGAGAGTGCCCAGGCCTAGAGTTCAACCCCCACACCACCACCACCAACAAAAAATAGTGCTCCATTTAAACCTTATAACTCTTTATTCCTAGACATTTCCCTTTAGTATTTCTACACTGTGGTTGAAAATAATAACAAAAGTGATATGTAATCATTATTGTGGCAAATTTAACTGAAAGCTTTCTTTAAGTGCTGAATAAAATGGTTATTTGTTTCTCCTGCTGTCAGTGGGATTATGGATTTTATAAAATGAGACATGCCATATTTTCTTTCATTTATAGTCCTGGATGAGGGATTGGTCCTGTGATACTACCTTTGACATTCTCAGTATCAATGCAGGGCAGAATGAACCCAAATTACCCTTTAAAAATCTCTTGGAGATTTGCTGGGCAAGATGGAGAAATTATACAACTGCTAGACTGAAAGAGCTAAGTACAGTGCCAAAGCAGACTGAGAAAAAGGAGAAAAAAAGTTCAAACTGCGTCTGTTCCTCAATATTCTAAAGTCTACAACATTTAACAAATAGCTATTAGATTGAAAAAAGCCAGAACATACATTCTCTCCAGATAATGGTCTGCTTATGACACAACATGGAAAAAAAAGCCCTTAAAATGAAGATGTTTGTGATACCCAGAAGAGATAAGTAAAGATTTAGAGGAAGGCATTCCTTTACAAAGATAGCAAAAAGGGCATGAAAATGACTCCTTTCAGTTAAATAATTTTACATTGCTACTGTAAATGCGAAAGTATTTAAAAAATGTCCTCCACAACCAACTTATTAAGTGGGTTATTTTTTGAAGGAGGGAAAATTGAGATGCCAAGTTATACACTGGAGATTTTAGTTTTGGCCTCCCTTCTCAATTATTCGCCAACCTTTCATGCACTTTTGTCCCCTCCCAATCCTTTCTCTAATCTTCGATTGATCCATCCTTTTCTCCTGGCATCCTTTATAATATCCCCTCCTCTCTTTAATTCACATGAATTGACTTACAGAAAATCACTGAGTTTGTCTGAAAAGAAAATGCAGAAGTTGGTCTCAGGAAATCCAAATTCTAGAAGAATGTTCAAGAAGAGGAGAAAAAAGGTCCTCCTAGCATGGGGCTTTCTGGCCTGTTATCTCACTACAACTCCTTTGTGTCCTATGAAAGGTCTTCAGGCTCCACAAATAGCTGAGATACAGATGTGAAATGCAGAGTCTCTTGTCTCCTTCAAGATTTCAGCAGCATTGAGCATCTAGTCCAGAAACCTCACTCTGCAGGGTTCCAATATGTCAGGTTCAGCCACACAACTAATATGATCCTTACAGAGTAGTGCTAAACAACAGTGAAAGGAGAATTATTAGTGTGGCAATATCATGCGAAGAGGGAAAATTATTAAGCATTTCAGCCCATCTTTGGGAGACTGGCATGAGCTTTAGGTTTAAATTGAGCAAGAATTGGAGCAGGAGACAAGAGGTGAATGGAAGCAGGCAGGCTGGGCAAGTGTGGTCTGGTTGGTCATTATCTCAGTTCATCCCTGCTAGGTGGTTCAAAGAGGTCCTTATTCCTTGAGGGGATAATCCAGTGTCAATGAGGTGATTGCTCCTGAGTTCAGCTGTTGTTAGCTTCCAAGACGACTACAGGTTTGGAAAAGTGACTGGACATTCCCTGCCCCTCTTCAGATTCTAGAAGAGGACATTGTAAGAGCAGACAGCAAGATGCTGCAGTTACTCTTATTTTTGTGTCTCAGCCCTTGAAAGAGGATGAGATAGGTTAGGTAGGAATGGTTACCATGTCTCTGGGAAGAATAATTAAGCAGGAGTCTGACCCCAAATCTTAGGACAAAGGAAAAAAAAAAGTAAAATAAAGGCAGGAATGCCAACATTGTATCTTGTTTTCAGTTCACTTGGGCCCAAGAGAGGAGTCCGTGCTTTTTGCTAAGATCAGTTTCTTAGTACTTGCTATCAGATTCTGTAATACTCAAGATTTTTAGGTACTTACAAAAGCCAGAGATTTTTAGCCAAGAAAAGGAAACTGGCGTGCTTATGGTAGACAGTCTCCAAAGATAACCCCACAAGGACACATAGAATCAACCCATCCCCTTGTAATAGTCCACCTCCCAGAATATGGGCTGGTTTTTTGGTTTCTAAGTGCCTCACTTGAAGCCAATAGGAGTTGGCTGAAAAGAAATGTTGCTTGGTGTTGTTCTCCTGAAGGGAAGCCAGATACCATGAGAGAACTGACCACCTAGGGGTCCACAAGGAGAAGCCCACAGGAGCCTTATAGAGATGCTATATGGAGCGATGCCTGGCCAGTCTCGGCTCTCCACTCCCAACTAGCTAGTTACATCATTCCAGGGAAAGATCTAGACATTGGGCTTCCAAATGAAACCATGTTTGTAGAATGTATCTGAATGTTCACCTCCAAAATCTACAGAGTTAATTCATTTCCCAAACCGTTCATACAGGCTGGGCTCCATGTTTCTCTAACATTAGACCCCAGGTAGGGTTCCTTGGGATTTCCTCTTGACTTGGAATTTCTTTATGTCTCCCATCTGACTTATGTCCACTGGTTTCCAGCCCAATGCTTTGTCTACTTCTTTCAAGACTTGATTGGATCTTGCTTTAAAAAATAAAGTTTAGTTTCTTTCTTTTACAGTTTGAGAGAGCACCCAACAGGCTAACATAACTGTCAGAGATACTCAATGATATCACTGGTTAGGATTCTCCATCTCCATTGCCTCCATCTTCTTTGTCTCCATCTCCTTTGTCCTTAGCCACTGCACTAGTCACCACCAGTCACAAGTCACGAGAAAAGAAAGGAGACCCATGCTTGGAGAGGATTCCCCAACTGGCAGTGTGGAGGACTTCTCTAACACAGGTGGCTTTTCTTCAGCCCCTTGCTGTTTGCTCCTGCTAATATGAGAACAGGCAGCTGTAGCTTCTTCATGCTGAGACTTGAGAATATTATTATTGGCTCCCTAAGATGTCAAGAAAGTGACATAATTGAAAAGCCCTTAAATTAAATGCCCACAAATACATGTTAGCTTCATTAAATGTGGAATCTATTAAAAGAAAAACTTCTCTAAATTCAAACATAATTTCATGTTACATTTTGTTTCTCATTTTATAAGAATTCCCCAAAATACGTAAGCAGTAACAAAATAGCAGAGCCAACTGTTAATTACTCAGGAAAAAAAAGTAACCAAAAGTAAAAGCATATAGGTAATTTCAGTTTTAAATGAAAACTATACTCGATTTGGATTAAGGTTGCATTATGATTTCTTAAAAATAATGTGGCTGAGGAAGGATTTCCACGTGAGCCTGTGGAGGCTCTTCCATGTTCTAAAGGGAGCAATTTGCTTTAAATACAGTACAGGTCAGGTCTGTTTTGTACGCACAGTATCTGTTCATTGGTTCCATTCATTTCTTCTTGGCTGTGAGCTCTCCATGTCTCTTACAGAATTAGGTCTCGATTCCAGAGGAGCTGAGTCTGACAGCTAGTCTACTATTGCCAATTTTAGAATACAAGCCAATGGAGTGATTTGCCCAAGGGTACACAGCTGATAGAAAGGAGGGGCAGAAACTAAAACCTACATGTCCCAAAAGCCACATTCTACTTTCCCCTTCCAGCTTCCTGCAGCATTCATTTTACTCATGCTGAAAAACATCCATGGTGTCAGGAAAAGGACATCATGCAGTTCTCTACTTCTGCAGGGGCATGGCTGAATCATGGCTGAAAAATCACCTCTGGAACTGTTTTAGAGCGGGGGAAAGATATCAGAGAATAGTATGGAAGGACATTGAGAGACATGGCACAGAATCTGAGAAAAGAAACACAAATAACAGCAACTCCAAACCCACAAACTGGGGAGGCTTAATCGAAGTAACTTCTGGTAGCCATCCTGGTGCCTTGCTGGGTGAAAGGGGCTTTCCACCCAGCACTGAAAAGCATGGAAAAGAACTGCAGATGTCATGCTGTTTAGCCCTAGGAGAGCTCTGCATAGAGAATACTCTGACTCTGCCTTGATTTCCTCCTTAAATGGCTTGATGCACTCATCTGAGTAGCCTCTAAGTAGATGCAAAGGTTGAGTTGTATCCCCTAGATGGAAAGTTCTGCTGGCTCCTGACCTACTCCCTAATATTGTCTGCTTTTGCTGGGCTTGAGTGCCCCCACCCAAGCATGCGGTGTTTGTCTTCAAAAGCTTGGTTCAAGCTTTGTACTGGGCTGCAGGTCTTTGAGACAGGAGTCTACCTGTGGATGCCAGCTCTCCAATACAGACTCCCAATTCGACCTCTCAAAATGTGGCTTCTCAGCCGGGCGTTGGTTGTTCACGCCTGTAATCCTAGCTACTCAGGAGGCTGAGATATGAGGATCGCAGTTCAAAGCTAGCCTGGGCAGGAAAGTCCATGAGACTCTTATCTCCAATAAACCACTCACAAAATGAGAAGTAGTGCTATCTGACTGGACTCCCCTACAACACTCAAGCCTACTCCCCACTGGTATTTCAGCCAGCCACTCTTCTTCCTGATACTCATCCTACACAGAGTTCAGGTCCAGCTCACAGTGGAGGAGCTAGAGGAATTTTCTGTGATTGGGTTCTGAGGGGAGGGAGATAGAAGCCCAGAATAATACAGACTTGGGGGGTAACTTGTGTTCTTTTTTTTTCTACCTTCAACTCAAATCCTCTTCCCAGAAAGGATTCTGCTCTTGGTGACTTGCACAATCCAAGTCATTAAGTGACCTCCCTCAGGGCCTTTTGCATTTCTGCTGCTTTATTCTGGCTTGAAGAACAGGGCTGAGGCCTTGGCTCCCTGTTAGTTCACTAAACACAGGCTCCCATCATGCCCCTCTGTTTACTCACACTCACTTGTTTACACAGTAGGCTTTGGCTTCAGTTTTCCTTTCCACAATCTCTTTATTGCAACAACATTTATGTTTTAAGGTAACGCAAAACCCTCTTGTTTCTCAGTAGAGTAAAAATCATTAAATCAAGAAATAACGATGTCCCCAGCAACTGAGACATGTTTGTTTTCCCTGAGGTGCTTTCACCTCTTAAATCATACCCTTTTAGTTTACTCCTGGCCTGTACCACTATCAGAGGGGAGACCTTCTTGCCCTTGTCCCTTCCAAATGACCTGCCCTACCCCTCCTCCTGGGAAATCTTTTCTAGACCTCTAAACAAAAGTTAAAACATGTGGTCTGTGCAATAGAAACTTGGAGAAAATCAAGCCAAGAACCAAGGAAATAAGCCCTTCAAATAATTTAAAGGAAACTCTTTGCCTTTTCAATATCTTGTCAGGGAAAACTTAAACAATCCCAAATATCAGGAAGAAGTCAGTTTATTCTGCCTCCCCTCCTCCCCTCCCCCTGCATAGCCCTGGGAATGGTCTCTCAAACATTTCTGCAGAATATGCTCTATGATTCTCTGGAAGAGCAGCCAACGCAGCTTCTGGCTAATGCCTGGAACTCCCTGCCTATGGTGCCCTCTGTTTGGAGGGCATGGTTGCTCCATTAGAAATGCCTGGTCCACAATCCCCAGTCCCAGGTCTGAGAGAAGTGCTATGCCTTCTTGTCTCCCCATATTGAAGTCTTTCTATTCTTCGTGCCTTCTTATAACCTCCCACAGCTCTCTGTGTCAGGTAGAAATCAGAGCTACTGGTGAAACCATTATTTGCCCAGTTTGGTAACACACAGATAGACTATGAAGCAAGTTCTTCACAGGCAGCGCATGCTCCAATGACCCACTTTGCAAGCTCCAACCATGACAATGCCATTTTTCGTAATTTCAGTCTCTTCTGCCCGAGTTCCTCCTGGCTACAGGCTCGGGAATGATGAACCACAGCTGCACATCATTAGCTCCTCCAGCCCTGCTCTTCATGTAATCAAAAACAACTGCTTCAGACCTCCCTTCCCCAGATGAAATAATGCCAAAGCCCCAAAATATTTCCTCCAAGTTCCACTTTCCAGATCTATGTTCCATGCAAGCATCTTATCTGGGGACTTAAAAATCAATCTCTTCCTTCAGAAGCAAAACTTCGAATAGGATACATTTTAAAATACCATTTTTATGTATTTCCAACATATAATTTAGGCATGTATGCAAAACTTTAGAAATAAACCGGTGATACTGTGAAAAGATGGTCACCCCCTACTTTTAAATTTTATTTTATAAATACAAAATTATCTTCACCTACCTTTGTTCTTTGGCAATTCAGGTCCTAGGCACAGAAGTAGTTAGTGCTATCATCCTCTGAGGATTCTAGTAGAAATATGCAGCACACTCAAAAATGTACGCACATCTTTGAGAACAGTTTTCTTCTTTAGATTTCGCAGATGAATGCCACAGATCATGTATTATTTGCTTTTTTGTGTCTAGTTTGTTTCCATAGGCAACAAGATTGTCTTCTTCTTTATCTATATCTATATCTATATCTATATCTATATCTATATCTATATCTATGCAGATGTTACATGTGCTTTCTCCATTCATCCATTGGTGGACACTAAGTTTGGTACCATTTCTTGGTTATTGTGAATAGAACTGTACTAAACACAGAGTGCATATTATCTCTTAGACATACTGATTTCTTTTGGATACATTCCAAGTGTGCTGGATCATGTGTTCGTGTGTGTGTGTGTGTGTGTGTGTGTGTGTGTGTTCGTGTGTGTGTGTTCGTGTGTGTGTGTATGTATTTGCTGTCACTTCCACACTGTTTTCCATAGTGGTTCTATTTGTTTGCATGCTTACTAACAGCTGGCAAGGGTTCCCTCTTCCCCACATCCTCACCAACACTTATCTTTTGTCTTTTTAATAACAGCCTTTCTCCTGAGGGAAATCTCATTGTGATTTTAACTAGCATTTCCCAGATAACTAATTATGTTGGGCATGTCCCCATATACCTGTTGTGAGTCATAGAAGCAGAATATAGAAGAGTGGCTAACAGAGGCTGGAGTAGTTAGTGGGTAATTTTTAGTGGGGAGTTAATAGGTGGTCAGTGGCTAGTTACTGAATAGTTAGTGGGATCTAGGAAGATGCTGGTCAAAAGGATATGAAATTTCAGTTAGGCAGGAGAAACATTTAAATTCAAAAGCTCTATTGTGCAATAGGGTGACCATAATTAATAATAATGTTTTAGATATATTCATAAATGCAAATCTAAGAGACTAAAGATGAAATGCAGACCCATAAGCATTGCCTCATGTTTTTATCATTTTAAAAATGACATACTTCCATATGCAAGTGTCACACCCCAGGGTAGTACTTGAAAATACCATGTTGAATGTGGCAAATGCATACTATTTTCTCTCTATATATAATGTTATCTATATAAAGCCACCAGCAAATGTCAGACAGACAGGTAGATAGAGATAGATAACATAGATAGACTGACAGAGATAAATGAATACACAGATAATTTCTCATACAGAGGGGTAATTTACACCTATTATTCTGTAACTCACTTAATATATATTTTAGGAGATATTTCCATATAAATAAATATAAAGTTATTTCTTTCAAATAACACATTGTGATAACAATACATCATAATTGATTTCACTCTTTAGTCAACATTTCAAGTGTTCGATTATTACACCAATTCTGTCTGAAAATCTGTGCTAATTTATAACTTTGCACCTGTAAGAATTTGTAAGTAAAACAAATACTTGGAAACATTGCTAAGCAAGAGCATGTATCCATTTTTAGTTTTGAAAATGCACTGCACTGGTCTGTTTCCCTTCAGAGGAGTTGTGCCCACCTATTCTCCTTTCCTCTCTGTATTGTGAAAGTTTATTCTCTATATTATCATCAGTGTTGTTTTGTTAAATCTTCTCTCTCTGTCTCTCTCTGTCTTATTACTAGGGTTTGAACTTGGTGTGTTTTGTTTATGAAGCAAGCCTACCCTTGAGCCCTGCCTATAGCCCTCTTCTATTTTTCTAATATTACCTCTAACTAGGTACTGTAGCTCACACCTGTAATCCCAGGAGGCCATATCATGTTCTGAGACTCACTGGGGCAAAAGCACAGACACTACTTAAAAAAATAACCAAATGAAAAAAGAGGTGAGGGCTGGGAAGGTGGCTCAGTGGTAGAGCACTTGCCTTGCATGCCTGAGGCCCTGGGTTCGATTCCTCAGCAGCACATAAGCAAAAAGAAAAAAGCCGGGAGTGGTGCTGTGGTTCAAGTGGTAGAGTGCTAGCCTTGAGCTGAAGAGCTGAGGGACAGCGCCCAAGCAAGGCCCCATGAACAGACCCCCCCACAAAAAAAAGAAAAAAGAGGTGAAAGCATAACTCAAGTGGTAGAGAACCTGCTACAAAGCCTAAAGCCCTGAATTCAAACCTCAGCACTACGAAAAGCATCACATTTTAAAACTATATATCTTGTGAAGATATTTTTGCCATAAAGATTTGCACTTCTCTCATAATTTGTATTGATTTATGGATGCTCTTTACATGATAAGGAAATAGGCTCTTCTTTTTTGTTCTTTTCCTTGTTATTTTGTTGTGATTTTTTTGTCAGACAGAAGTATTTTAGTAATGTAGTAACATATCTTAGTCCTATTTTTATGGCTTCTGGATTCTGTTTCCTGCTTAGGAATGTCTTACTAATTCCAAAAATATTTTAAAGCTCTCCTTCCTTTCTCTTAGCATCAAATTTTAAAGCATGTATTTATTTTGGTATAAGATATGAAATATTGATTAAGTTGTTTTTTCCAGAATATTACTCAGTTGTTCAAACATCATTTATTAATTAAATATTTTTTAAATATTTGAAATATTTACTTATTTTTGTTTTTTTCTTTCTTCTTTAGTTGTTGTTTTGAGACAGGACAGACTCTTATTATGTAGCCCACGGTCTTGAACTCAAAATGCTCCTGACTCAGTTTCCTGATTTACAGTCATGTGCCACAATACCAGAACTTATTTTTCTCTTTAATTAAAGAGTTCTGACTTTATTCTATAGGTAGTAGGATACAAGTTTGTCTTAATCTTTTCACATTGCCATAGAAAAAATATCTTAGAATAATTTATTTGTAAGTAATGGAAATTTATTGCTCGTTGTTCTGCAGAATGTTCAGTTGCAGATCAAGATGCCGGAACATCTGTTTCTGTTGAAGGTTTCTGTTGAGGGCTCTTCTCTCCTCCACAGATGGCATATTGCTGCTGTGGCTTCTCAGGATGGAAAGGCAAAAAGGGACAAAAAGGCTCCCTGCAAACCTTTTATTTATAAGGACACTAAGCCTGTTTGTAGGAGTGGAATGCTTCTGATCTAATTGCCTTCCCTACATCTTAATACTATCTCTCCCCCTAACCCCCGCCTTTTTTGTCTTGGGGCTTGAACTCAGGGCCTGGGAACTGTTTCTATGCTCAAGGCTAGTGCTCTATCACGTTGAGCCACAGATCTACTTCTAGTTTTTTGGTGTTAACGGGAGATAAGAGTCTCATGGACTTTTCTGCTTGGGCTGGCTTCAAATTGTGATCCTCAAATCTCAGCCTCCTGAGTAGCTAGGTACTAGCGCAAGCCACCTGCTCTCAAAAAATTGTCCCTTTTTTTAATGGTAATGGGGGTCTAAACTTAGGACTTCATACTTACTAGGTAGGCAGTCTATACTGCGAGCCACATCACCAGCCCCATTCACAGAATATGGATTTCGGAGGGATACAAGCATGGAAGCAGAGTTTTAGTCAGGAGAGCAACACACCATAATTGTGAGTTAGATAAACATACCACTGGTTATGGTGTGGAAATGGGACTGAGACATTAGAACCCAGGAAAACAGAGTGCTAGGATTATATACCAAGTGGAAAATAGTGACTACTTGCACGGAAATAACAGAAAGAGAGCTGAAGTACTATGAATATGGAAGACGGAAGTTACACAACTGAGCTTAACACATGTGTCGAGAGGATGAGGAAGGAAAGACGCAGAATGACAAGTTCTGGGTTATGCATCAACGCTATTCATGTAAGGAACTAAACAGAAGAAGGACCATCACAATCCAAGGGGTGAGAATAACTTTGGCATCATAGTTAACTTCAAATACTATAAAATGAACAACAGTCATCCAAAGGAATGTTGTGTGTGCTTATGCACACACACACACACACACACACACACACACACACACACACACACACACACACACACACACACACAAACCTCCTGTACAATACAGGAAAGGCCACTGGGCTCTAAGATATCTATGTGTCTTTATTCCTTTGTGTGCCTATAACAAAATTCCTGAAACTGGGTAATGAGACAATATCAGAAAATCACATCCTTCAGTTCTGGTGTTTGGAAAGGCCACAACCAAAGGCCTGCAAGATTTCCTTTTCTGGTCACTTACTGGTATACAGACAGTGCCTCTTTGCTTGCCCTTACATGATAGGAGACAGGAAAGCTCTCACCTCAGATGAAGCATTCTGAGAGCCTAAATCCTGATCAGTCTCTATCTTATTGGCATCTCCATTCTTTACTTTTGCTTGCTCACAGCTAGAGAACTACCATTTGAGCCTTAACTCCAGCCTGGATTTTTGCTGATTAATTGGAGATGACATCTCATAAAGTTTTCCTCTAGGCTGGCTTTGAATATCAGTCCTTAAAATCTCAGTTTTATGAATACCTAGCTTTACAGGTGTGAGCCACCAGCACCCATCTGTCACTAATATTCTTGAGAGGCAAGAATCCTATCTATTTTCCAGGATTACTTTGGGACTTAGTAGACAAGTAAGACTTTCAATTAGTGTATCAGTTTATTTTAAGGCAAGTAATCTAAAGAAGTTACAGGTATTAATATACCTGTAGAAATAGTTCTCTTAAGCTTACTTAAATGTTTTAAACAAGTTCCCTAAGATTTAGTTAAAATACTATCAACATTTTTCATTATGTACTTACATGCTATAACAAAATCAATAAGTGGTCTACATCATCCCTCTCATTTTTAGAGTATAATCTAATATGCCAAGTACTAGATGTGCTGTTGACATTTAATAAATGTCAAAGAGAATAAGAACATTTCTCACTGAAAGTATAATTTGGATTTCAACCTTTTTATAGTATTGCTCTCTTTCCAAGATATGTTTATGAAAGTTCAGAATCCTTTTAGGGAAGTTTATCTTTAAAACTCTTAAAGAAGAGAATGTTTATATTCAGTTTAAAGATATTTGTACCTAAAATGCAAGATGAGGAAAAAAATTGCTTTAAATAAAAACATGGAACCAACGCTTGGGCTTTGATTATCTGTAAGTACTATGTGAGTATAGGCAGAAAGAAGCTGAAACAGGTATCACTTAGAGTTACTAACTTTAAGAAGCTTCTAGTCCCATGGGAGAAGAGATAAGACTTGGGAAGAAATATCCTTAATGGAGAATAAGTGTAATGGTAATGGGTCAAAGGAAAGGTCGGATTTCAAGGATGTGACATTTCAGATCTGTAGTTGAAATGCAATGAAAAACAAGACAAAATCCTCATCTGCAAGGGCCTTACTTTCTATTGGGAAAGCAAAGCTCTATACAAAGGAGTAACCTTGAATCTATGTCTGTATCCATGTCTAGACTTATGTCCAAGGGCATGGCAGATGATGTCAGCTCCACAGCAATGGCATGAAAAGACAAGAGTGACATGATTTTAGACAGAATGGTCCAAAAAGGCCTCTATGGCACTGCAGTATTTGGGCAGAGACTTTGCAGAAAGAGGTCAGAGAATGAATCACAAAGACCATCATTGTCAGGTAGAGAGCAAGTCCCAGGAAAACAGCAATGTGGTTAGGGCTCTGCATGTGTGATGGGAGAAATGGCTAAAGAAGTGTGGTGGGAAAGAAGACGGAGGTGAGACCAACACTCCCCAGTGCCAAGGGCATTGAAAGTGCGTGACGGGACCCTGACTTCTGCTCTGCTTGAGGTGGGAGCTTCTGAAGGGATGAGTGGAGGGAACAAAACAGGTGCATGAGCTGATATGGTTTCCACAAGGATTCCCCGACATCTGAGGTCACGCCACTGACATGCCCATAACTTGACTGGGGGTATAGCTGAGGCAGAGCTCAGGCCCCTTTCCCACGAAACCAGTGTCCTCCTCAGCCCTTCTCTAACCTGTCACCTAGTTGACACTTTTCAGTCGGGGTCTGGCTCTGTCGCTCAGCCTGCTTCAGACCCTTGACTCTTCTTCCTCAGCTTCCTGAGTGTGCTGTCACACCCAGCACAGGCCTCTTCTTCTCAGATTAGCATAAATTAATATGTTAATTGGCACAATAATAACAATCACTTATTCACTAATAAGGGCTTTATTGAGGTATTTACATTCATGCATATAATGCACTTCAATCCTACTCATTCATTCTACTTTTTCTTAATCCTTTTGTTATTTTCCCTTTTAAGTTTTTTTTTTGGGGGGGAGGGTGGTTCATTACAGGTCACTTCTTACGTGTACACTTGTGATGTGAATCAGAAACTCTTCACACAGATTCCATTAACCTGTTTATCAACGGAGCATTCAACAAAACCCCAACCCTCAGCACCCTGTGTCTAGGATGCCTCCTCGCTTTGATTGAGTAACTACTCATTCATTGGTCTGAATGACCTGGAAAAGCACCGGAAGCTGGAGAGCTTTGACCTTCCTCGAAGCCTCTGCACACAGAGAAGAGCCTGTCTCTAGAACATTTACTCACGTCCATTGCTAATAGCATGGACACAGCTGTCACCTGTCTGGCTCATGTTCTGTTCTTTCTCTGGAGCAAGGCAAATCTATTCCACCACTTACTTCATTAGTAACCCACATTTAAAAAATTAGCATGACCATTCCTAGAGGCCGGGGTTAGGCCCTTAGATGGAAGTACCCGTGTGAAGCAGACCATCTGAAGATGAATTAGCTCATGCGGGGTGTGGCTGGGCATGTGCACTTTCCAAATCTCCTCAGTTCACTCTAATATGCAAAGAAAGTTGTGACAACTACTGTCTTACCAGAGCACACAGGAGAGGAGGTCTGGGCTGTTGTTGATTATTGACTTTGCTGGGGTCTTTGGTCTATCTCTTCATCCCACTTTTTTATATAATCAAACGGTGAGCTAGATAATTCTACAAGAAACTCTTCAATACCATGTGGAACTCAGTCTGGAGAGAGACGGAATTTGACCGAGAGTAACCTTTCGCCCCAACCCATTGGAATTTTACTGTTTTAAGTTTTTCTTCACACTCAAGTCCACAGTAAGTGACTGGGCCAGGTTTTCTGGAGAGACTGCCAAAGAAAGAGTTAAAGTAGCATGACAATATTTTCCCCTTCGTTAATATCTAGTGCATAAGCCAAAGAATAGCTAGCTTCTTGGACTGTGACCATTTGCTTTTTGTTTGCCTTGGACACTTAAATAACACTTAAATGTAATAATAGCTTCTAGTGGTGCCCTAAGAAATGTTGTACCCCACTCAACCTCAGCCTTTGCTAAGAAGATGAAAAGAGGGAAGTGGGAATATAGCCTGTATCTACCCAAGGAATCCTGATATCCAGACACAGAAGGTAGGATACCATGGGATCTCACAATTTCCACGCTCCCTGGAAACTATAGATTTCTCTCATGTACAGAACAACCAAGCCAGCTGTTACTTTCTATTAATTCTACTTAAGAGTTACACTCAGATGAACTAACCAAAATATAATTCAGCAATTTGAATTGTTCTGGATCTTTTGAATTACGCAAGAAATCAATAAGCATCAGTTCCCAGTCCTGATCAGTGTGTCTGTCTTTGATACCTACCAACTCTACTAGACACAGGAAGGCCCTGCTGCCTTTGTGGGAGGCTGTGTTGTTGGAAGCTTTCCTTGAAGGAAACCTCAGGAAATGCTCACACTCCTCACCCCCACTCTGGGGGACCTGTGATGGAGGAGGATGTTGAGGTGCATGGAGAATTCACACAGGTTTGGAGAAGACTATAAAACCTTCCTCCTCCATGATTGCTTACTTACTCTCAAATTCTATCTTTACCAGTACTTGAAGAAACAGGAATGTTCATTAACTGTTTAATGGCCATCTAGTCCATGTGAAGCCCCAGATTCCTCTCACGGGCACTTCCCAAGTCTGCCCAGTGTATGTGAGGAAATACAATGTTCTCTCTACCTTTCATTATTCTTCATTTGCTCAGAGCCTTGGAACAGAAGATAGATTAACAAGAAAATGGACTAACATGAATACTTCATATCTACATTGGACTAAGCTTCTAAGAAGTTCTCATTGCCTCTGCTCCTGAAGAATTATTCAGAGAATTATTCCAAGGTGATGTAACTCACATTAAGAAAATCAGAAAAATAAAACAGCACAACTGAAGATTCTTGGAATATGAACATCAGAATGACCAAAATATTTACTGAGAGGCAGGCAGCTCAGTGATTTGAGAACTGAAGATCACATCCGTCTTCTCAGTAAGAGTAAGAGCAAGACAATGCTTTGGGACTCCAGGATAAGCACTATAATTAACTGAACTTCTACAGATAGATTTTAACCCATGAGTTTATAATTATCCTAAAAATATAGCTAAAAACCTAAAGAATGAGTTTATTGTGTTGAAATCTTGCTACTTAAGGATTAAAGTTAAGTACTTGCTTGCTTTTCTTATGCAGTAAGGAAGCTAAATGTATTTTAGCTAAAAAATGAAGAAAATACATATCAACATTCTATAACTTCCAATAAATTTATGACTCTATACAATGATTATCAAGGGTTGATTACATCAGAGATAGACCATCCCTCCTTTCCTCCCTCTCTTTTTCTTTCCTTCCTTCTTCCTTCCTTCCTTCCTTCCTTCCTTCCTTCCTTCCTTCCTTCCTTCCTTCCTTCCTTCCTTCCTCTCCTCCTCTCCCTCCCCTCTTTCTTCCTTAATTTCTTCTTTCTTCTTTCTGTGGTTCTGCTGTTTTGAACTTAGGACCCCATGATGAGTTAAGTTCTCTACTTCTTAGCTCATGCCCCCATGCATTTTTAGCGTTAGTTATTTTTCAGATAGAAGCCTGTGGTTTTGCCTAGGCCAGTATCACATTGCAATTTTTCTATCTATACCTCCTGTGTAGCTGAATTAGGTATGAATCATCTGCTCATCTTATTTGTTGAGATGATGGTCTAAATGAGGTTGTCTCTTAATTCTGGAAATTGCTTCTGTTCCTGTGCAGAAGCTTTTTAATTTTGTGCAACCCCGATCATCAATTCGTATTCTATTTCCTGAGCAGTTGGAGGCCTATTTAGAGAGACATTATCTATGGCTCTATCTTCAAGTGTTTCCTATATATTTGCCTGTAAAAATTTAAGTTTGGGGTGTTACACTAAGATCTTTTATCTTCTAAGTTTAACACTAGAGGTTTGTTTGTTTTGAGGTTATTATGAATTTTCCTAAGGTCTTTCTCAGCCTGTTGATTATTGGTGCATAGAGAAGTTACTTATTTTTATATAGTATTTTATATCCTGCTCACTTGCCAAAAGTGTTTATTAGATCTAAGAGGAGTTTTGTTTCTGGTGTGTGTGTGTGTGTGTGTGTGTGTGTGTGTGTGTGTGTGTGTGTGTGTGTGTGTGTGTGTGTGTGTGTGTGTGTGTGTGTGTGTGTGTGTGTGTGTGTGTGTATTTTAGGGTCTTCTAAAAATTGGATCACATCTGTATATAGGGACAATTGACTTCTTCCTGTCTATTGATATGTTTTGTTTCCCCTCTTGCCTTATGTCACTGGTTAAGAATTTAAGCACTGTTTTAAACAAGAGTGGAGAGAATGGACACCTTTCTCTTGTTCCTAGTTCTTTATGCTTTTTTAGATTGTCAAATAGGGTCTCCCGTTAACTTTTCTCAGGCTGGCCTGGAACTATGATCCTCCCACCGGGTGATGGGTGTATGCTAATATGCACAAATATATGCCCAGATGCTGCTGGGGGTATTTTTGTTGTTTGTTTTGTTTTGTTTTTTAGCAGAGATTCTCTATGTAACACAGGCCTACCTGTAATATGCAGTCCTCCTGCCTCAGTTTCCCAGGTGCTGGGATTATAGGTATATGTCACCATGCTTAGACTCTATGAGTTTTCAAGACTAGGTTTCAGGAAAGACAACTTACTATTGGAAACATGAAGGCTTCTTAGTGGCCTCCTCTAATAGTTGAATTAAATACAAATGAAATGTGAATGTGTTCATTCTTCAGCACTCCCAATCCCCTGCTACCTACTCTGAACTTCAACTTCTTCTTGTACCTCTATCTCTTCTTGCATTCAGCTCCAGAAATGCTGGCTTTCTCTTTCTTCTTTTTTTCCCCAACAAACCTCATTCTGCCTTAGGCCTTTTGCTCTATGCTGTTCTCCTCTGTATGAATGCTTTCTTTTCTTCTCTCATGCTTTTGCCTGAATGACTACTATTTATGTAAGTCTTTATTTAAATCCACCTTCCTCTAGGATGTCTTTTCTGATCATCGAACCAGGTTCACATCTCATCACTGTTGGCATATATTTTATGATCATAATCAATGCAATGCCTGTTTTTCTATTAGACCATCAGCTGCTTCAGAGATGAAGATTATATTTTATTCATCATGAGATTCTTAGTACCTCTCTTGAGCTTGGTATTGACTGCCATTTAAACACCTGGATGATGAATATATAGGTAAAAAATTGAATGAATGAAACAAAATACATCTCAAGTAAAAACGTAAGTGGCGCTTCATGGTAACTAGACTCTCAGAAGTTGCTGATAAAAAATGTTTGTCTTCCTCCAAACCAAGTGTTTAATGTTTTAACTTTCAAACTCTAAAAAAGGTTTTGTAGGTAGTAGACACAACTAGTATATATACATGAGATAAAGTATACAAGGTAAGTCCTGGATTCTGGATTCTAGACCTTTCTAAGGTGATTTAAACGAATCTAACTTTATATTTTCACTGTGTCTATTATAAACTATAAATATTAGATTTGCTCTGTTCCAACTTCTTGTATGTGTCAGAATAGGAGACTATGCAGTCAGCTGACTTGGGGAAATACTTAAATATCCTAGACTATTCCTGGTTGGATCTATGCCTTCTCTAACCCTATATTCTCTGAAGCTGCTTTAGGCTAAGACAGCACATCTAGAAGGTCTATGAAGTAGAAGGAGGAAGGATTTGTTGAGATTCTGATGGAACAGCTTGTTGATCCATAGCAGGCTATGTGCTAGAAAGAATGTGGATGACAAAGCATTGAGGTACACAACAGCAAGGTATGTCAATTAGTGATGAATGTGTTCAGTGACATAATGTATGTGCGCTGTATATCTTAAACATATACAATATCATCCTTCTCTATGACAGACACTGCATGTTTACAGATAATTTGCTATTTGTCTTTGAAAATATATAAATACATTTAATGAAAGATGAAATCATGTTATTTTCAGGGAAATGGAAGGACCTAGAAGCTATACTATTAAGTGAAGTAGGAATTTATATGTGGATGGTAGACCTAAATTATAAACATACATAGATATATGATCATATGTATATGTATATATAATACACATTATATAGACACACATATTTAACCAACTTGATTAAAGCCTGGTATATGCATGTATAAGATACCATGATGAAACTCTTGAAAAATTAATATTGTTTAACAAAAAATATCAGAAAGTTGAAATATGTCTTGTAAGGTATATAGGCATTAGTGGAAGGGGTGATTGAGTGGGGAGCAGCAGGAAGGGTGAATCTAATTAAAATACTCTGTGTGTGTGTGTGTGTGTGTGTGTGTGTGTGTTATGTGGAACAAGAAAACTTGGTGAGATTGGTTTGGCAAGGGGAAGGGGAGGAGAGATATGAGGTGTAGCAGGCAGATCCAGGAAATCAGTGCATCTAGGAAGACTTGGGGAGAGTGAGCATTATCAGTGTGTCAGCCCTCCCGGGCCAAGGAAGAGTTTACAGGGTTGCCTTTGGTCCAGCTTGCTTTATGATTACTTTCCTTCCCTGTGTGTCTCCTACATCTGCCCTTGGAGTGGATTGTGACCTCCTGGTAGGTCTTCACACCCGTCTGGAACCCTTCCGCCTCCTCCTCTGAGTATTGAGGAAACTCAGCCAGCCTGGCTCCTCTTGTTCCCGTTCAGAAATAGTCTTCTGCTGTTCCATGTCCATGAGCCAAATCCCTTGGAAGATCAAGGACTTCTAGTGGTTTGGCCCCTGGTGTTGTCACCTATGCTATGAGACAAGGTCAGCCATCTGCTTCTTCCTCCTTTAGCATTTTCCTGAGGAGTCAAGACCAGGCAGCCAACGAAAGCTTTTCCTCTGCTGGGACCTTCTAGGCCTTTCTAAGGCTACCACAGTTTTCCCTTAAAGACAGAATTCTCATAGACATCTCCTAGTTTTAGGCCAAATTCAAGATTAATCTGGATATTAACAATATACGTAAAGCCCTCTATTTTCAAACTGGAATTAGGGACATACTACTCTCCCAAGACCCCCACATGGCCGTCACATTTTAACTCAAGCATCAGAGCAGACAAGCCATAGGAAATGGATATTGACACTATGAATACTTGCGGGTCATTGTGAGGACCCATACTTTCATTCCTCTTTGGTAAATACCCAGGAGTAGAAATTGGGGTCCAAGAAAAGTGCGGGTAGAACATTATAAGAATCAGCAAGATGGCTTTCCACAAAGGCTACCAAGAACAATAGCTAAGTGTTCTATTCTCTGTCTTTGTCAGTATTAACAAAATTAGCCTTTTTAATTTTGACTATTGAATAGAACAAATGATGTTTTTCATCTTTTTACAAGTTTCTCCACAAAGTATCAGATATGAGGCATTGAAATGCTCTGTTCATTTTAAAATAGTTTTCCACTTCCATTACAACCATCCATCCTAAGCAATGAATAACTGACTTTCCCTTTATATAAAATTCCCAGGCTGGGAATGAGGCTTAGTGGTAGAGTGCTTGCCTGGCATGCATGAAGCCCTGGGTTCAATTCCTCAGTACAATGTAAACAGAAAAAGCTGGAAGCTGCGCTGTGGCTCAAGTGGTAGAGTGTTAGCCTTGAGTAAAAGCAGCTCAGGGACAGTGCCCAGGACTGGCCAAAAGAAAAAAATCCTAACTCTGGACTTACAGATGGATATAATTAAATAATGTTAGTGGTCATTTGTGATTGGCTTCTGTGGTTAACATAAGGTTTTTGAGGTTCATCCACCTTGTAGCGTGTAGTAACACATATCAGCATTTTGTTGTTATTTACAGCTGAATAATATCCCATTGTACAGGCATACCACAGTTTGATTTTCACTCATAGGTTGCTTGACATTTGAGTTGTACCACCTTTCCTATATGATAAACAAAGCAACTGTAAATGTCCAAGTATACATACATACAGATATATATATATATATATATATATATATATATATATATATATATATAGGGTAAAATTCTATGTAAAATTGTTTGAGTAACTGTTAGTCTGTTTTGTCAGTCGTGGGGCTTGAACTCTGGGCCTGGGGGCTGTCCCTCAGCTCTTCAGCTCAAGGCAAGCGCTCTACCACTTGAGCTACAGCGCCACTTCCGGTTTTCTGGTGGTTTATTGGAGATGGGAGCCTCACTGTCTCTCCTGCCCGGGCTGGCTTTGAACCGCGATCCTCAGATCTCAGCCTCCTGAGTAGCTGAGATTACAGGCGTGAGCCACCAGCATCCGGCTTGTTAGTCTGTTTTCAAAGATAGATGAAACATTTTTCTTTCCCACCAGCAATATATGATAATCTTGTTATCACTATAACCTTCCAAATATTATTTTGTTATGGTAGTCATGCTAATGTATATAAAATGTTATCTCCTTATGGTATTGATTTGCAGATCATTGATAACTTTAAATGTTTATAGGTAATTTGTATTCATTCCTTGAGATGTATATCCATGCTTTTGTCCTTTTTTATTTTTTTTTAAGTTTATTTCCTTTAGTCAGAGTCAAAATAAAGAGACATAGAAAAATTTTAAAAATGCCTCTTGAAAACAGGATTTAAAAAAATCAAAATGAAATTATTAGATTCAAAGTGGCAATTCTTATCTGTTGCCTTTATACTTTCTGAGCAAGGTGTGTACACCTGGCCTTGTCTTCTAGTAACTCAGTGGATAGGATGAACAAGACACATCTGAAACAATGAAGGGGAAGAGGGGGGAGAATGTAGTCAAGAATTCATTGCATATATCACAAAACTAAGAAAAATAAGGGAAAGGGTGGGTCGAAGGGGAGTGAAAATGTTGAAGGGAAGACACAGATCAAGATGTGTTGTATACATAAACTGCCTTGTTAAATGGCAAAACAATTTTCAATACATATCCTAAAAGATTGAGGGAAGGATAGGCTGGGAGGGGTGGGTGAGAATTTTGAAAAGGGTGACATTGATCAAGATGCACCGTATTCATAAACTGCTTTGTTGAATAGCAGCTTCTTTGTACAACCATTTAAGGATAATTTTTTAAAAATTAAAACACACGCAGGTAATCTGTTTCTTATGAATCTCCCTTGCAATATTCCATATAAATTTTAGAGTCATCTTGTCAGTTTCTACAAACAAGATAACTGGGACTCATAGAATTTCACTAACTTTGTACACAAATTTAAGACATATTACTTTACTTTTACCTTTCAATTAATAAGCATGAGAATTATCCCTCATTTATTTAGATCCCTTTTATTTTCAACAATGGTTTTTGATTTTTAAAGTACAAGTAGATTTGCATGTCTTTTATTAAATTTATTCCTATGTCTTTTGGTTCAGGGTGATCATAGTTTTGTTAATTGCATTTTTAGATTATTGCAAGTGTATGAAACTGAATATTTTTATGGATTGATATTGCATTATGTAAACTGTGCAATATTGTTGAACTTGTTTTTTTCCTAAGAGTTTTGTATATGGTACAAGGTAGGAATCCAAATTCATTCATTTCTAAATAGTCAATGAGTTAAAAAGATGACTTTATTTGTTGCTTTGTTTGAGTGTATTCCTTCATATTTTCTAGATAGAAGGCTGTGTTATGAAAATGGGTGTATTTGCTTCTTCATCTATTCTAAGGCCATTTGCATCTTTTTATAGCCTAATAGTCCTGGCTAGAATCACTAGTTTAAGGCTGAATGGAAGTGGGGAAGAGGATGGCCTTTTTCTTCTTTTAGGAGGAAAGCAGGTCATCCTTAACCATTAAACATGTTAATTATTGAGAGTTTTCTTTTCTTTTTTGTAGATACCTCTATCAGATTTAGGATATGCCTTATTAATCCCAACTTTCTGAGATTTTATCATAAGTGGATATAAAAATTTGACAAATATTTTCATCCTCTTTTTTATTGTTATAAAAATAATCCTTGGGGCTGGTAAGGTGGCTCAGTGGTAGAGTGCTTGCCTTGCATGCATGAGGCCCTGGGTTCGATTCCTCAGTACCACATAAGCAGAAAAAGCCAGAAGTGGTGCTGTGGCTCAAGTGGTAGAGCACTAGCCTTGAGCTGAAGAGCTGAGGGACAGTGCCCAGGCCAAGTTCAGGTCCCACGAATGGCAAAAAAAAAAAAAAAAAAAAAAAAGAAAAGAAAAAAAGTCCTTAATGAAAGGGTAATATCCTGGCCACAAATATTGTTATAAACAAAAATGTACTTACTGAAAACATACCAAAATCCTTTTGCAGATATATTTCTTCCAGATAAATTCAAAGGAACAAGAATACTAAATGAGGGTTACATTTGTATTTTCTTTATTACTGGTACTGGGGATTGAATTTAGGACTATATACACTCAGTCTTCTTGCTAGTGGTTTGTGCCCTACTTCTTGAGCCCACAACTTCAGTCCTGGGTTTTGGGGGGTTTTGGTTTAAACAGTTTTTTTGTTTTGATATTTTGGAGATGGAATTGTGCAGCTTTCCTACCTGAGCTGTCTTTAAACTGCAATCCTCTAAAGTCTCAGCCTCCAGAGAAGCTAGGATTACAGTGGCATGAGCCACTGGCACATTTGTAACTTTGATCAATATTTCTGATTGTCTTTCATAGAGATTGTACATTTCCAACTTTAGAGTTGCTAACATAGTGTATTTTTTTAAACTTTCCTTCCCTCTTCCTCCCCACCAACTTCTGTTTTCCCTTGTTCTTATTTTTTTAACCCCAGTTCAACTGGGGCTTTATGTAAGGAGGGTCAATATTTCAGTTCCTGTTTGTTTCTTTGTTGTTAAGACATACAGGAAAAAGTTCTTCCTAGATCTAATAATGTTCGTGTTTGTTATAGTCTTGAGAAACTCATTGTAATGAATCAAGGAATGTAATTTTAGATCAGCCCACGTGTGCTGTTCTCAGGAAGAATGAGTGTACTGGGCCAAGTTCATTTACACCCACTACTTCTAGAATCCTGTCAGATACAGAGAGACGAAAATTTCACTTATGTATGTTATTAGAGTTGAAAATTGCATATTTGTGATAGTCACTATTCATTGATTTTTGCATTTGCTGAAAAAAGTTTTTAAAATAAATTAAGCACATTTTATTTTTATGCTCTTGAGTTTCTCTTTTTTTAAGAAGTAGATGGGTGATATAACATTGTCATCAAAGGAACCGAGGTCCTTATTAAGCAAGACAGTGATGGAAGTCAAATTCTAGAAAACAAAAGGACAAGGCAACATAGGGAAAAAATAATAGCACTGTATTATTTTTCTATGTTTTCAGGTCCCTTTTATACCATAAGTCTCACCCAACTAAGTTAGGTGAAGGGCAAGGCAGTAAGGAAAGCCACTGATAACCAATTGGCTAAATTGCCAATTGCCATTCTGAGAATTGCCATTCTGAGTAGAAAGGCATTCTTCTGAGTGTAAGGAACATATGAAGCTGAGCATCAGTTGGCCACGCTTACAATCCTGGCTACCCAGGAAACTAAATTCTGAGGATTATGATTCAAACCCAGCTCAGGCAGGAAAGTCTGTGAGACTTTTATCTCCAATTAACCACCAAAAACCCAGAAGTGGAGATGTGGCTCAAATGGTAAAGTGCCAGCCTTCAGTGGAAAAGCTAACCAAGAATATAAAACCAAGAGCCAGTATTAGCACCAAAAAAGAGGAAGAGGAGAAAGAGGAAGAGGACTATATGAAGACCAAGGCCATGCTAACATTCCTGTTCACTTCCATATGGATGCTTATCCTTCCCAGCGACCCAGTACCCAAGAATCTTACAAAATTACCTGCACAAAGAATATACCTTGTAAATAGTTTTCACTTTACTTTGTTGCTCCAGTTGCTTACAATGTTATTACCTGTTACAGCCCACCACTCATGGGTTGCTTATGGCCCACAGTATGAAAGTTTGCTAATCAACTCAATCTCTCCTGATGTCACTGCAATCAATGCATCCAAACCTTGCTGGGGGAAAATGGAGCCACAATATCCACAGCAGGGGGGACAAATCTAGTCACCCACTGATGATTAAAGTTCCTTGGGTATTCAGCTAGACTGAAAACCAGTAGGAGGTCCAGACTCCAGACAGTATTTGATGTTGTCCCTTCACTATTCCAGTCCCTCAACCATGAGTTGCTTTCGTGCTCTGTCTGCTGTCTTCATTAAAGAGAAGTTTTTGTTAGCAATGGATTTATGACAGATTTTAATCTCTAAACACTCCAGCTACATCTGTACAAGCGAAAAATTTAGAGGGAGAATACCAAAACAGACCACAGCACTGACTTTGAAGTCCAACATGAGTTTGAATGTCAACTCTCCCACTACCTAGCTGTGAGTCTCCAACCTCTAAATAGCTTTATTTCTCCATACCTCAGTTTATTCACTGATGAAGGGAGGATAACAATTCCTACCTCAGAAGACTGTTGGGAGAACTAAAACCAATGTAAATGAAGTACTTTAGGCAATACTTGGCATACATGGACGCACAAAAGATGGTAGGTGCTAATGTCAGCAGGTAACATCTGAGTGAGTGAACTTGTGCTTGTACTCACAGAAACTTCTGGCCATGCAACAGCAAAAAAAAAAGTTTGAAGGAGAATGCCCAGAAGAGTGAATGATGCCACTAAGGTTATCAGGAAGACAATGTGGCTATTCTAGACAGGGAGAGTCTCAGACTAGATAGACCAGCTTGAGAAACCTTATTTAAAGAAAGAACAAGAGATCATTCTGACTGGGGTCAGATTAATATAACATATTTGAATCTAATGGGAAAGGTAAAATTTTAATATATCATAATTAATGATAGCCATCATGCTAAATAGTAGAATTTTTTAACTTCTCTTTTTTAAATTTATTTTTGATTCTTTTTATTTTTTCTTTTCTTAAAAAAAAAAAGATGAATGAATTAAATTGCCAATCATTTGTCTGGGCTTAGAGAATAAGGTAGCTATAACCAGGCCTTTCTTAAACAAAGAAAACCAGATGGCATCTGTGAAAGTATAAACAAACAGCCAAAGGAAATTAGCCAAAGACCCCACTGTAGTCACAGAGGGCATTGTAAGAAGTATTACAATAAGCCACAAGCAGCAGCGCTTCCTTTACCTGAGGAGCAATTTCTGGGCATATGAACCCCAATAGTCTAGCCCCTCCCCCAACCTTGTCATTCCCTAATTATGAAAACATGGTTTTGGAGGGGAGGGACAATTATTAAGCCTCCTCGAGGGAAACTAAGTCTCTTGTGTTTTCTGAAAATATCTAGAACCAGGGACCCTTGTCGGGAAATGCAGCAGGAGTTCCCACCTCCACTGTACACTCACAGACATTTTAGGGGAAGTAATATGGCAAAAGGGAGGAATCTGAGTTTCCTTCCCAAAAGGCTGATCTAAGTACCCCAGGGCCCTTCTGTGTCAGAAGAGCAGGGGAACACGTGGCTCCAGTGCCAGCTGTGGCACTAAGGATCGTGGGAAGGATTCAGGGCCCAGCTGCTGAAGGGATGAGAGTTTTTCCAACTTCCATCTCTTCCTGACAGTGGATCGAGGTCTCCTGGATCTCCTCTCCACACCATGTGCAAATACCATGAGAAGACCTGGCTCATCATCCCATGCAGGATTCCCACCGGCTAGTGGCTAGTGTGGCCAGACCCAGGGGCCAGCTACATTCATGGGCTGAATTCATCAGCTTGTTGACCATAGAGGCGGGGCAGCCACCTCTGCCAGAGAGTGCTTGATGCCGGCCTGGAGCACAGCATCCCGTGTGGAGATCATCCCTCCCCACCACATCATTCTTGGTGGCTGCAGGGAGTTCACCCACTCACGGATCTCGCTGTATTCAATTGTCTCCTGCAGGTTCTGAAGGCTGGAGTTGGCGCTGCGGAATGCGTATGTGTATGCCTTTGGTAGCCAGATGTCTCGCTTCAGCTCCACCAGCTGGTGTGTGTGTCCAGCTGGCATCTCTTCCAGCTCTCTACTGCTGCTGCACCAGGGAGCGCAGCTTCATTGCCTGAAGCTTTGCCGTTGTGGTTTACGGCTGGTCTTTGGGCATCTCCAGGTCACAGCCCTGTTCACAGGTCACAGGCCTCTGCGGGGTTGTGCTCACCAAGGTGAGACACCAAGTTCTTGGCATGGGAGCCAAGCACAGCATTGTCATGGGCAATCTGTTGCTTTGATAGCATATCCCGCATGATCCAAGGTACTGGGCAAACGTGGGCCACTGTCACAACACAACAGTCTACCAGACACGTCTGCTGCTGAGAAAACCACTGGGTGATGCAGGCCTTGCAGAAAGCACACTCACAGTGCAAAGCACCTGACTGGCTCCTCCCCGACTCCACTGCCAATGGGGTAGATAAGGTCTTCCTCAACATTCCCCCCTGGGAAACGTGTTCCATCATCCCCTGTGTCTCATCCCTGAAAGCCAGGTCGATGCCTCACTCAGTGCCACACAGCAGATGCTCCAAGAAGCCCATCTTGTTGGCTATTCACTCTCTGAGTCTTCCTTCCTAGCGACAAGCTCCATCACCAAGGGACAGTTGTGATGTCACAAGCAGGACCACTCCAGGCCTGGCTGGAGCTGAGACTCTAGAGAGCAATGGATAGGCCGTGTGGCGGGACTTAGCCCTTCCTGTGAGGGGAAGGGAGAAGGGAAGGAAGGGGAAGAAAAGTGTGGCCACTTGTCACTGTCTCCGACAAATCCTTCTGCTCTTCTTTATTTTTCAAAACATCATCTTTAATTAACTGTACAAAGGAGCTGCCATTTAACAAAGCAGTGTATGAATACAATATATCTCCATCGCCTGTGCCCTGGTGGATCACACCTATTCAGGAGGTTGAGATCTGAGGATTGCTGCTCAAAGCCAGCCCAGGAGGGAAAGTCCGGGAAACTCTTATCTCTAATAAACTACTCAGAAAAAGCTGGGTGTGGTGTTGTGGCTCAAGTGGTAAAGCACTTGATTTCAGCAAAAAGCAGCTCAGGAACAGAGCCCAGGCCCAGAGTTCAAGTCCCAGGATCAGTAAATAAAACTATCTTGATCAGTGTCACCCCTTTCAACATTGTCAGGCATCCCTCCCCTACCCACCCTTCTTAATTTTGTAGTGTATTCTGTTTGTGTATTCTATTCCTGCCTGCACTTTCCTCCCCTTCCCTTCATTGGCTTTCCCCTCCACCCCACCCTACCCTTTGAGCACCTACTTCCCTGTGTTTTAGTTTACTGATCTTTGACTTTGACTTTCTGAGGAATTATACTATTTGAGTCCTTCCTTGAATCTACCATATTTCAGTTAATACATTTGAGATAAGGCTATCCAGGTATTGTAGCCATTTTCTGATTGGAATTTTGGTTTTCTTGTTAAGTTGGTTCTCTTGTGTACCTGTGATCAAGCCTACTTGGATCTTGAAAGCTTTGAGTTTCAATAAGTATTTTACAAAGGTCAAAATTATCAAGGCATTAGCAAATGCTTGGACTGCGAGTGAAGCCCTAACGGTTATACTAGGCCAATATTTAATCCAGGTTCCCACCTCTTCCATTTCTACCTCCGCCATGCCTTCAAGCCATCATTTCCTGCACTTCTGTTGACTGTATGCCCTGTTAATGTACTCTGACTTGTTCTAAAAATGGAAATGGCTTTCCTGTGAAGGGAGAGTTGTATTTCAAGCCTGGGTGTAAAGCCTTTCCAAAGACAGCTCTTTCTAGAGATAACTTTTTATCAGTAAGTGTATCTGTGGAAGGTGGATCTCCAGTCAAAGGCATTTTACAGACCATTCTCTGGTGAGAAGACTGAAAGGAGTGTGGGAAGGTTGTTTTTCTTCCTGGGGTTGGTTGTTTGTGTTGAAACTCTGCTCTGGGATGTATTATCAGGCTTAACTACATTCCAGTATTCCAGAACAGAATGAATTAGTATTTTCAAACAGCTGTACCAAGTTTCTAGAGAAGTAATGAGGACTTCTGGACATGAATACCACATTTCTTGCATCCAGTGGACTTGGTTTGGATGTTGATAAGGTGGTGGGAAGCTCAGGCTTTCATAGTGCTGATAAGAATAACTTACTCCGTGGTGCCATTGTGTTACAACAACTGTGAGTTCCAGAACAAGCAGAAGTCACATCTAGACTATTAGTGACGGAATTGACTTTAAATATCTTAAGAGGTCTTTACAGGATTTTATACAATCATTTCTTTTAAATTCAGTAGGGAAATAAAATATACAATGAAGTTGGAGATGTAGCACAGTGGGACACTGTGAGCTTAGCATGCACAAAGCCCTAGGTTCAATCCTAGCACCACATGAAATAAGATGAAAATGGGCTGGGGAATGTAGATACATGATAGAATATTTGCTGGTATGCATAAGGGCTTCAAATCACAGAAAGAAAGGAAGGAAAGAAAGAACAGAGGGAGGGAGGTAAGAAGAGAGGAAGGAAGGAAGAAAAGGGAGAAAGAGAGAGGAGGAAGGGAGGGGAGAAAGGAAAGAGAGAAATAGAAAAAAAAATCCTGGTGCTGGTGGCTCACACCTGTAATCCTAGCTTACTCAGGAAGCTGAGATCTGAGGATCACAGTTCAAAGCCAGCTTGGGCAGGAAAGTCCGGGAGACTCATCTCCAATAAACCACTTCTGGCTAGAAGTGGCGCTGTGGCTCAAATGGTAGAGTGCTAACCTTGAGATGAAGAGTTGAGGGACAGCGCCCAGACCCAGAGTTCAAGCCCCATGACCAGCAAAAAAAAAAAAAAAGACAGAAAAGAATCAGATAAGTTGTAAGACCAAGCCAGTAGCCAACTACTTGCTATCCCGGGGGTGTGATCACTGGTGTAGGAGTTAGTCATCTGTACCATGCATGGTAAAGGAACAAGCATGGTCTGTTTGGTGGTGCAGAGGTCCGCCTGTGGAGTCACGTGCAAAGTAAGCATGAGTGTGACTGTGGAAACTTTTCTTCCAGTTTGATAAGTTTAAGCTAATTTCTTCTCACTTCCTCAACTCTTTACATCCCAAATACAGAGTTCTGGGGAGCTGAAAGCTGGAGGCCCAGCTCAGCTTTCCTGGGTTATTCCTTATCTCTGAGTCAACCAAGCAAAGTAAGACAAGAGTATTAGCCACAAAGCCCAGTGCCTAGAACACGGGAAACTAGTTAGTAGCTCTAGCTAGTACTTCTGAGACAGTGTAGACTTTGTGTTTCTTTCTCTTCACCTGGACCTGCATATCCAGTGTCCACAAGGATGCCCTCTGCCTCTTCAGAAAGTTTCTAGCCCTGAGTTGAAGGCCAATTGACTCCAAGACCACAATGCTAGAAGGCAGCTCAGGAGTGATTCACAATTATGCTACTGAATAAGAACTGGGCTGGCAGCAGGGAAGAGAGCCAATTCATACACAAGGGACTTCAGAGCCACAGGGTTCCCATGGGGTTCCTGTGTGGCAAAACCATGGAAGCCAAGGAAGGAATTTAGCTGATGAGTCCATTGGTTATTGTTAGTCTCAAATCCCATTGGATTGTGGAGCCTATAAATAATACTACTCTGTAGAAGAAGCACATTGTTTATAAATGCAAAAACTGGGATGGTTATGCTGTATGGCAAGACAGCAGACAAGACACATTTTGAGAGGTCGAATCAGGAGTCTTTATTTTTTATTTATTTTTTTTGGTCGGTCATGGGGCCTGAACTCTGGGCCTGGGCACTGTCCCTCAGCTCTTCAGCTCAAGGCTAGCGCCCTACCACTTGAGCCACAGCACCACATCCGGCTTTTTTTCTGCTTATGGGGTGCTGAGGAATCGAACCCAGGGCCTCATGCTTGCGAGGCAAGCACTCTACCACTGAGCCACCTTCCCAACCCTCAGGAGTCTTTATTACAAGGCTAGCAACTGTAAGGTGGACTCCTGTCTCAAGGACTAGCAGCCAGCAAATACACTTAACACTGTTAGGAAACTGAGCCATGAAGACTAGAGAGGAAAGAAAGAATAAAAACAATACCAACTCCAATGGAGAGCTGAAATGGGATGGCATGGCAACCAGAGAACAGCCAGGAGACAGGAGACAGGAGACAGGACACTAACATGGAGGGACATGTGCCTTGGCTTACTAGTGCCTGAGCTGGTCTGGGCCTAAATAGGGTAAGGGCCAGAGGTCCCAAGCACTGGACTGACAGGTTTAGTAACCTATCATCCACGTTCCCACCCCTGACTCCAGGGATTCAGGCATGCCCATCACCTGGGGGCAGGGAGGGAAGGGCTTCACCTCTGCCACCATGAAGACAAGATGTCAGACCCTATCATCTACTATGTGGTCAAGATGGTGCTATCCAGACCTGATCTCTCCACTTCAGTTACAAGCATAAAGACCACTGAGCTGATTATCCATTATGGTCCACTGTCTTCTATTTCTTCCAGGCTGGCCTTGATTCCCAATCCTCCAGCTTTAGTCTCTTCAGTGTTGGGATCTCAGGTGTGTGCCACCACACTTGTCCAAAATATGATCGTCTAAATGTTTTGTTCCTAAGAAATAATTGAGGGGCTGGGAAGATGGCTCAGTGGTAGAGTGCTTGCCTTGCATGCCTGAGGCCCTGGGTTTGATTCCTCAGCACCACATAAGCAAAATGAAAAAAGCCAGAAGTGGAGCTGTGACTCAAGTGGTAGAGCGCTAGCCTTGAGCTGAGGAGCTAAGGGACAGCGCCCAGGTCCAGAGTTCAAGCCCCACAACCGGACCCCCCCCCCAAAAAAAAAGAAATAATTGAGGATTTAGGTGCCTTATCTATGGCTGCCTAACAAATTAACCCAACATTTGGTAGGTTAAGAAATCAACGTTTGTTATTTCCATTTCTGTGGGCAAAGAATCTGGAAGTGATGAAGTGGGTCAGGGTATCTCTCAAAGTTATAGCCAAGCTGTTGGCCTGGCTTCTCTTCTCCAAGCTTGACTGGATCGGGTACCGTTCAGTTCATTCATGGGGCGAAGGTGAGCTAGAGGCCTCAGTTCTTCATTACAGAGAGCTGTCTATAGAATCAGTCACATGGCCTTCCCCAGGGCATGGACCCCTGACGGACAAAACAAGAGAGGAGAGGAGCCACAGTGGAAGCTGAAGTTCTTCATTTGGGGTATAAGATATCATGGCTTATACTCTGTGTTATTGTTCTCATGGATCAATGTACATTCGTGAACTGCATAAGGGTTTGAGGAGCAAAACACAGGAGCCATTGAAGAAACCTGATAGCAGAATGTGAGCAGCCATGTTTAGTTCCCAGACAGGAAATTCTTCAGTGTCTACAACATTGTAAGAATGAAAGATACTGCGATACATTCATCAGCACCTACAGAGTGGACTTACTGAGATGCCTGGACACCAGGTGTACTGGGCCACTAGTCACAGAGAAGATGACATAGATGCATAGCCTCTAATGGTCAACTTATTGTGATATGTTTGTATATGAAATGTGTCCTAGAAAATTATATTTTGCATTTATATAATACCTTATTGTTGAAACAGCATACTGGAGGCAAGGAAAATTCTATTTCGAAATATGTTCTGTATTATTTCCCTCCATAGTTAACAGACAGCTAAGACTTTGTAGAGCCTTAGACAAATGTCAGCACAACACATGCATACTGTCATTCTTGGAAGTACTATCCTGACCAAGGACAATGGTTATTCAAACTTTGCTAAATGAATCTGACCTAAGAATAAATTTACTTTTTTTTTTGAGAAGGGCTGAAATGATACAAAATAATTACTTGGTATTGTAATAAACTTTTGTCAATTTTATTAAAAGTAGATTCCATTTCTTCACATAGTTAAGTCAGTTTCTTTCATTTTTAAGCCAATTTCATCATATTATTTAAGAATAAGTTGTCAGGGAGACCGTCACTAAAAAGAAAATATGTACAAAGCACCACACAACTATAAATGCAGGTAACCAAAAACAACCTTTCCAAGATATACAAGCTCTCTTACACACCCACCCACACATATATTTACAGCTAATAAATATTAAAGCCAAAGCATCATTGATATGTATAGCAGAGTCTTTAGAAGTCAGAGATCCCAGTGCCAGGTTTTGTTAAATCTTTTAAATTGATGCACCCTGAATTAAAACCTGAATCCACAAAATCAATGAATTAGCAATAAAGGGGATGCGAGTGACATTATCATACATCATTTTATTGTTAGAATGCATTCCAAGACTGATAGAGTCAATGACAACATTTGTCCAATATTATACAGACACAGTCATCTTTCTCCATCAAAGAGTTGACATTCCAGTGTGTCGGGAGCTACTGCTACTCTGATATGTTCCAATTCGCATCTTGATTGTTTACCTTCCAAATAATGATTGACAAGTATACATGTGGAGCTTTGCAGGTAAGTAAATGTCCAGACTCCTGCACACATTCATAGTTTGGGCTCCCAGCTCTAGCTTCTGAGATAACTTGGTTTCTTGATTATTTTATATTAATATATAAGAAAAAGCATTCTGAAAATATGAGCTCTAGTTTATAAATAAGTGCTCATTCACTCTTGATTAGTTATTAAAAAATGACAACCCTCCTGGTACTTCCTGTGGCTACAGTGGTTTATAAGACTGCTTATGTGTTAGTGTACAATAATGAGCCTACTTTTTGACTTAGCAAAGTGGTTCTCATTTAAATTTGTAGCACACAATGCAAAATTTGAACTTGAACACATTCTCTAACTATTACTGAGAGGTGACCAAGCTAAAACTGAAGAGCGATCATTCCAAATAGATGAAAACAATGAAAGAAATCTGATAATGAAGTTAGGGTATTCTTTTCTTCTCTGCACCATTCAAACTAGGTGCCAGCTGAAAGTTACAAGCTTCCTTTCAACATCTACCTTGTGAACACAGTTAAAATATAATAGTTAGACAAAGGAGGGGGGAAATGAGGGAGAGAGATTAAAGACTAAAATATCAAGGCTATGAAGAAGCACTTGATCTCAGTTTTGTACTGCTTTCCCCTTGTAACATGACCATGGCATAAACCAACAGTGGAACTTGATCAGTTCCATGTTCTCACCCAATCTCCAAGGCACCATGTCCCCAGTTAATTGCCGAACCATATCTCAATGTCGAGAGAACTATTCAGAAAGATCAGGTGTTTTGCCTGATCAATAAACGCACGTGACTCACACCACAGAAAACAATTTCCAATATTCAAACTTGGAGCAATATTTCAGAAGGCTTTTATCCCCCCATCTCCCACAAACTCCCAAATTCTAATTACACTGTGAGATTCTAATTAATTCTAGACAATGTCCAAACATCCCACCTGAAAGAGCCTTATTTTACTATGGCACCAGCAATCTTTTCTTTCTCAAAGGACAAAACAAAACAAAACAAAAAACAAATGCAGTGCGTCTCAGATCTGCTGTCTGTGATGCTGGAGATTATGCTGTTTGGCCACTAGGCTCCTCATCTTCAATTAGCCGCTTTTTAGCATTCGAGACTGTCTCCTAATTTAACGAATTGGGATGGAGCTTTGAGTAATACTCAGGAGAATCTACTTTTAAATACTCAAAGCACAGGGCATCTTTTGTTAAATTGTCTTAGTTGACTCCATTCTTTACAGAACTCTTGAATGGTTCTTCTTTCTGAACATTTATCCAGTATCTGAGGAAAGAAAAAAAAGGACAATTTATTATCTCTTCTTAGTATTTTAGAAAGTCCTCCCACACTTCTGGCTCCTCTTATCTTCATCATTGTTAAGATTATAAAAAAATATTAATCTGGAAATTCAGAACAAAGCCTGTGAGAATAAACAGGGAAATGTAGACTCCAGCACTGTAGCACTTGAGCCATACCTCGAGTCCCATAATTTGATCCAAATAAAAGATAAATCTTATATATTACAAAATATGAATGGATACAAATCAAACTGTTAATTGGAGGTGCCCATGGGTGATAGAGTCTTAAATGACATTTTTTGTTTATTTTCTCTAGTCAACTTATTGTGAATATGTACAAATTAGATATCAAATAGAGATTTCAAATAAGAGAAGTTCCACATAAGGTCTTTAATATATCATGTTCTGAGGAGGTAATTCTTATTGTGTCCTTTTCCCCATAGGTAATTGCTTTTTCTATTTGCAGGTGATGCTGGGACCAGCCTTTTGTCACTGTTTCTTGGGTCACTGCCTTTTATTTATTTGTTTGGTTGGTTGGTTGGCATGAGGCTTGAACTCAGGGCCTGGGTGCTGGCTGTCCCTGAGCCTCTTTATGCTCAAGGCTAGCACTCTACCACTTGAGCCATAGCACCACTTCCAGCTTATTCTGAGTAGTTGGCTGAAGATAAGAGTCTCATGGACTTTTCTGCCTGGGCTGGCTCAGCTCTCAGACTCCTGAGTAGGTAGGATTATAGGTGTGAGCCACCAGTATAGGCTTGAGTCACTATTTTGTACGGAAGGATCTTTCTCCCCTTTATATGTGTAACCCATTAGCCCTTGGATCTGGAGGGCCTTCAGGAATGAAAATGACATGTCTTGAGGACTCAGGAGAGGAGAGGGGAAGGTCACATGCTTGGTCTCCACTTAGCACTGACGTTCTGGAAAGATTCCGCTGACAGCTGCCATGTGGATTAGCCTTAAAGGTCAAGTAGGAACGAGCCAGCAGTTGTTTTGAGATAGAAAGGAGAGCAGTTTCCCACACTCTGTCCATCCGCTCCCCGTCCCCAAGGTTCTGAGGTGTGTGCCTTGTGCCCCTTTGGTTCTGTGTACTGGAGTCTTGTGGCATTTGGAAAATTCAGACTCTGTGACTACTGCTGATGCCATGAGACTTGTGTGTGTGTGTGTGTGTGTGAGAGAGAGAGAGAGAGAGAGAGAGAGAGAGAGAGAGAGAGAGAGAGAGAGAGAGAGAGAGAGAGAAGGAGGGAGGGAAGGAAGAAGAGAGGGAGGGAAGGAAGAAGAGAGGGAAGGGGAGGAGAGAGACAGAGACAGAGAGAGAGAGAGAGACAGAGAGAGAGAGACAGAGAGAGAGCACACATGCTTATGAGCAAATGCACTAGTTCTGGGGCTTGAACTCAGGGCCTGGTACTGTCCCTGAGCTTTGTTGCTCTGGTTTACCACTTTAACCACAGCTTGTGCCTTTTTGGTGGAACTGGAGATACAGGTCTCATGAACTTTCCTTCCTGGGCTGGCTTTGAACCATAATCATTAGCTCTCAGCCTCTTGAGCACCTAGGATTACAGGCAGAAGCCTCTGGCGCCCAACTACCATAGGAGCCATTTTTATCCCTAGATATATGCTTGTAAGAGCTGTACCCACAGGCATGCTGGCCAGGGCTAAGCCTGAGCCACATACTCCGAAGTCAGTATCAATAAAGGTAGCAAAAGTGCAGCATCAGGAAATGCAGAAGTAGAGGATTTAGGGGGGTAGCTGTGAACAACTACAATAAATTCTAAATTGTTGTGTACCTACCCTGAATGACAGTCATGACTGAGAAAAAGAAAAATAACTACTATACAAAGCATGTGGACCCCTTTGATACATAAGCAAAAGTACTGAGAAAGGTGGCCTGAAGGTTCTGTTCAAAGAATGGTACCAGTTAGTAGCTATGGGATAAGGAGCAATGCTTCTCATGGATGCTCAGAAAGTTTTGTCCAAGATGCTCACCAGCCAGACTTCTTTAGAGACTTGTCATGGCATTTCACAAACACTGCAGAGCCCTTTCCTTTCTGCAACTGAGACACCTTCTCTCTGGAACAGAAGATCACCCTGTGGAAGAAATTGGATGTGAATATACCACCTGGAAAAATCAAAAAGACTATTCAACAAAATGTCAGGCTGCTGAAATCCTGAATAATCATTCTGGTTACTTGTGCTGAGATTTCTAGTCAATATACCATTCAGGTCACATTTCACTCTGGAGGCCTAACTCACACAAGCTAATTAATCTAGATAGGCTTATAAACAGCCCAGGGCAGCTTTAAAATCACAAGATTTTTCTCTAAGAGATAACATAAGACCAATGTCCACACCTCTTAGTCTCAGCATTAGGGAACTGGAGAGTCAGCTGTTAATGAGTCTTGTAGGAAAAAGGTTCCATATAGTTTTTCCATCCAAAAGTTGTTTTGTTTTTCTCAGAGCTGAGGACTGAACTCAGAACCTTGCACTTGTCAGGCAAGTGCACTTCCACTGAGCTAAATCCCCAACCCCCGAAAAAACCTGTTTGTTTGTTTTTGTTCAGTTGTTTTTATATACAATTTGTTTTGTAGATGCATGTGGGATGTGCCTGAGGAAAGAGGATGAGATTATCTTGGAATGTAACGCGTCTTAGCCAGGTTTGTTTTTAGACTTTGAATGTTAGACATAACTGTTTTATGTAAGCAAAAAATAGTGCTATCTTAAGAAGCCAAAATCAAGGGACTGGGAAAGTGGCTCAGTGGTAGAGCGCTCGCCTTGCATGCTTGAGGCCCTGGGTTCAATTCCTCAGCACCACATAAGCAGAAAAAAAAAGCCAGAAGTGGCGCTGTGGCTCAAGTGGTAGAGCACTAGCCTTGAGCTGAAGAGCTGAGGGACAGCTCCCAGGTCCAGAGTTCAGGCCCTACGACCGGACCCAAAAAAAAAAAAAAAAAGAAGAAGAAGAAGCCAAAATCAAGTTTAGCAAAATAAAACACCAGGAACCAGATACTCAAGGGGGTAAGGAGCAGACATTTGAAAAGGAGAAGAGAGGGAAAATGCAGACAAGAATCCAATGTATAGCCTACAAAATTAAGAAGAATGAGGGAAGGGATGGGTCGGAGAGGGATGGGCAAGAATGTTGAAAGGCGTGACATTGATCAATATATACTCAAAACTGCTTTGTTAAATGGCAACTCCTTTATACAACTACTTAAAGATAGTAGTGGTGGTGGTGGTGGTGGTAGTAGAATTAGAATTTTAAAAGAGGGGCTGAGAAAGTGGCTCAGTGGTAGAGCACATGCCTTGCATGCATGAGGCCCTGGGTTCGATTCCTCAGCACCACATAAGCAGAAAAAAAAAAGCCGGAAGTGGTGCTATGGGCTCAAGTGGTAGCGTGCCAGCCTTGAGCTGAAGAGCTGAGGGACAGTGCCCAGGCCCAGAGTTCAGGCCCCACGACCTGACACACACACAAAAAAAAGAATTTAAAAAGAAATAGTGCTAAATGTGAATACTGAGCTTCTGGGCTTCTAATCCTCTCTCATTCCAAATTACTGGGACATATTCAGACCTTGCATATTCCTTACATCAACATACTTCTTTCCCTAACTGAAAAATCTAAAACTCAAAGTATTCCAAAATTCAAATCTTTTTGAGCACCAACCTGATGTCAGAGACCTTACACTTGATATCACTCTTGTGAAGGGCTGCAGCTCAAATACAGGCACACCACAACAACTGTTTAAAATTAACGTGAGACTCTATGGACACATACCCACGAAGCCTCAATGGCTGTGTCTTCTCCCACAAGGATATTCTACCTACATTATTTCTTCAGTGTGATGATAGCAAATATTCCCAAACCATTCCCAAACCATAATAATCTAAGCCACAGAGTACTGGAGAGGGCTGATAAGCTGACACTTGCACATGGAAGGCCCTTGAAATACTATCCCTGTGTAATACTGTTGGGGTGAATCTAAAGTGATGAAAAGAATTCAACTTAATTACTTTTTCTGTGTCTCTCCTGCTTTTACTCTGATCTTCTCAATGGCAAAGCCAGGGCTCCTCCACCAGTCAGACCAACTGAAGTAAGAATCGCTCTTCCATTTCAGCTTCATCATTAGCAGCTCTCCGATGTCCACCTCCGTGTAAATCAGGAAGGAATACGTCTTATTTGTGGAGACCTCTGGCCTGAATAAAGTATCAACACATTCATTCAGTTAGCTCTGGAAATCAGCTTTTTCTCCTCCCCCAGTGGAAATAGCTTTGTTGTTTGGGCCCTATTTTTAAACTGTAAAAAATGTCCAACAGAAAACCTTAAATGAATGTCAATAGCATTTAATAAATTATAAATACTCAATACAATTTTAAAGGGGAAACATCCATTAGCTAATCTTTAGCTTCATATACTCCTTTTAATGTATTGATATGTAAATTTATTTATATGTAATGCATTAATACGTGAATTTATTTCTACCAAATTCATTTCTACCAAATTACAGTCAAACTATGTACACACTACCCTACTCTTTTTTGTTCCTTTCATGTTAGATCTTTTATTTTTCTTTACCATATTTTACCTAGTTTTCTGTAGTAATAGTTCTTCAAAGGCCAAATTGACTTAATTGACTTGCTAAACCACAATTCAGTACTTAGGATAAATACTTTCTTTAAAGGACTATTCTATTCCTTGTGGTTACATTTTAAAGTTATGGACAATTATTTCCTCACTGCCTTCCTTACTTGGAAGGTTCTAGAAATGAATAATGTATCCTGCTTTACCACCTCACAATCAATGGGTGTTTTAGAGGATATATTTACTTAGGCATTACTAAAGGTATCATAAAATTTCCTTAACTTCATATTTCTTTGATCAATGGTAAGGGGTAAGGCTGTGTCTTGTGGTTTTTCTCCCCTTATATTACTGTATTTGTTATGTTGGTACTTGGACATTGTTTCCTGATACTATTGTTTGTTTTCTTTCATGTCAAATTTATTTATTTATTTATTTATTTATTTATTTATTTATTTATTTTGGGATACGGTCTTCCTACCTATGGAGGGCAGGCTACCCTTGAACCCAACATCTTCCTAAAAAAATTTTCCCATGTTAGGAACCCAATCCAGGGTCTTACAAATGCTAACAGAATTACTCCATCATTGAATTACAACTTGAGCCTATTATATCAAATCTTTGGAGGGAATTTAATAACTTCATTTTGTTTCTTTGTATAAAAGTAACAAACAGGCCCAAAATGACCAAAGAAAATAAAGCATAAATGAATTAAACAAATATGGTTAATAAATTAATAATTAATGGATAATCAATAATTTAAATAAAACTAAATTGGCAATTGGAACTTCTCTTTTCTCAGTTGTGAAATTCTAATTTCTTGAAGGAGTGGGACGTGTTTTCTAGCTGGGACTCTGATTCTGTTTCTCAGACCCAGGACTGCATCAGCAGGGAAGCAGTGGTCAGGCCACAGGTTGGAGAAGTGTCCTGAGACTACTCACAGAGTGAAAGGAATGTTCTCGCTCTCTGCCACAGTGCCATAAAGAGAGATCTCGAAGGGCTGGTTGCTCTGCGTGTCACTTTCTGTCCCAGAAAAGTGAATCTTTACTTGGTAATGGAAGACTGTAAGGGCAGAAATTGCAACAAAAACTTATCAGTTTTCAGGGCAGCAGAGCTTAGGAACAATCAGGCAATTCAGACCCACAAAGCACATTGCACTAGGCACCGATCAGGAAGTGGACAGGAGGTTGAGCCATCTTTGTGGCTTGGAAACACTTCTTTTCCTTGGACAGTGTTCACACCTTCAGAGTGTAACCCTTGAATACTACTCCTTTTAAAAAAAAAGCACATGTGTGCTGAGCACTAGTGGCTCATGCCTGTAACCCTAGCTACTCAGAAGGCTAAGAATCTGAGATCGCAGTTTGAAGCCAGCCTGGGCAGGGAAATCTGTGAGACCCTTTTCTCCAGTTAATCACAGAAAAATCCAGAAGTAGTATTGTATCTCAAGTGGTAGACTGCTAGTCTTGAGTACAAAGAGGGTCAGGGACAGAGCCCAGGCACAGAGTTTAAGCCTCAGCACCAGCAAAAACAAAAACAAAACAAAACAAAACAAAAACCACGAAAGGTGCAGTGCATGGAAAATCTACATGTATCTGAGTTAGCAGTCCTAGAAGGTAGACATCTTTGATGGAGTACTGTGAACAAATCAAAGCCCTGAGAGCCTTTTTCCATGATCCGCCTGCCTTTGCCAGCCTGTCCCTTAGCATTTCTGCCAAGCACACTTGGCATTTGTGGCTACATCCTTGTGGGAAGCCATGTTTCTTCTCATTTCACTGGTATTTCCATGAACCCTACTCAGCATCATGTCAGAGGATTGGACCCAGCCTCTTTATTCCCCCCATGTGCGAGGCTCACATCAAGAGCAATTCTGTTGAAACATCAACAGTGGGGCCCTAAGGATTGCCTTATAAGCCACTCCCTAAAGCAGTCAGATGTAGGGGGAGCCTCTGAGGCAGGAGCATGAACTTCTACATCTCCTTCATGGTTTTCCTCCCATCTCTACTAAAACCCCTGGCGAGGAGAGGCAAGCAGGGCTGGAAGTCTCAGGCTGGGCACTGGGTCTCTACTTCATGGGAACTGGGAGCATCTATGAAATGGATTAGTTACAATTCAATTATTTTTTTATTATTATTATTATCAATTGAAGCACAAGGTGGTTAGATTACTTCTTTAACTCTATTGCAATGGAAAGAATCAGTCAATGTAGTGCAGTAAGCATGACAAAAATGAGACCAATTGATTTTCTTTGTCTACAGCAGCCTTCAGCCTACCTTTGTAGGGCATCTGAGAACGAGTCTTCATGTACATCTTGCTGCTTCTTTTGGCTCTGACCTTGTTGATCTCATAGCCCACATTGTTGCAACGGTTCTTCCTGCAACTCAGGCAGAGCCCTTTCTCAAAGGCTTCCTTGGAATTACATCTGTAAGCCTTACTTGGGTTTTCTTCATTCAACAGGGAGTCAATGAAAAGATGAATGGAGCGCTCATGGGAGCATTTCACCAGCTGGTCCACATCTGGGGAAAGAGCCACACAGGGAATTTCAAGTCTGCAGAAATCCACAATGAATGTTTTGTTTTGTATGTCTAAAACAAGATGGGTATAGTGGTAAAATCAAATGACCCTAAGTTCTGGTGCTATACATTGGTAATTGTAGGCTCTGTGTTATGGGACATTCTGGGTAGCACCTGCCCACTTACTTCCAAGTTTGTCCAAGTTGCAATTTCACAGGGAACTTCTGGTTTTTCTGCTGCTTAATACTTATTAATATTATAAATCCATAATAAAAGACATCCAAGGTAGTAGTTGATTCTCCCCAGATTATCTCATCTTTTTCTGATATTGAAAATGTCTAATACTACTTCTAGACACCACATCATAAAGGGGATAAACATTAAATGAGTAGTATTTTATCTTGCATATTGTGAATAATGGAGGGTTGTACCCTACTTAGGATTTTTACATCAGATGAATCTCAGGGACAGTCAGTAATGTTATAAGAATATATTTATCCCCATAAGCTTTTATAATTTTTAATTAAAAGCAATAATGTAATAATGCAAGGTGTTCTAGCACATGTACACAAAGCACTTAGTGTGTGAACAAAGGCAGGTCCCAATGTCCATAAAGTATGCACAGGGCCCTTAAAAGTAAGCCACAAATCACCACAGGCTAACAGGAAGTATTAAGATAATCTTAAGGGTTTTTTTTGTTCCCCCCATTAAATTGAGGAGATTTACCACAGAGTGTGATTTATCTTTTGCCTCTCTTAGAAAAGCCAAGGAAAGACATTTTGAAGTCTTAACATCTTTCAGTAAAACTCAGTATCACTCTATGAGTCAAATTATAACAACAGTATTCAGATGACATTTTATGATGCTCTTATGGTGGCCAGAGATTTCCTGCCTAAATCACATCTTTACTTCCTTTTGCAACCGCAAAAGCAGATCTCACGGTAATTCACAATATAACAAAAGAAAGATAAGAAGGCCAGTTTGTTTTAAGGTGATCTGAGACAGGTAGGAGTTTTCAGAAACATATTGGCAAATTATATACGCTAAGGCTAGTGAACAAGACATTAAAAAAAACTCATTTTTAATTGACTACTAAGTCATACTTACCTCCAAGGCCTCTCTCTGTAATCACGCGGATGGCTTCCCCAATGTTACATCCTGGCTGGAAAGTGCCTCCATTAGGATAAATATCAACATGACCTACTGGTTTCTGGATTCCAATACTTCGTCCAGGCGACCCTCTGGTGAATGTGTGCAGGACATCTACAAAATCCGCATCATCTGGAGAAAGACGACTGGGAGCTTCGGCGTACTCAAAGTTAGGGCCTGCTGGATCCAGACCTTGATGGAGAAAAATGTCCCAAAGACATTTCAACCTCCATTAGTTTTAGTGCTCCCAGGAGTCACATTAGCATCCTGTGGACCCTCATTTGGACGTAACTGGCAGCCACTTAGATTCTTATTGGCTCCCAGTCCACAGGAATTGGGTCTTTCGATTTACTAAGATAGGGTGATGAAAGTAGGCTTGGCTCTCCTCAAGTGGAAATTGAGTCTCTGTCTCACTCTCTTTCTCTCTCTCTGTGTGTGTGTGTGTGTGTGTGTGTGTGTGTGTGTGTGTGTGTGTTTAGCCTCAAATCTGTAATCTTCCTGCCTCACCCTTCAGAGTGGTAGCATTATAGGTAAATGCCACAAGAATCACTGAGATTTGAGACCCTTCAACAAGTGACTCAGCATGGCTTGGCATCGTATTGCATGTCATGTTTGACTCTACGAAACCTTTCAGCAGTGGTGGGGTCCTTCCTCGCTCTGTGTATCTAACCCTCCCCTCCCCCCATCAACACTCTTTCAATAACTGTCATCTTTCCAAATGGCCTTTGAAATTGGCCCTCTGTCATTTTCCTTCCTGCTATTGCTGTGAGAGTAGATATCATCATATATACCATCCATTCCCAAGCCTTTCGCAGAGAGGAGGACAACACTTCTCAGAGGAATGTGTGGACCCTCTGTGCTAATCTCTGCTAAGTTCTAGTGGTAGGGCTGGCTACAGATGGACAGTAAATTCAGGAGAGCAAGCATCCATACTTAATCTCATTCCTGAGTAAGAGTCCACTCATGAAACACTCAGTGTCAAACACATGCCACCAAAGAATGCCACATGCCTGTGAATATTCCACATGTTGCTATGATTCCCTTTCAGCATGGCAGCCACCTTAACTCTGATGGGAGAGATGGAAGCAAATTCTCACCAGTAATTCTGTTGACCTTCTTATTGGTCAGACTTCCTGCAACACCAGCAGCATGGGCTCCAAGGCTGTAGCCCAAGAGATGAACATTGTCTACAGGGTAGTTAAATTCATCCTTTGGAAGAAAGAAAGAAGATTTGTCATTTTTTTGCCAAAGATCAAAATTAAAAGGAATTAAAAAACCCATAAATATAAATTTCAAAACATAGCCTTACTACAGATGAATTTTACTTATTTTGTGTTGCAGATGTGAGATAGAAGTATATCCTCTAGTGTACAGATTTTATCTTCTTTTTTTTTGGTAATACTAGGGTTTGAATTCAGTGCCTTGCTCTTGCTGGGGGAGTACTCTACCATTCAGTCATATACCAGCCCTTTTTGCTTTAGCTATTTGTTTGTTCACATAAGGTTTCATGACTTTTCCCAGAGCCAGCCTCAGACTTTGATCTTACTACCTCTGCCTCTTGAATATCTTTGATTGCAGGAGCACATCATTATGTCTCGCTTCTATTAGTAAGAATTTAACAGCAGGCTTAACTCAGAAAGTTTTTCAGTATGTCTGAAATGTATGCACATAAATCAGCATTATATATATATATATATATATATATATACAGGAATAAATATATTACACTTACATCTATAGTATATGTGTATCTGTATCTATACAAACAGACTTTTTTTTGCTGGGGGGGGGGAGCATCTGGTCATGGGGCCTGAATTCTGGGCCTGGGCGCTGTCCCTCAGCTCTTCAGGTCAAGGCTAGTGCTCTACCACTTGAGCCACAGCGCCACTTCTGGTTTTTTTCTTTTTGCTTATGTGGTGCTGAGGAATCAAACCCAGGGCCTCAGGCATGCAAGGCAAGTGCTCTACCACTGAGCCACCTTCCCAGCCCCCAAACATAAACTTTATCCCTAGCCAAGTACTGCATATTACTTTATTCTCTAAGGTTTTGTTTGCCAGGCAATGACTTGTAATCACAAAACCCAAGACTGGGAAGACGTGAGTCACAAATGGTCCCGGTGTCTCACTCAACAGGTAAGGCACCCGAGGCCCAAGAAGACAACCTGATTTTCCCACTTACCAGATGAGCAAAAGAGCCAGGAACTTTGGTCTTTCCATGCTCAGTCTGATAAACACAGCTTATTATTTTTACCTACAACTATCTGGTTTCAGTAATTTAGCCCTGTCAGAGTTTTAGCTTCCTTCCAACCTCAAGGTATTTCTCAAAGGTGATTCTCAGAGCCTGGCCTTAAGAAGTCAGCCATCCCCTGAATGTAGGAAAACCTGCAGCTAAGTCAGAGGGCTTAGATCCTCTGTCACCTCATATCTTATAAACCTTCCCAGTAAATGCCCTTCTGGCTCAATCCATTCCTCTCTCGTCCCAAACAGGAGATTGGGCCATGTGTCTCAACAAAGATCCATGAGCTACAGTAAAAAATAAACATGGTAATGTTTTTATTTGTTTGTTTTCTGTTTGAAGTAAGGCCTTACTAGGTAGTCTAAGCTAGCTTCAAACTCACAATCCTCCTGAGTTCGTCTCCTACGATTACAGGCATGCACCACATCTAGCTGAATACCATCCATGTTTTTTGTTGTTGTTGTTGTTGGTGGTGGTGGTGGTCAAAGAGACTGGTATTCTGACTGAGGGCAAATCAAGGATTCTATGTCCATGGACCAACTAACTGGTGGGGAGGGACTTGGTTGGACATGACCTCTTCCCTTTGTCCTGAAATAGCAGGCTTTTGTTTGTTCTGACCACTTTGTTCTTGGTCTTGGCAGATCTATCCACTGAAAATATCCAAGGACAGGGCAGGGTGGGACGCTAGAGTGGCTTTATAGTCTTATGATTCTGATCATTAAGTCACCTTTTGGCTAAAAAGAATATTCCCATGCGTGATCAGAAGACATCGCTGTCCCAGGAAAGGCCAGTCGCCTGTCTCGTTTTAGGCAAGAGCCCAATTCTGGCCTTACCTCCATCCAGTTGATAAACCTGGCCACATCACTGCCCACCAGCTTGGTGTAGCCTGCAGACACTGGGTAATGTTGCTGGGCCCGCAGAAGCCAATCTACCACGATGACATTAGAGTCAGGTTCACGCTTGTACAGGGCGGCCACAAGCTTTGGCACCCAGCTCTCGTACATTCCAGTCACCTGAAGAGGGCACACATAGGCACTGTGAGAATAAATATGAAAGGCCCCACATGCCTACATTCCACAAGAAAGTCTCCCTCGGACCTCGGAGGGTGGTGTGGTGTTTGGGCTCCTGTGACTGCTTCTTAGCAGGCAGGTCTGAATGGGTTCGAGAGACGGGTTGGTCTTAGAATGGCAGACTGGAGTTTACTGTACTGTGTGTGTGTGTGTGTGTGTGTGTGTGTGTGTGTGTGTGTGTGTGTGTGTGTGTGTGTGTGTGTGTGTGTGTGTGTGTGTGTGTATGTGATATTTTAAAATTATCTTTAGTTGTATAAAGTGGTTTAATTCCACATGTCAGTTTGTATATCTTGATCAGGGTCACCCCTTTCATTGTTCTCCCCCCTCTCCCGCAACCCCCTCCATCCACTTACATTTCTTGCTTCCATTTTCACACATGTACATTGTATGTGTTGACTCCATTCACCCTCCCTTCCCTTCGACCAATACATATTCTAGCTTCCTGGTATTTTTTTATTTTTTTGGTCAGTCCTGGGGCTTGAACTCAGGGCCTGGACTTTGTCCCTCAGCCTCTCTGTGCTCAAAGCTAGCACTCTACCACTTGAGTCACAGTGCCATTTCCAGCTTTTTCTGTTCATGGGGTCCTGAGGAATTGAACCCAGGGCTTCATGCATGCTAGACAAGCACTCTACCACTGAGCCACCTTCCCAGCCCCATGGCATTCATTTTTTTAAGAAGTATGTTTTATAAATTCACTTAAACTTCAGCAATTTATACTCTGAAAGAGAAAAGTTTAGTGTGAACAAATTAAAGTTTGTAAAGAATTGGCAGCTATTTTTAAACAAGTAAATCCCAGCAGGTTCCAGTGGAGCTGAGCCTGAGCTGTACTGGGAGGGACCATATGCATGCTACATGCTAAGCATTCTTTGGGTTCTTGCCCTGCCCTGCAGAAGAGTGTCCTCACTTCCCTTCATCTGTCCTTGAATGGCCCAGGAGCTTATCTCAAACAAGGTGTTTGCTCTAAGTCTGTATTTACTATCAGTAGTTCCCAGTTAGGCAACCTGGGAAAGGGTAAGCAAACTCACTTTCCTACAATGGCAAGATAGTCTCCATAATTAGAGTAGCCGCTAATCTTTTCCTTTTCAATTCAACAGAAAATATAGATGAAAGTAACCTCAAACAAAAAAGGTGAAGAGTCCAAGTACCTACGTTCCTCAACACAGAAAAAGTCCCCTCTTCTAGGGTTTTCTTCTGCAGTTCCTCTGTGCAGTATCACAGTACAAGTCTTTGGTTGTCAGACATGTTGCTAAGCCAGTGCCCACCCTACCCCATGAACCAGATGGTCCAAGAAAACTGGCCACTGAGTTCTGAGATAAGCCGGGACTCTGAGCCAGAGTTAGCAGGCTTTGTTATCATTGCAGAGCAAAGGGCCCTGGGTGATAGGGAAACTCAGGCCTCCTGGCCAGCACTCCACCATGCCAGAACACAGACTGTGAACAGCACACGTGAGCTTGTGGGATCTCAGAGCCAATGATCTCAGCTGCCACTGCTGATGGATACTGGGTGGATCGTGCCATCTTTTCTCTTTTTATTGAGTTTTAAATGTATTTTAATCTACAAATGACTAATGTGTCCATTTATGTGTACAGTGCCTCTTCGTTGTCTCTAACTAGTTGCACAAAGGGGTCTCAATTCAACATGTCAATTTATGAGTACTGCATCTTAATCCTCCTCCTCCTCGATCTCTCCCAGCCTCACCCATCCCCTCAAGTTGCCCGCTTCTCATGCCTTTTTGTATGAGAAGAAACCATTTCTACAAAGACTCTTTGGGTACATAATTCTCTCAGGAGTAGAACCGAGATATCTAGTTTACTCCTATTATTAAGCTTAAACTTTTTGAGGAAAGGTATTGGAAGCCACATATGTTCACTACCAAGTCTTTAGAGAACAAGTAGAAGGCTAGGATGTAGACCTCTCACTGGCTCCCCACTACCTAGGGCATGATCTATCCCCAAACCATGCCTTTCTGCAGAGCCAATCTCACCGTCCAGCCATGAATCACCACGAAGGTCTTGCTGCTGTGGTTGAAGTGGCAGTTAGCCACAGATTCTGTCACTCCAGGAATGAGATGGCAGGTGTCTTCAGCTGTATCCTCAGGGGTCCTCAGAGCAAATTTACTTTCAATGTCCGCAAAATCTATTCCTCCTGTAGGAAAAGGGCAAAAGAAAATCATCAGAGCTGAACTGGAGGGTTGTTTGTTTTTCTTTGCTGGGCTCATAAGCAGCTTCTGCCAATGCTATTCTCATTGTTCACCCAATGTGGGTTGAGAGAAAATGACTGACATCTCTGCTTCTGCAGTGGTGAAGCAGACAGAGACAGCTTTGACTGGGAATTTAACCAATTCTGTTCTCTCCTCTGACTGACAACTTGTTTCGGTTCCCTTCCAGTTAGGTGTGTATACATATGCACCAGTTCCTCAGAAGTGAACTATTACTTGGCAGTTCCATAGAACATTCAGCCTTTTCTGGAAAAATAGACTAAAGTGACTTTGCCATGGTGGAAAGGGAAAAGAATGAGAACCCTGGTCTCCTGGTACCCAGTTCAAATCTCGTTTTCCTAGAGAATACTGGCTCCTGGCTCTTGGGTTGTAGAGATCCTTTTGAATACTATGCTTTCACCCTCTTAGCATTTCAGATGACCTTTAAAAAGTTTCCCATCATTACAGGTTGCCCCACTGTAACAATGATATATGTACAAGACACTGTGTTGAAAACAAACTTTAGAACTTGTGAAGGGGAGGGAGGGAGGAGTTGGGAAGATGGGGAGGAAAGGGATGGTAGGGGGAAAACAAAGGATGAGGTAACAATCTTGATAGAAACTGTACTCATTACCTTACGCATGTAACTGTAACCCCTTTGTACAGTATCTTTACAATAAATAACGTATTTTAAAAGTTTCCCATCAATGTTACACAATTAAGCAAGTGTGAGAGGAAAGTTGTTTCCTTATCATTAGCAGAAATGTTAAAGGATATTGGAATGAAGAGAAGTTGAGAGCCTGAAGAATCTTTGGCATGGAATTGTCCCAATTCCCACGGCAGGATACAGTGCTCAAAACATTTTGAGAAACCCATTATTAGCAAATCAATCAGAAAGAATGGGTTATAGATGAGCCATGCCTAGAACTTAACCCCAGATGTTCTTTTCCTACTCGTGACATTACAATCTCCCACACCAAGTCAAAGATACAAACTACTGAAAAGCTATCATAATGGGGGACAACTTTGCTTTCTCAGAGTTTAAACCAAGCTGACCAATGGCAGACAGAGAACCTCTACATGCTAAAAAAACTTTTCAGGTATTTGCAGGCAACATATACTAATCACAATGGCCATTTGAAGTGAACTATATTGCTAATAAAACCAGATTCCTTTCCCAACATGGAATACATGTTAATGGAACCTATCTCATGGAAAATTAGTAATTTCTCATCAGGTTAAAAAAACAGTTTAAGAAGCCCTGTTTACTATAAAAGCAATAGCACAATTTTTATATTTGCTTTCTCAAAGAAACTAATGAAGTTAAGAGTACCTCTAATTCCTTAATCTCAATTTACTCTGTTCTTCCAACTCATCCATTCACTAAGAATATGCCCCGCCTTAATTTATTTAATCAGAAAATGATGCTTGCTTTATTAGTCTGTGGGAAAAAAAGATTGCATATTGAACCATATAATTTCAAGATAGCATTGATAAGTCAGGCCAAGAGTAAACATACAAATAACTTAATAACAGTAAAAGTACTAGAATCAGATTCTCGTCATATAATTGTGTAAGGAAATTTTCCTTTTTAATAATTATTTCCCCAAATCCATTTCATAATACTGTGGTTACTACCTAAGAGATTCATTATATGCAATGATTTGATCACATAGGTATACATACACACATACTTCTACTACCTAAAATAGAGAATATATATATATATATATATATATATTAATGATTACATTTATTCCAAAGAAGTGAATTTTGGAAAAGTTGCTAAATACTTTATGATCGTGTTCAAATAAAAGTTTATGCTAAACCAGAGACAGTTTTTGCAGGGTGTGTGGGAGGGGGGAAAAAGATAGAATCTTGCTATGTACTCCAAGCTGGTCTCTAACTCTGATCCTCCTGCCTCAGCCTCTGGGTGCTGGGATTATAGGTGAGCTCCACCACACACAGCTTAAACCAAAGGTCTTTAAAACTCTTTATATCTCCATATACTGTTCTTACTGAGACCATCCATTCACTAAGAATATGCTCTACCTTAACTTATTTGAAGATACAGGTCTCCTTTTTCTTCCCTAACTAGAAAACAATGTTAACTTTATTCATGTGTGAAAAAGAATACTGCATATTTTTAATCAAATTCTGCTTTCAGTGCCCTAGAAATTCTTTTATTTTTAGAAAGTGTTTTAGAAAATGTAAAACTAAATTAATTTTGCTGTTCCCACATCACTCCACCTCAAATAGCTTAGATCTCCTCTTTATCATATTTTTAACATGTTTGATTATCAATTTCTTTTTAAAGCAAAGATGATCTAACAACCTGGCAAATGGATCTCCCTTACCATCAACTGGGCTGTTGACATTTAATAACACTGCCCTACCTAACTCCTAAGATGACACTCACTTTTGGTCCATTTTCTCAGGACTTACCCTACTTGATGGCCCTGGTGTTTCTTGTGGGTTTTGAAATGATCGTGAATGTGCTTTGAAATCAGTTAGGCCAACTTTGTATATTTCTGTGTGAGAAAGCCTATTCTATTCATAGATTCTGTACCAGATTATACCATGGCTCACTGACAGCCAGACAAGTACAATTTCCTGAAACCAGCATGGCTAATGGGTCTGTGGCCATGGTAAATCCATACCTTGTCATGTAAATTTGCATGTGCAAACTTTCATTTCACTTCCAAAAGCAACGGTTTTTCATTTCCCATTTTGAGAAAAAGATGGCGTCACTCTTTGGGCTATGTGATAGTTTCACCACCATGTCAGATATGAAGTCCTATTTGTTTCTGCCACTCAGTCCATCTTTCCTTCTCTTTGGTGTGTTCTAACAGCATGACAGCAAGTTTTTAACTTTTCAATTTTTCAGACTGTAGTCCCAATTCCTCAGAGATAATTTAGCATCCTAAATGCCAATCTATTTGCTTCTTCAAACCTCTATCGTCTCTTGAACAGCTGGCTTAGACCAGGCAGACCCAGATGTGGGTCCGTCAGTAAGTTCAGTGGTGTTATTACACACTGGGGCTGCAGCTGAGATGTGGATGAGCTGATCTGAAGTGGCTGCTAGGACAACTCCGCACTTACTCAGCAATACTTTTACTGAATCCCAAAGGAACAAAGGCCACCTTAGAATAAAGAAGGAAGGGAATGAACTTGAGATCTTTGCCTTCATAAGAGCCCCATCTTGACTTTTCACGTAGCACATTACCACCCTGCTGACCAGCCCACATTAAGCACCAAGGAGGAGATTCTTGGGTTCTTAATAAGCCTTAAGTTAATGCATTTCTGTACTGTGTAATCTTCATTCCTATGTCTCTAAATGGATAGGTTAAAATCTGAGTGTATAAACAGACAGAAGAAATTTACCACAGATAATGAAATTAAGCTATGTCAAAGCACTTAGACAGAAGTAAGATACTTATAGAAGGGGTATTATTGTTGTTAGAAAAAAAGAAACCCTGAGCATCCTAGGATTTAGCAGGAAACATTCTGAAGGTAGATCACAGTTATTCAATGAATAAGTTAACATAGAAGACATTATCAATAGAAAGAACTCAGTTTTAATATAATTATTTTTGAATTTCCTCTTTTTCTCTAACACACACACACACACACACACACACACACACACACACACACACACACACACATATACACCCCTAAAGAACTTGGTTAATCAATCATTTGTTCTCCAAGATGAATGGTTATAATTATTGATGTGGCATAGAATGTAGGATGCAAAAAAAAAAAACAAACCCTTTCAATTTCTAAATTGGTCAATTTGGCAATGAACTGTCATATGATTGGATTGGCAAATCTGTTTTGGTATCTCAATGTAGATACTGTTTTTAGCTTATGTGACAAGCAAATTAACTTTTCCCTTTGATTAAAAAAAAAACAAAAGGGCTGGGAAGGTGGCTCAGTGGTAGAGCGCTTGCCTTGCATGCTCAAGGCCCTGGGTTCGATTCCTCAGTACCACATAAGAAAAAAGAAAAAAGCCGGAAGTGGCGCTGTGGCTCAAGTGGTAGAGCGCTAGCCTTGAGCTGAAGAGCTGAGGGACAGCACCCAGGCCCAGAGTTCAGGCCCCACGACCGGACCCCCCCCCCAAAAAAAAAACAAAAATCAAAAAAAACACCTTTTTTAATTGAGTGGTAAAAGGAAACCCTGTATTTACTAACCCATACTTTTGGCTGAATTTTCTCCAAAACTAGGATGAAATTTCCACACTTCTAAAAAAAAAAGTCACAGTGATGTGTTGAATACACCATTGAGCATCGTCAAATGTAAGCCATTGTTGTCCAAAGGAGGCCTCTGGACTGGTTATTTCCATTGAGTATCAAATATTTCCATTGAGTATTATCCTGTAGGCATATTCTAAACCAGACTTCTTTTACTTGAAACACAAAATTCTTACACAGTGAATCTGAGGTTACTTTTTCCTTGTAAACAGAGATGGCAAGTGGAACTTGCCAATTGTTTCAAGTGAATGCAATGTAAAACAATGATTGTCTTATTAACAGTTAACTTTATTTGAGGGAAGACTAGCTAATGGGTAGACTCTACTCTTTCAGTTAAAATGGAAGCATTAGCTGGGCACCCGTGGCTCACACCTGCAATCCTAGCAACTCAGGAGGCTGAGATCTGAGGATCACTGTTCAAAGCAGACTCAGCAGGAAAGTACCTGTGACTCTCATCTCCAATAAACCACTCAGAAAACCAGAAGTGGTGCTGTGGCTCAGTGGTAGAGTGCTTGCCTTTGGCTGAAGATCTGAGGGACAGCACCCAGGCCCAGAGTTCAAGCCCCACAACCGAATAAAATATATATATATATATATATATATATATATATATGTATAATTTTTAAAAAAATAAATAAATAAAATAAAAGTGGAAGTGTTAACATTCTTTTTAAAAAATTGTAACTTTGTAAGGAGGAGGCTCCAATGCTTGATAAGAAATGTACTCATTATCTTGCCCATGTAATTGTAACCCCTCTGTACAGTATGTTCACAAAAAATAAAATAAAATAAAATAAATTTTAACTTTGTAAACTGATTTTTTTCCAAAAATAAATTTCTGATTTTAAAGATAATCTAGAAAGTAAGCACTAGATTCACATCCATTCAATCCCTCTTAGAGTTGATTTTTCACTCTATTTTGAAGCTTCTGTGAACATACATAATTAATTTGATTTAGTATGGTGTTGCATAAAATGAGATATCTCCATCTAAGAAACACACACACACATACACACACACACACACGCACTCACACATGCGTGTGTACACACAAACACACAGCTTTGTGTGCCATGAACAAAGTGATTGGTCTGACCAAGTGTGGTCATGCCAACAGGAACATCTTTGTGATTCATTGCCAGTTAGCGCTAGAGACATTTTCTTTATTCCTTTAAAGGAAATCATTAAAATAATTCAACTGCCTAGGATAGAATTTGATCATTCTAAGAGAATCGACTAGGAAGAAACGAATAAATTTAGTAGCCTTAAGCATTTAGGTACATTTCCAACAGAACTTTAAATACATACACTTACATTCACCTAAGATCATCTAGCATCTATAAAACACCTTAATGGTGTCACTCCATTCAGACAATTTCAAAATGACTGCAATATGGAGTCACATTGTCTTCACAATGCCCCCAGTAAGCTTCACAATACTAGCCTTTAAGTAAGCTTGATTCCTATCAGATGACCCTTCAGACATGAACAAGGCCTTCAGCTTTTGTAAAGGTGTTAGTTCACTGTGGTGACAAACCATATTTAGTGTATAGAACTAGCCCAAACTTTATACTGATGATAGTTTTTGTTGTTATTGTTGCCATCTAAGTTGGAACACATGAGCAAATTCAAATGATACCTCCATCCGGACCTGATAAATAATGACATCTATGTCTTGAATAATCTCCCTGATGTGTGTGATCCAAAGCTGCCATCAGCCATCAATTATACTGATGGCCAGAACAGCTCTGCACTTAAGACAATACAACATGGGTAGTAATAAATGGACTCGAGTGATGGTCAGAGAAAAAGGGAAAAGCAGAATGTGGCATGTTTGGAGAGACTTTTTTTTTTTAACAAGCTAACATAACAGAGGCAACAAGTTGTATAACCCAATTTCTCCTCCATAATAAAGCAAGCATAGAGGACTGAACTAAAAATACAGTGCTTGAAAGAAAGAGAACATTTGACATTGCAATTCTTCCCTTTACATGACACCCACCTTTCAATGCAGCTATTAATCAATCACTCCCTAGCTAAGCTCCGCTCAGGTGACATTTGCTAGTTTGCTCTTGTCACCAATCATGCTTCACCCAGAAGTTAGCCTGGAAATTTCCTGTGGCCAGTGGAACTGAGTAAATTCCCTATGGGCTTCCTCTCTTAGCTCTTCCAGTTTCCTGATCAGGGCCAGGTAGGAAAAGCACAGGTTCCAAGAAGAAAGAACCCTAGGGCAATGCTTGATGCCTTCATCCTGTTCCCAGAAAATCTGTGATTAGTAAGTAAACTCAGAGCTCAGAAAAGAACTGTGGCTCATTCCCCCCAAGTGACACATTTTTCATTGGCATTCTTCACTCCTGGATGAATTAGTCTGGAGGAGAAAGGGCTGTGAGGTTGTGGTGGGAGAGACATACTGTAAAGGGTACATAGAGCAAAAGCGGAGGATGAGGGTGGATCATTTCATGTTTACTTAGAAGTTATCCTCTCTAGTATATATTACAGCCAAGAAAGGCATGTATTGGTTAAAAGCCAATTTAATTAAGTAATGTAATGTCTGAAGTGTCTGTATAAGCAGAGAACTATTATTCTTGTCAGCTCCTTATTTTAGAGTGGAAGCTAAACTCAGAGGTGACACTAACCAGAAACCCAGCAAAAGCTGAAAATGTGAAAGATTCATTTCTGTGTGTGTTTTACAGTAGAAGTCACCTTATAAGAATGTGGGGGCTGGGAAGGTGACTCAGTGGTAGAGTGCTTGCCTAGCATGCATGAAGCCCACATAAACAGAAAAAGCCAAAGAGGCACTGATGCTTAAGTGGTAGAGTGCTAGCCTTGAGCACAGAGAGGCTCAGGGACAGTGCCCAGGCCCTGAGTTCAAGCCCCAGGATTGGAAGAAGAAGAAGAAGAAGGAGGAGAAGGAGGAGGAGGAGGAGGAGAAGGAGGAGGAGGAGGAGGAGGAGGAGGAGGAGGAGGAGGAGGAGGAGGAGGAGGAGAAGGAGAAGGAGGAGAAGGAGAAGAAGAAGAAGAAGAAGAAGAAGAAGAAGAAGAAGAAGAAGAAGAAGAAGAAGAAGAAGAAGAAGAAGAAGAAGAAGAAGAAGAAGAAGAAGAAGAAGAAGAAGAAGAAGAAGAAGAAGAAGAAGAAGAAGAAGAAGAAGAAGAATTTGGACATGACTGGGTACCAATGGCTGACTCTTGTCATCCTAGCTACTCAAGAGGCTGAGATCTGAGGATCACAGTTTGAAGCCAGCCAGGGTAGAAAAGTCTGAGATTCCATGTCCAGTCAACCAAGGAAAAAAAGCCAGATTGGAGCTGTGGTGAGCCATGTGGTGGAGCACCAGCCAAGTGCCAACACAAGCCCTGAGTTCAAGTGTGTGTGTGGAGGGGGGGGGGGGATTGGAGCATGTTCCTAAGAGCTTTTTGGCTACTGTCCTCACACTTCACTGATTTTTTTTAAAGGACACTTGTCTTTTGATCCACTGTTGCTTTGATGGAATCTCTTCTGTTATTGATCTAACAAACCTATTCACAATTTAATATAGAAATATAAACAGCTTTAAGCTGGCCATCGCAGACCGACTGGAACTTCTGAGGACATACCTTGCCACAAGTTTGGGATACTACCCCAAAACCATCCAAGAGGAGATTCAATGTTGCCCCCTTTGGGACTTGGCTGGGTGGTTTCAGTGTCTTTTAAGGTACTGAGCCTAGGTTCAAGTTACACGAACTCTCAATCATGGGCAGCTCTTGGCTTCTCTGTAATGAAGGAATTTGCATCTGGCCTCAGTCACCTTCACCAAGGCTAGTGACAGTGGTTCTGCCTGGAACCTTCCTTCTGCGCCCTGTCCCCCGCCCCGAAAACCCCTCCTGCGCCCTGCAGCCGGGCACCCTGGGCGAACCCCCACTCCGAGGACAGGACTGGAGGCCAAGAGCAGGAGTCTGCAACCCCTAAACCGGCGGTCACACCGCCCCTACAAGTTGCTGCCCCTCTTTTTGGGGGTGGTGGTGGTGTGGATCAGCCGCATGTTATGTTTTCAGGGCGCTGAGAAAAGCCAAGCGTGTGCGAGCGTGGACTCCGGAGAGCCTCGCGGCGCCCTAACGCAGGCTGGACCTTCGGGCCGGGGGTCCCATCTCTTTCCACGGCCATTCCCACTCGCACAGCCCAGAGCAGGCCCACATCCAGCGCTGCCCGGTGCAGCCAACCGGCAGACATCGCCTCCCCATCCCGGCCGGCTTCTCCAGACGCGGCCACCTCCCGCCCGCGGCGCGCCGCTGGGTTCTAGGGCGAGCCGAGCCGCAGATCCTCGTCTCCACCAGGCCAGGGTCACCTTGGCCCCCGTCCCTTCGTCTCCCGGGCTCCCATGTGGGAGCCTCACTGGTGTCCCGCGTTACCTCCCCGATCCTCTCCCGGGGGAAGCCCGTGCGCGCCCGGGAACTCGGCTGCAGCCAAGCGCTAGGGACAGCGTGGAACACCGAGAGAGGGACAAAAAGCGGGAAACCGGAGGCCGGGGCGGCGAGCTGGGAAGGCAGACTCGCTTCCCGCGTCTCCCAGGTCACTCCCCGGCCGACCCATCCCGAGACGGGAGCTGGGCACCCCCCCGAGCAACTTCCAACCACCTCCCGCCCCGGCCTCCCTCGGAGCGCTTGGAAGTGGCCGCTGCAGGTGAAGTGGGGGGCTGCACACAGAACATACCGGCGGCGGCAGCCACCCCTCCGCGGGGGGCGATCAGACTCTGAAGACACACGCTCAGGATCCCCAGGAACAGCGCTCTGCTCCCCATCTCCCGGCGCGTCCTCGGGCTGGAGCTGCACAGCGCGGAAGCGCGCGGACCGAGCTGCGGGCGGGCGGGCGAGGGCTGAGCTGAGCGCGGCCGGGCAGCAGGCAGGTCTTCCTTGAAAGGGGAGGGCAAGGCAGCCGAAGTGGCAGATTTCCTCCGAGGAAGAGGAGGAAGCGGTGGAGGAGGAGAGGAAAGAAGAGGAGGAGACGGAAGAGGAGGCGGAATTGAGTCTGACACGGTTTCCCCTGCACGGCTGCTTTTGTGACTGGAAATATGCAAATAAACCTCCTCCCCCATTGGCTAAAAAATCATAAGTTGGGGGGGAGGAGGGCCCTAATTTCACTTCCAAATATTTGGGCAAACTGATCAACCCTGCCAGCTAGAACCGGGGGAAAGGGCAGAAGGGAAAATTTGAACTTTCTTAGGCTTCTGATTGCTCCCCCAGACCCCCTAAACTAGCACACTTTCATATCGATTTTATGTTACACACTCACCAAGAACAAGTCTTCCAAGGACAGGAAGTTTTTATCTGTTTGGCCAGCGCGGATCCTCTCTCCTGGTTTGATGTGTTCTGCGCTTTAACTTGCAGTAACCCCTCCCCCTCAAAAAAAATCGATGCGAAACCCAAGGACATACTGCTGCTGCAGCCTGTTTGCACAATCTGGTCTTTTAACATGGGCAATATGGACTGGCATGTGTGATGGAGCGCCCTCGCTCGAACTCGCTTCTCGTTTTTCTTTGATGCAAATTGTATGCAAGCCTCAGATTCATGGAGAAATGTAAGAATTGGCTGGCTACTAGTGGCTGGTGCATGTAATCCTAGCTACTCAAGAGGATGAGGTCTGAAGATGATAGAGTTCAAAGGCAGCTCAGGCAGAAAAGTCTTAGTTAACCAGTTAACTCCAGGTAAGCATGGAAAAAGCCAGAAGTAGAGGTGTGAGCAAAATAGCTGAGGGACAGTGCTCAGGCCCAGGCTTAAGCCTAACTCAGGAAAAAAAAAAAAAAAGGAAAAAAGGTAAGAATTACCTTCTGAGGCAGAACATCAAGATCTAATAATTTAAAACTATGTTGAGTTATAAGTGAAAAAAGCCTATTATATTAGATAAATATTGTATTGTTCTAAATCTGTAGATGGGCTAAGGAATAATAGAAAGATTGGGAGCAGTTGATGAAAATGTTCTATAATTACATTTTTGAAACTGGGTTTATTTCAAAACTCTGTATATGTAGTCAAAACCATCAATGATACATTTTAAATGTATCATTAATCTTTCAAAAAGACGATTGGGGAGTGCATGTAAAATAAAACAAATAAGATCACATTCGATATTGTTCTTATTTGTCAGTTTGCTTAGAACATTTTCAAGTGTCTTTTTAAATGAGAAAGGTTTACATTAACTCAGAAGGTCAGCTAACTTTGTACTCTTTCCATTCCTCTTACTGTTGAGATAGTGACACATAAAGTCCCCGAACCTCCAATTGCCTGACTTTACTGGTCTATCTTTGCTCTGCCTCTCTGTCTCTCTGTCTCTCTGTCTCCTGTCTCTCTGTCTCTCTGTCTCTCTGTCTCTGTCTCTGTCTCTCTCTCTCTCTCTCTCTCTCTCTCTCTCTCTCTCTCTCTCTTTCAGTCTCTCTCTCTCTCCACACACACACACACACATTTGTAGATTTTGGATAAAAGACTATACAATGTAATCTAGGCCCACTTTTAGTGTTGTTCTTTAAAAAAAGAACAAAAGCTTGCTATTCTGTAGAAGAGTTCTATCTTGAACTTAGTGTGTTCAATTCACACATCATGCATGGTCTTGTACTGCAAATATAAAACTACAACATACCCTCTGCATTCATTCTAAAAATCTTGCAAAGCATGTGGAAAATCTTGAAATCTGCCAAGAGTTAAACCTCAAGGAGCAACTTTAGCACTGACAGAATAGATAGCAGGTATGATATGGCTGTCCTCCAAAATCTATATGGGAAACTCTAATGTTGAAAAAATGACACTGTGCTTATGGTATGAAGGCATGTAGATAGAAGTGCCAAAATGCCAGCTGCCTTACACAAAATCTGGTGCAGCCTAAGACAATCAAACCAAAGTCCACTTCCGTGTTTTCAGAGAACCGCAAGATTTTATGTGATTGCTAAAGGAAGTCTGGGTGCCTGTCATGTGTGTTTAAATGATTTCCCAGGTTAATAGATAACAAAATCCAATCAATCAAGAATTGGGGGTATATGCGTTTGTTGTTAAGTGTGAAACCGGTTTTGGACTGGCTTGTTGCTGTTAATACTGCAGAGACTTCCAGGAAGAACTGCCCCAAGCTCACCCCAGTACAAAAGCAGCCAAACTGGCTCCTTTCCCAAAGACAAGTGGTGGTCAGGTGGGTGTGACAGTCACGCTCCCCACTGATTGGCTGTGCTGGGAGTAGTCAGGTGCTTCAGATCTAGTGCAGAGGCTCACATGAGCCCAGGTCAGCAGTGTCATGCTTTAGTCAAAGACCTCATATCTAAACCTGGACAAGGTTATTTGACCATGGATAGTTTGAGGCTTGGTCTTTTTTCTAAATTGACATTCCCCTTGCAAACAGATTACAAAGCTGCATGTTAACAGAAGTTAAGCAGTTTTCAAATGTTGACCCGGGAGTCCCTAGAGCACCACACAACCCTTTACCTGGAATAGAGTTGAAAAACAATGTAAGTAAGAAGGCAAATGTGGTTAGGTGCTAGTGGCTCACGCCTGTAATCCTAACTACTTTCACTGTTCAAAACCAGGCCTGGGCAGAAACAATCATGAGACTTATTTCCAATTAACCACCAAAAATGCTGGAAGTAAAGGCATGGTTCAAGTAGTAGAGAACCTGGAGCAAAAAAGCTAAAGAGCACCTGGACCTAGAGTTCAATCCCTATTATTGGCACAAAAAAAAAGAAAAGAAAAGAAAAAGAAAAAAGAAAAATAGAAAAACAACAAAAGAAAAAAAGTAAAGGCCAATGTGCATACTTACTGAAACAACCAAAATTATACATGTAAAGGTGGTTTTTTTCTGCCTTCTCTTGCTTCCTTCCTTCCTTCCTTCCCTCCTTCCTTCCCTCCTTCTTCTCTCCCTCCCTCCCTCCTTCTCATCCTTCCTTCTTTCTCCCCTCCTTCCTTCTTTCTTTTCTTTTTATCTCTTATATTGGTTGACTGCCTGCTACTTGCACATACTGGACATTTTTCATCCCTTTGTGTATTTCATATTTATAAACACTCAGAATGTTGAATAATAAGTCCATTGCACAGATTAAGGGAGATGGCCTCCCCCTTCCTCTGCCCAAAACAATTAAATAACCATAACTATGGATCATAAAATAGTTGTTGTCAATAATCAGGGGAGAAAGAAAACATATTTCCTATGTTAAATTTTAACGTTACTGTGATTGTGAACAAGAAAAGGCTGGGAAGCAGGTGTTTTCTATGCATGCATGAAGATTTTAGTACAGGCTTTCTTTTGAGGCTTCTTTGCTAACTAATATAATAAACTACTTAAGTGCCTCTAAAGAGCCTCGATTCTGGAGGGGATCTGGTCTCTGTGGCAAATATATAATATATATTATATATATATAATACATATACACACACTTGACTTAGAAAAGTATGGCTAATATAAAAAGTTAGAAATACAAAGCCATAAATGTAATAAGGTATTTTAAAGTCTGTCAATTTTTAAAACAGGAGAGAAAACCAAGATGCTACAGGCAAAAAAAAAAAAAATGTCACAAGGGTTTCTCCACCATCGCCCATCCACGTGCCATGGTTGTGTTTGCAGTGACCCTGGCAGCCCTCCTGGCTGACATGTTGATGAGCGGGGCAGGAAGTGCAGGGAGCAGCTATGCATCTGGTGCTGGTTGCTTGGTGAATAGAAGTCCTGATCTTGCAAAACTCTTCTTGAATCCATTGCCCAACAACACTATGATGAAAAACCCTGAATGGCTTCCTCGGGAATATTAAACTCAGATAGAATACAATTCTTTTGGCCAAGTTTGGGTTGTGGTTGTGAAAAAGTTAAAAGTACAAATGAATAGTCATTTTCTTCCATTTTCGACTAATCTCTAACTAGAAGTGAGCTAGGGAAGGGAGAATGTTTTGTTTCCATGAGGCGGGGTGAGAGTTATGGAGTGTGAGAATTGCCTCAAACCAGGAACTGGGGAAAAATAATCTGGACACACTTGAAGAAATTTTAGTTTGCTTGACTTGTGGATAGTTATGCAATTCCCCTTCTAAAGTCAGGGAAAGGCCAACAATAACAACAAATATATAAATAAACACATATGCCACATAGATAGCAAAGACAAACAATGCCAGCATCAAGATTTGGAGGAATAAAAGTGAGAAGAGAGATAAGGTTCTTTCCATATTGTTTTATTTAACTTTTATTGTAAAGGTGACATGCAGAGGGGTTACAGTGACATGTCAGGTAATGAGTACATTTCTTTTTGAACAGTGCTACCCTCTCCCTCATTTTCTCCCAGTTTTTTTTTCCTCCCAGCCCCTTGACCCCCAAGTTGTATAGTTCATTTCCAACATAGTCTAGTGAGAATCACTGCTGAATTGGTTCACCCTTTGTTCACTGTTCCTGCGCTTCCCCCTCCACTCCCCAAATCAGATAAACTTACATACAAGACAAAGGCTACAGAAATTTTAAAAAATGTCAAAAGGGAGTAAACTGAAAGGGAAAAAAACTGCAGACAGTACAATAATTTAAAAAATCCTCTTGTTTCCATTTCTTGGGGTTCATTTCAATAAGCATCATTTTCTATGATCATATACTTTTTAAACACACACACACACACACACACCCCAATGCATTAAAACCATACCTTTGAAACAAGCTTGATAGTGAAGGCAGAAAGGACAGAACCTTAAAGATAGATGATTGTCACAGAGGAACTGTAGGATCCCAGGGGAGAGGGCACTGGCCCTTTCTAGAACATAGCTCTAAAAACAAAAAGGAATGTCCCACAAATTATGCACTGATTTTTATAACCAGTGTTCATTTAGGTATAGGCTTCCCATTAAATGAAACCCCAAAACAAAATAAAAAGTGAAGTCCATATAAAAAGGAGATAAAAGAGGAGACATTCTAAAATACCTAGTTAGTAATGTGTTAGTAATATGTATTGGAGAGGTGCTCACACCAGAAATAATTCTAGAACCAGCATCAAACCCTGCCTGAGGTTAGCCCCACTTCGCAGAGGATGCGTTTGAGGTGCCCCCTGCTGACTTCTGGTGAAACAGTCACAGCTCAAGAAATAACAGCACTTCCAAGAAGCCTGACCCAGAATGGACTTGGACTGACTATTAAACTTCAATATTATTATTTGTTATTTTTGTTCCTTTTGTTAGCTTGTAAGTAATAAGAAAGGAGAGGCGTCTGGTTGGGCAATCAGAGCACCTAAGGGTGCTGAGAGAATACAGAGCTTTTGGTCAAGGGGTAGGTGTGCCACACTGGGTGAAACATGAACAGTGTAAAATGGGAGGAAAGTGGGACTCCTTGGTTTAAATATTCATGAGATTTATTAATTATGAGACATGTGAATAAACATTCACACACATATACGTACACATATTTTGTCATAAACTAGTGTAGGTAGGCCAAATTTGGTCTGAGAAATTTTATTGATTATATGATCTCAATTCTTTCCTTTCTTCCTTCCTTCCTTCTCCCCTCCTTCCCTCCCCCTTTCTCTCTCTTTCTCTTTCTTTCTTTCTTCCTTTCCTCCTCTTTTTCTTTCTCTTTCTTTTCTTCTAATTCATTAACTCTTGTATTTTAAAAGTTACATATTATTGATCCAAAACAATAAAAATAAATAAGATTGTCAAGCAGTACAAAAATGTGTACAACTAAAAAAAAATCTTTCTTTTCTCAGACTTCTAATCCTCTAGTCCTTCTGTAGTGGTTCCCTAATACATACTTCTACAAATGTCTATACAAATGCAAATATAAAGCTGGATCCTGGTAGCTGACACTTGTCAAAGGCAGAGATCTGAGGATGAGGGTTCAAAGCAGCTGGAGCAGACAAATCCCAGGGATTCTTGTCTCCAGTTAACTAGCAAAATGCTAGAAGTGGTACAATGCCAGCCTTGAGCAGAAAAAAATAAGCAGAGCTCAAAGCTCTGAGTTTAAGCCCCAGTCCCAGCATACAAAACAAATGCTAACATAAATATGCATGCAAATATGTACATGTATTTACACTATCCATGCTCACACAAATTATTTTTATACTAATGTCAGAGTACCATAAGCTTTTCTGAAATTTATTTCTGTTAATAGGTCTTAGACATAAGCTCATTGAAGGCTTTCTTTTTCTCTTCTTTTTACAACCAAATAAGATTTTCTTACATGCCTTCACTTATGCATAATTAAACTTCTACACACTTGTACAAAATTAATCACAAAATAAAACAAAAATTTAAACTGATATATGAGATGAAACTTTCTATGAGACATTTATTTAGTCAGACACTTATTGATACTTAGACCCCAGTCTCTTGACCATATAAATCATACTAGAATGAACAAAGATAAAAATGTGAAAATATTAATATTTATCATTTTAATTAGTAAAGACATTTGCCTTTCTATGAAGCTGTATGAATTTACATTCATACCCTCAATGTAGGAGAGTTGATTATAGACATTCAGACCAATACTAAGTATGACTGAATTATTTCATCCTTACTAATCTAGCAAATATGATCTCTTGCTTTTTTGTATTTTTAAATAATCACAACAATAATAATAGCTAACCTCATACAGCACTCCCAATGCCAGGCATTATTCCAAGAACTTTACATAGATGAACTCATTTAACATACAATAGCTTTACATGTTGAGCTATAATTCACATATACAGCTCACAGACTTAGACTTTATAATTAAGGAGCTAAACACAGTGGTAAGCACTTGGAAAGTGTTCATTTCTTGATTGCCATATTTATAGTATGGCATTATCCTGTATTTGTCTTTTGCGTTAAGTTGTAGCCTCCCAAAAGTTGAGGATGCAATCTCATTCCTAGTCTCCATAGCCTTACCGCCACACAGCTGCTAGTCTGAATTAGGTAGTTTGCTTCTTTTACTTAGCATTGATATGAAAAACATGACAGACTAGAGACAGGAAGTTAAAGTGTGGAAGGTGAAAATAGGTATATATCACATGGTAATTAATATATCTTAAAAACCATGCTCAGGTATCTTTGGCAAAACAGTTTGAGAAAAAAAGTCAAAATTAAAAGGCTAAAACAAACTACAAGGGGATGGGGTGGGGTCAAGGTGCAAAGTGGAGATGAATGAAGAGGAGATGAGAGGGAGAATGCAGCCAAGAAACCACTGTGTATTGAACAAAATTAAGAAGAGTGAGGGAAGGGGTGGAGAGGAAGGGATGGGTAAGATTGTTGAAAGGGGTGACACTAATCAAGATATATCTATTTCATAAACTGCTTTGTTCAATTACTTAAAGATAATAATAAAAAGAAAAAATAAATAAACATATTGACATTGTAGATGTTTGAACATACATAAGCATAGCAGTGTGGTTCTATAGGTGGATGAAATAAATCTAAACAGCCAGAACCAAATGAGAAGGACCCTGATCTTACCCTTATATGGCCATAAACTTCTGTGCTTATATAGTAGTGCATTTGACGTGGATGAGTTAGAATAATTACTACAATTTCGCAGATGCCTTTTTCCCCTACCTGAATTGTTATTTCCATCTTTATGAATTTTGTCACCATTGAAAAAGTCAGAGTACTGTTTTCTAAAGAAAAGTCATTTCCATGTTGTTCAATAGCGATTCCAACGCCCTTTCTCTCAAGAGTCTAATCATCACACACTGCATTGCATGTGGACAGCATCATATTTCGAACTGAGCATTTGCCTTGACTTGGCTTTGATTCTCAGCCACTGGGGAAAATGAGCATACAAATGATCTTCAGAATTACATCTAAAATCCCCACTCATTGATTTTTTTTACAACTGTCAGCGCATTTTCTTCCAAGATGTAGGGATTGGATTGACCCATGTGCAATAGTCAACCTAGCTCTCCCAAGTCTACAGCTCATCCTTTCCCTCAGACCCATTCGCTGCAGCATTTTGTGCTACAGAAGGCCAACCCAGTTGACTTATTACTTAATCACTATGTAAGAGGGACAGAAACCTGCCAGGACCTTTAGCCTATATCATGAAGGCCTGTCTCTAGAGGCCTTGAACCCAATTGGTCTGCTTGACTGGCAAGAGAAAGCTTGGCGGGCCTCATGAGCTCAGTCCTGCCTGAATGAGGGATACTGGCAGCTCTGGCAGCTCTGGCTCTGAAGAGTTCCAAGGAAAGGAAATCTCATTAGATACCTATAGAGAAGAAGGCTCAGAGTGGCTAGATCCACAGTGAATGGAGACCATTCCAGTTAGAACTCTGGGTCTATTCCTGGCTCTCAGGACCTTGGCTGGTGGGTCATGTTGACCTCAGCCATCTCAGATATCCTAAGATGGAATGTTCTAGTCACCCTAGGGCTGTAAATCCTTATCTGTGATGTACTGGACTTGACTTCAATTGGCTGGCCACAGCTCCGGTTGGAAAAGCTCTGGGAATTTTGCAAGTATGGTGACAGAATTGGTAGTGGGAAACAAACCACAGAAAGAGTGTTCACACTATGGCAATCAGCAAAGAGTACACACAAACACTTCTGCTCCCTGAAGAGAGCGGGCTGTTAAAATATTTGCCACCAGCCCATCGGTTTGTGCTTATAAAACCTTGATACAAATCAGTGATTCTCAACCAGGAGTGATTTGGATTGGTGGTCAGAATTGGGGAGGGGTCACTTACTGGCAATTCATGGGAACCAGCCACAGATGCCACCAGACCTTGCCCTAACCACACGCAGGAAAGAATAGGAATTCTCCAGTCCCTAATGTCATAGGACTAAGATTGAGAAAACTTGGTGTAAGCCTGAAGAAAGTGAAGCCTCCCAGGTGACCTTCTTCATTAAGAGTCCTGGTGAGGGAATGGACTAGGCTATCCCCATGGCTACTGTCTCCTTCCCTAGTATTCACGTGAGCACTTTGTAAACATGAAAGCTCCTATGGTGATAAGCTAACCTGCCAGGTGCTTCATACCTGAACTCTTGTTACCTTTACTTGGATTTGCAGTCTTGCCCTGCTCTCCATGTGCTGGGACTCCCTGCCTCTTTCTATGGCATTGTTGCAGTGATATTTGGAAACCTAGCACCAACTTCTACTCACTATCCACTTTTCTTCTGTTGTTGTTGGTGGTTGCAGGCCTTGAACTCAGGGCCTGGGCATTGTCGCTGAACCTCTAGTGCTCTACCATTTGAACCACAGATCCACTTCCAGCTCTTTTGGTGTTTAATTTGAGGTAAGATTCTCCTACAGACTTTCCTGCCTGGGTTGGCTTCAAACTATAATCCTCAGATCTCAGCCTCCTGAGTAGCTAGGATTATAGGCATGAGCCACCAGTGCCTAGTTTCTTTTTTGTTTTTTTAAACAGTTATTGGGACATATTCACATACCATACAATTCACCCATCTAAAGTGTATAATTTAATGGCTTTTGATATATGCACAGAATTGTGGCAGAACCTCTTCTCTGAAGAAAACTGTTTTAGAAAATTCTGCTTTACGGAAGAATAATTGTTAAGTAATAGATATATTACATAAAATAGATATACATAAAATGGTATACAGACATATAGTTACCATTTTCTTTCTTTTGGTTGTGAAAAACATCAGACTTAACTACCTTAGCATATGTTGGGTGTACACTAAAGTATTGTTAACTATACTTGCCATGGTATATACAAGATGTCCACAACCTACTCATCTGTATCATCAAAGCTTTGTACCTTGTGACAAGTGCTTCCCCATTTTCACCCCTTTACCCTTAGACAGCCACTTTCTGACTCAAAGTCACTATGTGTTTGGCTATTATGATTCTGTATGTAAGTCAGATCATACTAATTGTCTCCCTGTGTCTGTGTCCTCATTGAGCATTTTGTACTCCAGGTATATCCACCACAAAGAAAGAAGAAAGAAAATGGTAACTATGTAAAGTATATGTAATTTAGTTAGCTTGACTATGGCAATCGTTTTATTTTTTTTCCTTTTCATTTTTTTTATTGTGAAAATACTGTACACAGGGGTTACAATTACATGGGCAAGATAATGAGTACATTTCTTATCAAGCATTGTAGCTTCCTCCTTTGTTTCCCCTTCCCATCCCATCCTCCCCCCACCCCCTGGCAATCATTTTAGAATATATATATAAAACATTATTATATACCTTAACATACTACATTCAGTTAGGCTGTAGAGTGATTTTCTATGTATCTTGTCCATATACTATATTGTAATATTATCCATATGTATGCATGTGTGTATTTTATCCACACATATGTACATTTATGCATATTTTGTCTACTCACTCTGTACTGAATATGTAATTATTTCATACCTTCATTATTGTGACTAATGAGACCATGGATGCTTCTCTGAAATAATGCTTTAATTTCCTTTGCTATATCATCTGAAGTAGTATG